>NW_028274936.1:0-300000 GCF_037043125.1 Eumetopias jubatus | reverse complement strand
TTCTCTGATCCTTTCTTCTCTTGCTCTCTCTCTCATGGTTTGCTCGTTTTCTTTAATGATATTCTTGGATTTCTTTCCCTTTATCTTTTGCATGTGTATTAGAGGTTTGGGTTTGTGGTGACCCCCTGGATTATATATAGCCTTTTCAGTCTATATTAAGTTGAATGCTGTTTAAGTTCAAACCCACTGTTGACTCCTCCTCATGTGTTAGGGTATATGTTTTCATATTTTACATACTTTTATTTTGTGAATCCCTTAACTGATTTTTACAGAAATACTTATTTTTACTGCTTCCTTGATTCATTATTGTCATACTCTCACTTACGATTTTTTTCCACTCATAGTGTCCCCTTCAATATTTTTTGTAGTTAATTTAGTGGTCATGAACTCTTTTAGTTTGTGTGGCTAAGAAACTCTTTTTCTCCCCTTCTTTTCTGAAGGATAGGCTTGCTGGATAAATTATTCCTTGCTGCAGGTTTTTCTCATTCAGCACTTTGAATATTTAACGCCACTTTCTTCTGTCCTGCATAGTTTCTGCTGAAAACTCAGCTGATAGCTTTATGGGCTTTCCCTTGCATGTTACCTGTCTTCTTTTATCTTGCTGCTTTAAATGTTTTTTCTTTATCACTACCTTTTCCCATTTGGATTACTATGTATCTTGATGTGGACCTCCTTAGGTTGATTTTGTGGGAGGGGATCTCTATGCCTTATGGATTTGTATAGGTTTCCTTCACCAGATTAGGTTAAGTTTTCAGCTCTTCTTTGGTCAAATAGATTTTCTGCCCCCTTTTCCCCCTTTTCACCTTCTGGGATCCCTCTCATGTGGGTGTTGTTACACTGGATGGAGTCACTGAATTCCCTAAGTCTCTTCTCATTTTTGCATACTTCTTTTTCCTCTCATTTGTTCCGCTTGATTACTTTCCATTACTGTCTTCTAGTTCATTAATTTGTTCCTCTGCTTCGTCCATCCTGCTAATTATTCTATCTAGTATATTCTTCATTTCATTTCTTGTGTTCCACATCTCTGATTATTTCTTTCATATCTCTTTGTTAAGAGTCTCAATGATGTTCCCCCTTCTGATGTCCTCCCTCTTTTCATTTCCCCAGTGAGTATCTTTATAATTGTTATCTTAAATTTTCTGTCAGGCATGTTCCTTATATCCATTTTGTTTAGGTCTCTTGCTGTGGCTTTGTCCTCTTCTTTCGTTTAGGACATAGTCCTCTGTCTGCTCATTTGGCCTACTTCTCAGAGAATATCTCTCGGTTAGGAAGGTCAGATATATTGCTTGTTCTTGAAAATACGGGGCAGAACATACATTTTTCACTTGGTGATGCTGGTTCTCCTCTGAAGGTAATGCATAGCAACAACAGAGACTGGATCTGGACTGTGTCATTGTGCACAACACATGGGGTGTGCTGTTTTAACAAGACGCATGCGTGTTCTGTGGGTGATGGGGAGACATATTGTTGTCAAGGATTGTGTGGGTCTTATCAGGGAGGGTATCCACAGCACTGGGACTGAAGCAGGTGTGGTAGGTGTGGGGATGGGCCATGGTTTATGCAAGTTAGTGATTGCTAGATTGTGCTTGGTCTTGCAGGTAGGTGTGTGTTTATAATGAGGGGCCGTAGAGGGAAATGGCACCTGCCAGCTCCTTTGTTCCTGGACAAGTCCCTTAGCAAACTCTGAGTTCAGGAACTATGTCTCCCTTGTTTAATCCTCAAGCACCTTTCAACCTGCTTCACCCAAGCTTCTCCACACTCTTTGCTCTGCTTAATCTTTAAGGACAGATCTCAGCTTCCTATCACCTTCTGTGCTCTCTCAGAGCTGAGACAGCTGATTTTTAAAAGTTCCAAGCTTTAAGTCTGCTGGTTGTATACGCTCACAAATGTCATCCCTTCTGATTTTCAAAGCCATAAGCTATGAGGATGTCTCTACGCTTTAGAGGCTCCCCGGTGTAGTAGTTTGTTTCTGGCCCCTCTGTGACTGTGGTTCCCTCCCTCTGGTGGTCAGAAATATGGGCTTTAGATTCCTACAGAGTCCTTGTCCTTCCTACCATCTTTGATGTGATTCCCTCTCTCCATTTAGTTGTATAGTTTTGTGGGGAAATCTGAAGGTCCATTTCTGGGTGACTCTGGTGTGAGTGTTACCTAGTTGTATCTGTGGGATGAGGTGAGTTTAGGGTCCTTCTACTCTGCCATCTTCCCCACAATTCAGTTTATTTTGTCTCATAAAAATATTACGACTCCAACTTTCTTTTCACTTCCATTTGCATGATAAATGGTTTTGTGTCCCATTACTTCCAATCTGCTTTTATTTTTAGGTCTGAAGTGATTCTCTGCTAGGCAGCATAGAGATGGGTCTTGCTTCCTCTTTACAGTCTATGTTTTCTGATTGGGATATTTAGTCCTTTTTTGTTAAAGCAATCATTGAGAAAGTATTTGTATCTCTCTAGTTGACTTCACAAGGAAAAGTGTGACAGGCTTCGCTCTGAGAAGGAGGTCTGCGTGGAACGCCTCTTTCAACTCATGGCTTGTTTCTGGCTGACGGAAGGCTTCTCAAGGGTGTGTACGGAAGCCTAGGGAAAAAGCGGCTACACTTCTCTCTCCGGGGGGAAAAAAGCAAGAACCCAAAAGCATCGGCGAGAAACCGTCTCTCAACGATCACCTTCTTTCCTGACGAGACAGAAACATGTTCAACTCTGTGTGTGTGTGTGTGTGTGTGTGTGTGTGTGTGTGTGTGTGAGGGCACGCGCGCGCGCGCGTGCGTGAGTGAATAAGGAGAGTGCCATGTACTGACCTGGGAAAAGCAAGTCTGCGTCTACGGCGACTCGCCACTAGCATCTTCAGGTATCCTGGAGAGAGAAGCATTTCCAAAAGTGGGTGTGGAAGCATCATGAAAGTGCCGTACGCTTTACTACCTTTCCCTGGACCTAACTCCGAGAAACGTCCTCCCTGACGATCGAAAAGAGCTGAGCCATCTCAAGGCTGCGTGTGATCGCACAGGGACCGTTCCCTGGACCTAACTCCGAGAAACGCGTCGGGGTACAAGGCAGCTTTCAACGGACGTCTTCTTTCGTGAGCCCAGAAGCTTTTGCATATGTAGGCGTGGAAGCGTCAGCAGAGCGCCGTAGACCGCCCTCTAAGAGGCAACCTCGCTTTTGCGAAGCCGTCTTGCACCTGACATCCTTTGCCTTGGAGACGGGAGCCTTTTATATAGTCGTGGTGGAAGCACAAGGAACGTGCCGTGCCCTGTCCTCATCTCTTAGAAACAAGGCCGCGCGCAATGGGACTTTCAGCGTAGCATATGGACGGGGTCATGAAGTCAGTCGAGATTGCAAGTGGACGTGTGCAGGCATAAGGAGAGTGCCCTATCCTTAACTCCTTGAAAGCGTGACGGAGGGAGACCGTCTTTCAAGCGAACCCCTCTCCGGAGGATATATCGAAGCAGTGACAAAAGTGGATGTGGAAGCACAACGCAAGGGTTCTATACGAAACTCGGAAAAGAAGGTGGTGTAGAAGGCAGCTTTCCCCCGCGTCTTGGTTCAGGTTTAGGGAAGGGATACTCACTGCGCGTGTGGAAGCCTAGGGAAAGTACCATGGGCTGATGTGTGAAAAGCAAGCCTGCGCAGAACGCAACGTTCAGCGCACATCTTGTTTCACGAAGAGAGAAGCCTTTCCAATGTGTGCGTGGAAGCCTAAGGCCAAGTGCCATATATCCTTACCCCCACGGAAAACCGCTGTAGGAAACCCGTCGTTCAACTCACAGCTTCCCGGAGGAAGTTTTTCTAAAGTGCGTGTGGAGGCCCAAGGAAAAGTGTGACAGGCTTCGCTCTGAGAAGGAGGTCTGTGTGGAACGCCTCTTTCAACTCACGGCTTGTTTCTGGCTGAGGGAAGGCTTCTCAAGGGTGTGTACGGAAGCCTAGGCAAAAAGCGCATACACTTCAATCTCCGGGGGGAAAAGGGCAAGCACCCAAAAGCATTGGCGAGAAACCGTCTCTCAACGAACACCTCCTTTCCTGACGAGACAGAAACATGTTCAACTCTGTGTGTGTGTGTGTGTGTGTGTGTGTGTGTGTGCGCGCGCGCGCGCGCGCGTGAGTGAATAAGGAATGTGCCATGCACTCACCTGGAAAAAGCAAGTCTGCGTATACGGCAACTCTCCACTAACATCTTCAGGTATCCTGGAGAGGGAAGCATTTCCAAAAGTGGGTGTGGAAGCATCATGAAAGTGCCGTACGCTTTACTACCGTTCAACACCCAAACTCAACACCCAAAAAACAAATAAGCGAGTCAAGAAATGGGCAGAAGATATGAACAGATATTTCTCCAAAGAAGACACACAAATGGCCAACAGACATATGACAAACTGCTCAACATCACTTGGCATGGGGAAAAAGAAATCCAAATGACAATGAGATACCACTTCACACCAGTCAGAATTGCAAAAATTAACAAGCGAAGAAATAACAAATGTTGGTGAGGAGAAAGGGGAACTCTTACACTTCTAAGTGGGAATGAAAACTGGTACAGCCACTTTGGAAAACAATATGGAGGTTCCCCAAGAACTTAAAAGAGAGCTCCCTTACAACCCAGCAATTTTATTTACCCCAAAGCTACAAATGTAGTGATCTGAAGGGGCAACTGCACCCCGAATGTTTATAGCGACATTGTCCACAATAGCCAAACCGTGGAAGGAACCAAGACATCCATCGACAGATAAATGGATAAAGAAAACATGGTATATACATATACAATGGAATATGACTCAGCCATCAGAAAGGATCAATATTTAGCATATCGATGTGGAAGGCACTGGAGGGTATTATGCTGAGCAAAATAAGTCAGTCAGAGAAAAACAATTATTATATGGTTTTACTCATATGTGGAATAGAAGGAACAGCACAGAGGATCATAGGGGAAGGGAGGGAAAATGAATGCGAAGAAACCAGAGAGGAAGAAAATCCATGACAGGTTCCCAGCTATTGGAAACAAACTGAGGGTTGCTGGAGGAAAGGTGGGTGGGGAGATGGAGTAACTGTGTGATGGGCATTAAGGAATGCATGTGATGTGATGAACACTGGGTGTTATACACAACTGATGAATTGTGGAACGCTACATTTGAAATTACTGGTGTACTCTATGTTGGCTAATTCAATTTCAATGTTAAAAAAGTCTATTTTGTCTGATATAAGGATTGCTACTCTGACTTCTTTTGACATCCACTTGCATGATTAATGTTTCTCCATCTCTTAATTTCCATTTCCAGGTGTCTTTAGGTGTGAAATCTTTTATATATATATACAAACTCTGTCATGCTCTTTTGCTTGGAGCATTTAGTCCATTTACATTCAAACTAATTATCATTAGACATGTATTTATTGATGTTTTGTTACTTGTTTCATAGTTTTTTGTGTAGTTTTTCTCTGATCCTTTCTTCTCTTGCTCTCTCTCTCATGGTTTGCTCGTTTTCTTTAATGATATTCTTGGATTTCTTTCCCTTTATCTTTTGCATGTGTATTAGAGGTTTGGGTTTGTGGTGACCCCCTGGATTATATATAGCCTTTTCAGTCCATATTAAGTTGAATGCTGTTTAAGTTCAAACCCACTGTTGACTCCTCCTCATGTGTTAGGGTATATGTTTTCATATTTTACATACTTTTATTTTGTGAATCCCTTAACTGATTTTTACAGAAATACTTATTTTTACTGCTTCCTTGATTCATTATTGTCATACTCTCACTTACGATTTTTTTCCACTCATAGTGTCCCCTTCAATATTTTTTGTAGTTAATTTAGTGGTCATGAACTCTTTTAGTTTGTGTGGCTAAGAAACTCTTTTTCTCCCCTTCTTTTCTGAAGGATAGGCTTGCTGGATAAATTATTCCTTGCTGCAGATTTTTCTCCTTCAGCACTTTGAATATTTAACGCCACTTTCTTCTGTCCTGCATAGTTTCTGCTGAAAACTCAGCTGATAGATTTATGGGCTTTCCCTTGCATGTTAACTGTCTTCTTTTATCTTGCTGCTTTAAATGTTTTTTTCTTTATCACTACCTTTTCCCATTTGGATTACTATGTATCTTGATGTGGACCTCCTTAGGTTGATTTTGTGGGAGGGGATCTCTATGCCTTATGGATTTGTATAGGTTTCCTTCACCAGATTAGGTTAAGTTTTCAGCTCTTCTTTGGTCAAATAGATTTTCTGCCCCCTTTTCCCCCTTTTCACCTTCTGGGATCCCTCTCATGTTGGTGTTGTTACACTGGATGGAGTCACTGAATTCCCTATGTCTCTTCTCATTTTTGCATACTTCTTTTTCCTCTCATTTGTTCCGCTTGATTACTTTCCATTACTGTCTTCTAGTTCATTAATTTGTTCCTCTGCTTCGTCCATCCTGCTAATTATTCTATCTAGTATATTCTTCATTTCATTTCTTGTGTTCCACATCTCTGATTATTTCTTTCATATCTCTTTGTTAAGAGTCTCAATGATGTTCCCCCTTCTGATGTCCTCCCTCTTTTCATTTCCCCAGTGAGTATCTTTATAATTGTTATCTTAAATTTTCTGTCAGGCATGTTCCTTATATCCATTTTGTTTAGGTCTCTTGCTGTGGCTTTGTCCTCTTCTTTCGTTTAGGACATAGTCCTCTGTCTGCTCATTTGGCCTACTTCTCAGAGAATATCTCTCGGTTAGGAAGGTCAGATATATTGCTTATTCTTGAAAATACGGGGCAGAACATACATTTTTCACTTGGTGATGCTGGTTCTCCTCTGAAGGTAATGCATAGCAACAACAGAGACTGGATCTGGACTGTGTCATTGTGAACAACACATGGGGTGTGCTGTTTTAACAAGACGCATGCGTGTTTTCTAGGTGATGGGGAGACATATTGTTGTCAAGGATTGTGTGGGTCTTATCAGGGAGGGTATCCACAGCACTGGGACTGAAGCAGGTCTGGTAGGTGTGGGGATGGGCCATGGTTTATGCAAGTTAGTGATTGCTAGATTGTGCTTGGTCTTGCAGGTAGGTGTGTGTTTATAATGAGGGGCCGTAGAGGGAAATGGCACCTGCCAGCTCCTTTGTTCCTGGACAAGTCCCTTAGCAAACTCTGAGTTCAGGAACTATGTCTCCCTTGTTTAATCCTCAAGCACCTTTCAACCTGCTTCACCCAAGCTTCTCCACACTCTTTGCTCTGCTTAATCTTTAAGGACAGATCTCAGCTTCCTATCACCTTCTGTGCTCTCTCAGAGCTGAGACAGCTGATTTTTAAAAGTTCCAAGCTTTAAGTCTGCTGGTTGTATACGCTCACAAATGTCATCCCTTCTGATTTTCAAAGCCATAAGCTATGAGGATGTCTCTACGCTTTAGAGGTTCCCCGGTGTAGTAGTTTGTTTCTGGCCCCTCTGTGACTGTGGTTCCCTCCCTCTGGTGGTCAGAAATATGGGGTTTAGATTCCTACAGAGTCCTTGTCCTTCCTACCATCTTTGATGTGATTCCCTCTCTCCATTTAGTTGTATAGTTTTGTGGGGAAATCTGAAGGTCCATTTCTGGGTGACTCTGGTGTGAGTGTTACCTAGTTGTATCTGTGGGATGAGGTGAGTTTAGGGTCCTTCTACTCTGCCATCTTCCCCACAATTCAGTTTATTTTGTCTCATAAAAATATTACGACTCCAACTTTCTTTTCACTTCCATTTGCATGATAAATGGTTTTGTGTCCCATTACTTCCAATCTGCTTTTATTTTTAGGTCTGAAGTGATTCTCTGGTAGGCAGCATAGAGATGGGTCTTGCTTCCTCTTTACAGTCTATGTTTTCTGATTAGGATATTTAGTCCTTTTTTGTTAAAGCAATCATTGAGAAAGTATTTGTATCTCTCTAGTTTACTTCACAAGGAAAAGTGTGACAGGCTTCGCTCTGAGAAGGAGGTCTGCGTGGAACGCCTCTTTCAACTCATGGCTTGTTTCTGGCTGACGGAAGGCTTCTCAAGGGTGTGTACGGAAGCCTAGGGAAAAAGCGGCTACACTTCTCTCTCCGGGGGGAAAAAAGCAAGAACACAAAAGCATCGGCGAGAAACCGTCTCTCAACGATCACCTTCTTTCCTGACGAGACAGAAACATGTTCAACTCTGTGTGTGTGTGTGTGTGTGTGTGTGTGTGTGTGTGTGTGAGTGTGTGTGTGTGAGGGCCCGCGCGCGCGCGCGTGCGTGAGTGAATAAGGAGAGTGCCATGTACTGACCTGGGAAAAGCAAGTCTGCGTCTACGGCGACTCGCCACTAGCATCTTCAGGTATCCTGGAGAGAGAAGCATTTCCAAAAGTGGGTGTGGAAGCATCATGAAAGTGCCGTACGCTTTACTACCTTTCCCTGGACCTAACTCCGAGAAACGTCCTCCCTGACGATCGAAAAGAGCTGAGCCATCTCAAGGCTGCGTGTGATCGCACAGGGACCGTTCCCTGGACCTAACTCCGAGAAACGCGTCGGGGTACAAGGCAGCTTTCAACGGACGTCTTCTTTCGTGAGCCCAGAAGCGTTTGCATATGTAGGCGTGGAAGCGTCAGCAGAGCGCCGTAGACCGCCCTCTAAGAGGCAACCTCGCTTTTGCGAAGCCGTCTTGCACCTGACATCCTTTGCCTTGGAGACGGGAGCCTTTTATATAGTCGTGGTGGAAGCACAAGGAACGTGCCGTGCCCTGTCCTCATCTCTTAGAAACAAGGCCGCGCGCAATGGGACTTTCAGCGTAGCATATGGACGGGGTCATGAAGTCAGTCGAGATTGCAAGTGGACGTGTGCAGGCATAAGGAGAGTGCCCTATCCTTAACTCCTTGAAAGCGTGACGGAGGGAGACCGTCTTTCAAGCGAACCCCTCTCCGGAGGATATATCGAAGCAGTGACAAAAGTGGATGTGGAAGCACAACGCAAGGGTTCTATACGAAACTCGGAAAAGAAGGTGGTGTAGAAGGCAGCTTTCCCCCGCGTCTTGGTTCAGGTTTAGGGAAGGGATACTCACTGCGCGTGTGGAAGCCTAGGGAAAGTACCATGGGCTGATGTGTGAAAAGCAAGCCTGCGCAGAACGCAACGTTCAGCGCACATCTTGTTTCACGAAGAGAGAAGCCTTTCCAATCTGTGCGTGGAAGCCTAAGGCCAAGTGCCATATATCCTTACCCCCACGGAAAACCGCTGTAGGAAACCCGTCGTTCAACTCACAGCTTCCCGGAGGAAGTTTTTCTAAAGTGCGTGTGGAGGCCCAAGGAAAAGTGTGACAGGCTTCGCTCTGAGAAGGAGGTCTGTGTGGAACGCCTCTTTCAACTCACGGCTTGTTTCTGGCTGAGGGAAGGCTTCTCAAGGGTGTGTACGGAAGCCTAGGCAAAAAGCGCATACACTTCACTCTCCGGGGGGAAAAGGGCAAGCACCCAAAAGCATTGGCGAGAAACCGTCTCTCAACGAACACCTCCTTTCCTGACGAGACAGAAACATGTTCAACTCTGTGTGTGTGTGTGTGTGTGTGTGCGCGCGCGCGCGCGTGAGTGAATAAGGAATGTGCCATGCACTCACCTGGGAAAAGCAAGTCTGCGTATACGGCAACTCTCCACTAACATCTTCAGGTATCCTGGAGAGAGAAGCATTTCCAAAAGTGGGTGTGGAAGCATCATGAAAGTGCCGTACGCTTTACTACCGTTCAACACCCAAACTCAACACCCAAAAAACAAATAAGCGAGTCAAGAAATGGGCAGAAGATATGAACAGATATTTCTCCAAAGAAGACACACAAATGGCCAACAGACATATGACAAACTGCTCAACATCACTTGGCATGGGGAAAAAGAAATCCAAATGACAATGAGATACCACTTCACACCAGTCAGAATTGCAAAAATTAACAAGCGAAGAAATAACAAATGTTGGTGAGGAGAAAGGGGAACTCTCTTACACTTCTAAGTGGGAATGAAAACTGGTACAGCCACTTTGGAAAACAATATGGAGGTTCCTCACGAAGTTAAAACAGAGCTCCCTTACAACCCAGCAATTTTATTTACCCCAAAGCTACAAATGTAGTGATCTGAAGGGGCAACTGCACCCCGAATGTTTATAGCGACATTGTCTACAATAGCCAAACCGTGGAAGGAACCAAGACATCCATCGACAGATAATGGATAAAGAAAACATGGTATATACATATACAAAGGAATATGACTCAGCCATCAGATAGGATCAATATTTAGCATATCGATGTGGATGGCACTGGAGGGTATTATGCTGAGCAAAATAAGTCAGTCAGAGAAAAACAATTATTATATGGTTTTACTCATATGTGGAATAGAAGGAACAGCACAGAGGATCATAGGGGAAGGGAGGGAAAATGAATGCGAAGAAACCAGAGAGGAAGAAAATCCATGACAGGTTCCCAGCTATCGGAAACAAACTGAGGGTTGCTGGAGGAAAGGTGGGTGGGGAGATGGAGTAACTGTGTGATGGGCATTAAGGAATGCATGTGATGTGATGAACACTGGGTGTTATACACAACTGATGAATTGTGGAACGCTACATTTGAAACTACTGGTGTACTCTATGTTGGCTAATTCAATTTCAATGTTAAAAAAGTCTATTTTGTCTGATATAAGGATTGCTACTCTGACTTCTTTTGACATCCACTTGCATGATTAATGTTTCTCCATCTCTTAATTTCCATCTGCAGGTGTCTTTAGGTGTGAAATCTTTTATATATATATACAAACTCTGTCATGCTCTTTTGCTTGGAGCATTTAGTCCATTTACATTCAAACTAATTATCATTAGACATGTATTTATTGATGTTTTGTTACTTGTTTCATAGTTTTTTGTGTAGTTTTTCTCTGATCCTTTCTTCTCTTGCTCTCTCTCTCATGGTTTGCTCGTTTTCTTTAATGATATTCTTGGATTTCTTTCCCTTTATCTTTTGCATGTGTATTAGAGGTTTGGGTTTGTGGTGACCCCCTGGATTATATATAGCCTTTTCAGTCTATATTAAGTTGAATGCTGTTTAAGTTCAAACCCACTGTTGACTCCTCCTCATGTGTTAGGGTATATGTTTTCATATTTTACATACTGTTATTTTGTGAATCCCTTAACTGATTTTTACACAAATACTTATTTTTACTGCCTCCTTGATTCATTATTGTCATACTCTCACTTACGATTTTTTTCCACTCATAGTGTCCCCTTCAATATTTTTTGTAGTTAATTTAGTGGTCATGAACTCTTTTAGTTTGTGTGGCTAAGAAACTCTTTTTCTCCCCTTCTTTTCTGAAGGATAGGCTTGCTGGATAAATTATTCCTTGCTGCAGATTTTTCTCATTCAGCACTTTGAATATTTAACGCCACTTTCTTCTGTCCTGCATAGTTTCTGCTGAAAACTCAGCTGATAGATTTATGGGCTTTCCCTTGCATGTTAACTGTCTTCTTTTATCTTGCTGCTTTAAATGTTTTTTCTTTATCACTACCTTTTCCCATTTGGATTACTATGTATCTTGATGTGGACCTCCTTAGGTTGATTTTGTGGGAGGGGATCTCTATGCCTTATGGATTTGTATAGGTTTCCTTCACCAGATTAGGTTAAGTTTTCAGCTCTTCTTTGGTCAAATAGATTTTCTGCCCCCTTTTCCCCCTTTTCACCTTCTGGGATCCCTCTCATGTGGGTGTGGTTACACTGGATGGAGTCACTGAATTCCCTAAGTCTCTTCTCATTTTTGCATACTTCTTTTTCCTCTCATTTGTTCCGCTTGATTACTTTCCATTACTGTCTTCTAGTTCATTAATTTGTTCCTCTGCTTCGTCCATCCTGCTAATTATTCTATCTAGTATATTCTTCATTTCATTTCTTGTGTTCCACATCTCTGATTATTTCTTTCATATCTCTTTGTTAAGAGTCTCAATGATGTTCCCCCTTCTGATGTCCTCCCTCTTTTCATTTCCCCAGTGAGTATCTTTATAATTGTTATCTTAAATTTTCTGTCAGGCATGTTCCTTATATCCATTTTGTTTAGGTCTCTTGCTGTGGCTTTGTCCTCTTCTTTCGTTTAGGACATAGTCCTCTGTCTGCTCATTTGGCCTACTTCTCAGAGAATATCTCTCGGTTAGGAAGGTCAGATATATTGCTTGTTCTTGAAAATACGGGGCAGAACATACATTTTTCACTTGGTGATGCTGGTTCTCCTCTGAAGGTAATGCATAGCAACAACAGAGACTGGATCTGGACTGTGTCATTGTGCACAACACATGGGGTGTGCTGTTTTAACAAGATGCATGCGTGTTCTGTGGGTGATGGGGAGACATATTGTTGTCAAGGATTGTGTGGGTCTTATCAGGGAGGGTATCCACAGCACTGGGACTGAAGCAGGTGTGGTAGGTGTGGGGATGGGCCATGGTTTATGCAAGTTAGTGATTGCTAGATTGTGCTTGGTCTTGCAGGTAGGTGTGTGTTTATAATGAGGGGCCGTAGAGGGAAATGGCACCTGCCAGCTCCTTTGTTCCTGGACAAGTCCCTTAGCAAACTCTGAGTTCAGGAACTATGTCTCCCTTGTTTAATCCTCAAGCACCTTTCAACCTGCTTCACCCAAGCTTCTCCACACTCTTTGCTCTGCTTAATCTTTAAGGACAGATCTCAGCTTCCTATCACCTTCTGTGCTCTCTCAGAGCTGAGACAGCTGATTTTTAAAAGTTCCAAGCTTTAAGTCTGCTGGTTGTATACGCTCACAAATGTCATCCCTTCTGATTTTCAAAGCCATAAGCTATGAGGATGTCTCTACGCTTTAGAGGTTCCCCGGTGTAGTAGTTTGTTTCTGGCCCCTCTGTGACTGTGGTTCCCTCCCTCTGGTGGTCAGAAATATGGGGTTTAGATTCCTACAGAGTCCTTGTCCTTCCTACCATCTTTGATGTGATTCCCTCTCTCCATTTAGTTGTATAGTTTTGTGGGGAAATCTGAAGGTCCATTTCTGGGTGACTCTGGTGTGAGTGTTACCTAGTTGTATCTGTGGGATGAGGTGAGTTTAGGGTCCTTCTACTCTGCCATCTTCCCCACAATTCAGTTTATTTTGTCTCATAAAAATATTACGACTCCAACTTTCTTTTCACTTCCATTTGCATGATAAATGGTTTTGTGTCCCATTACTTCCAATCTGCTTTTATTTTTAGGTCTGAAGTGATTCTCTGGTAGGCAGCATAGAGATGGGTCTTGCTTCCTCTTTACAGTCTATGTTTTCTGATTAGGATATTTAGTCCTTTTTTGTTAAAGCAATCATTGAGAAAGTATTTGTATCTCTCTAGTTTACTTCACAAGGAAAAGTGTGACAGGCTTCGCTCTGAGAAGGAGGTCTGCGTGGAACGCCTCTTTCAACTCATGGCTTGTTTCTGGCTGACGGAAGGCTTCTCAAGGGTGTGTACGGAAGCCTAGGGAAAAAGCGGCTACACTTCTCTCTCCGGGGGGAAAAAAGCAAGAACCCAAAAGCATCGGCGAGAAACCGTCTCTCAACGATCACCTTCTTTCCTGACGAGACAGAAACATGTTCAACTCTGTGTGTGTGTGTGTGTGTGTGTGTGTGTGTGTGTGTGTGAGTGTGTGTGTGTGAGGGCCCGCGCGCGCGCGCGTGCGTGAGTGAATAAGGAGAGTGCCATGTACTGACCTGGGAAAAGCAAGTCTGCGTCTACGGCGACTCGCCACTAGCATCTTCAGGTATCCTGGAGAGAGAAGCATTTCCAAAAGTGGGTGTGGAAGCATCATGAAAGTGCCGTACGCTTTACTACCTTTCCCTGGACCTAACTCCGAGAAACGTCCTCCCTGACGATCGAAAAGAGCTGAGCCATCTCAAGGCTGCGTGTGATCGCACAGGGACCGTTCCCTGGACCTAACTCCGAGAAACGCGTCGGGGTACAAGGCAGCTTTCAACGGACGTCTTCTTTCGTGAGCCCAGAAGCGTTTGCATATGTAGGCGTGGAAGCGTCAGCAGAGCGCCGTAGACCGCCCTCTAAGAGGCAACCTCGCTTTTGCGAAGCCGTCTTGCACCTGACATCCTTTGCCTTGGAGACGGGAGCCTTTTATATAGTCGTGGTGGAAGCACAAGGAACGTGCCGTGCCCTGTCCTCATCTCTTAGAAACAAGGCCGCGCGCAATGGGACTTTCAGCGTAGCATATGGACGGGGTCATGAAGTCAGTCGAGATTGCAAGTGGACGTGTGCAGGCATAAGGAGAGTGCCCTATCCTTAACTCCTTGAAAGCGTGACGGAGGGAGACCGTCTTTCAAGCGAACCCCTCTCCGGAGGATATATCGAAGCAGTGACAAAAGTGGATGTGGAAGCACAACGCAAGGGTTCTATACGAAACTCGGAAAAGAAGGTGGTGTAGAAGGCAGCTTTCCCCCGCGTCTTGGTTCAGGTTTAGGGAAGGGATACTCACTGCGCGTGTGGAAGCCTAGGGAAAGTACCATGGGCTGATGTGTGAAAAGCAAGCCTGCGCAGAACGCAACGTTCAGCGCACATCTTGTTTCACGAAGAGAGAAGCCTTTCCAATCTGTGCGTGGAAGCCTAAGGCCAAGTGCCATATATCCTTACCCCCACGGAAAACCGCTGTAGGAAACCCGTCGTTCAACTCACAGCTTCCCGGAGGAAGTTTTTCTAAAGTGCGTGTGGAGGCCCAAGGAAAAGTGTGACAGGCTTCGCTCTGAGAAGGAGGTCTGTGTGGAACGCCTCTTTCAACTCACGGCTTGTTTCTGGCTGAGGGAAGGCTTCTCAAGGGTGTGTACGGAAGCC
Organism: Eumetopias jubatus; assembly: GCF_037043125.1. Lineage (NCBI taxonomy): Eukaryota > Metazoa > Chordata > Mammalia > Carnivora > Otariidae > Eumetopias > Eumetopias jubatus. The sequence goes on along the minus strand of NW_028274936.1, from coordinate 285,230 downwards.
TAGGCAAAAAGCGCATACACTTCACTCTCCGGGGGGAAAAGGGCAAGCACCCAAAAGCATTGGCGAGAAACCGTCTCTCAACGAACACCTCCTTTCCTGACGAGACAGAAACATGTTCAACTCTGTGTGTGTGTGTGTGTGTGTGTGCGCGCGCGCGCGCGTGAGTGAATAAGGAATGTGCCATGCACTCACCTGGGAAAAGCAAGTCTGCGTATACGGCAACTCTCCACTAACATCTTCAGGTATCCTGGAGAGAGAAGCATTTCCAAAAGTGGGTGTGGAAGCATCATGAAAGTGCCGTACGCTTTACTACCGTTCAACACCCAAACTCAACACCCAAAAAACAAATAAGCGAGTCAAGAAATGGGCAGAAGATATGAACAGATATTTCTCCAAAGAAGACACACAAATGGCCAACAGACATATGACAAACTGCTCAACATCACTTGGCATGGGGAAAAAGAAATCCAAATGACAATGAGATACCACTTCACACCAGTCAGAATTGCAAAAATTAACAAGCGAAGAAATAACAAATGTTGGTGAGGAGAAAGGGGAACTCTCTTACACTTCTAAGTGGGAATGAAAACTGGTACAGCCACTTTGGAAAACAATATGGAGGTTCCTCACGAAGTTAAAACAGAGCTCCCTTACAACCCAGCAATTTTATTTACCCCAAAGCTACAAATGTAGTGATCTGAAGGGGCAACTGCACCCCGAATGTTTATAGCGACATTGTCTACAATAGCCAAACCGTGGAAGGAACCAAGACATCCATCGACAGATAATGGATAAAGAAAACATGGTATATACATATACAAAGGAATATGACTCAGCCATCAGATAGGATCAATATTTAGCATATCGATGTGGATGGCACTGGAGGGTATTATGCTGAGCAAAATAAGTCAGTCAGAGAAAAACAATTATTATATGGTTTTACTCATATGTGGAATAGAAGGAACAGCACAGAGGATCATAGGGGAAGGGAGGGAAAATGAATGCGAAGAAACCAGAGAGGAAGAAAATCCATGACAGGTTCCCAGCTATCGGAAACAAACTGAGGGTTGCTGGAGGAAAGGTGGGTGGGGAGATGGAGTAACTGTGTGATGGGCATTAAGGAATGCATGTGATGTGATGAACACTGGGTGTTATACACAACTGATGAATTGTGGAACGCTACATTTGAAACTACTGGTGTACTCTATGTTGGCTAATTCAATTTCAATGTTAAAAAAGTCTATTTTGTCTGATATAAGGATTGCTACTCTGACTTCTTTTGACATCCACTTGCATGATTAATGTTTCTCCATCTCTTAATTTCCATCTGCAGGTGTCTTTAGGTGTGAAATCTTTTATATATATATACAAACTCTGTCATGCTCTTTTGCTTGGAGCATTTAGTCCATTTACATTCAAACTAATTATCATTAGACATGTATTTATTGATGTTTTGTTACTTGTTTCATAGTTTTTTGTGTAGTTTTTCTCTGATCCTTTCTTCTCTTGCTCTCTCTCTCATGGTTTGCTCGTTTTCTTTAATGATATTCTTGGATTTCTTTCCCTTTATCTTTTGCATGTGTATTAGAGGTTTGGGTTTGTGGTGACCCCCTGGATTATATATAGCCTTTTCAGTCTATATTAAGTTGAATGCTGTTTAAGTTCAAACCCACTGTTGACTCCTCCTCATGTGTTAGGGTATATGTTTTCATATTTTACATACTGTTATTTTGTGAATCCCTTAACTGATTTTTACACAAATACTTATTTTTACTGCCTCCTTGATTCATTATTGTCATACTCTCACTTACGATTTTTTTCCACTCATAGTGTCCCCTTCAATATTTTTTGTAGTTAATTTAGTGGTCATGAACTCTTTTAGTTTGTGTGGCTAAGAAACTCTTTTTCTCCCCTTCTTTTCTGAAGGATAGGCTTGCTGGATAAATTATTCCTTGCTGCAGATTTTTCTCATTCAGCACTTTGAATATTTAACGCCACTTTCTTCTGTCCTGCATAGTTTCTGCTGAAAACTCAGCTGATAGATTTATGGGCTTTCCCTTGCATGTTAACTGTCTTCTTTTATCTTGCTGCTTTAAATGTTTTTTCTTTATCACTACCTTTTCCCATTTGGATTACTATGTATCTTGATGTGGACCTCCTTAGGTTGATTTTGTGGGAGGGGATCTCTATGCCTTATGGATTTGTATAGGTTTCCTTCACCAGATTAGGTTAAGTTTTCAGCTCTTCTTTGGTCAAATAGATTTTCTGCCCCCTTTTCCCCCTTTTCACCTTCTGGGATCCCTCTCATGTGGGTGTGGTTACACTGGATGGAGTCACTGAATTCCCTAAGTCTCTTCTCATTTTTGCATACTTCTTTTTCCTCTCATTTGTTCCGCTTGATTACTTTCCATTACTGTCTTCTAGTTCATTAATTTGTTCCTCTGCTTCGTCCATCCTGCTAATTATTCTATCTAGTATATTCTTCATTTCATTTCTTGTGTTCCACATCTCTGATTATTTCTTTCATATCTCTTTGTTAAGAGTCTCAATGATGTTCCCCCTTCTGATGTCCTCCCTCTTTTCATTTCCCCAGTGAGTATCTTTATAATTGTTATCTTAAATTTTCTGTCAGGCATGTTCCTTATATCCATTTTGTTTAGGTCTCTTGCTGTGGCTTTGTCCTCTTCTTTCGTTTAGGACATAGTCCTCTGTCTGCTCATTTGGCCTACTTCTCAGAGAATATCTCTCGGTTAGGAAGGTCAGATATATTGCTTGTTCTTGAAAATACGGGGCAGAACATACATTTTTCACTTGGTGATGCTGGTTCTCCTCTGAAGGTAATGCATAGCAACAACAGAGACTGGATCTGGACTGTGTCATTGTGCACAACACATGGGGTGTGCTGTTTTAACAAGATGCATGCGTGTTCTGTGGGTGATGGGGAGACATATTGTTGTCAAGGATTGTGTGGGTCTTATCAGGGAGGGTATCCACAGCACTGGGACTGAAGCAGGTGTGGTAGGTGTGGGGATGGGCCATGGTTTATGCAAGTTAGTGATTGCTAGATTGTGCTTGGTCTTGCAGGTAGGTGTGTGTTTATAATGAGGGGCCGTAGAGGGAAATGGCACCTGCCAGCTCCTTTGTTCCTGGACAAGTCCCTTAGCAAACTCTGAGTTCAGGAACTATGTCTCCCTTGTTTAATCCTCAAGCACCTTTCAACCTGCTTCACCCAAGCTTCTCCACACTCTTTGCTCTGCTTAATCTTTAAGGACAGATCTCAGCTTCCTATCACCTTCTGTGCTCTCTCAGAGCTGAGACAGCTGATTTTTAAAAGTTCCAAGCTTTAAGTCTGCTGGTTGTATACGCTCACAAATGTCATCCCTTCTGATTTTCAAAGCCATAAGCTATGAGGATGTCTCTACGCTTTAGAGGTTCCCCGGTGTAGTAGTTTGTTTCTGGCCCCTCTGTGACTGTGGTTCCCTCCCTCTGGTGGTCAGAAATATGGGGTTTAGATTCCTACAGAGTCCTTGTCCTTCCTACCATCTTTGATGTGATTCCCTCTCTCCATTTAGTTGTATAGTTTTGTGGGGAAATCTGAAGGTCCATTTCTGGGTGACTCTGGTGTGAGTGTTACCTAGTTGTATCTGTGGGATGAGGTGAGTTTAGGGTCCTTCTACTCTGCCATCTTCCCCACAATTCAGTTTATTTTGTCTCATAAAAATATTACGACTCCAACTTTCTTTTCACTTCCATTTGCATGATAAATGGTTTTGTGTCCCATTACTTCCAATCTGCTTTTATTTTTAGGTCTGAAGTGATTCTCTGGTAGGCAGCATAGAGATGGGTCTTGCTTCCTCTTTACAGTCTATGTTTTCTGATTGGGATATTTAGTCCTTTTTTGTTAAAGCAATCATTGAGAAAGTATTTGTATCTCTCTAGTTTACTTCACAAGGAAAAGTGTGACAGGCTTCGCTCTGAGAAGGAGGTCTGCGTGGAACGCCTCTTTCAACTCATGGCTTGTTTCTGGCTGACGGAAGGCTTCTCAAGGGTGTGTACGGAAGCCTAGGGAAAAAGCGGCTACACTTCTCTCTCCGGGGGGAAAAAAGCAAGAACCCAAAAGCATCGGCGAGAAACCGTCTCTCAACGATCACCTTCTTTCCTGACGAGACAGAAACATGTTCAACTCTGTGTGTGTGTGTGTGTGTGTGTGTGTGTGTGTGTGTGTGAGTGTGTGTGTGTTAGGGCCCGCGCACGCGCGCGCGCGTGAGTGAATAAGGAGAGTGCCATGTACTGACCTGGGAAAAGCAAGTCTGCGTCTACGGCGACTCGCCACTAGCATCTTCAGGTATCCTGGAGAGAGAAGCATTTCCAAAAGTGGGTGTGGAAGCATCATGAAAGTGCCGTACGCTTTACTACCTTTCCCTGGACCTAACTCCGAGAAACGTCCTCCCTGACGATCGAAAAGAGCTGAGCCATCTCAAGGCTGCGTGTGATCGCACAGGGACCGTTCCCTGGACCTAACTCCGAGAAACGCGTCGGGGTACAAGGCAGCTTTCAACGGACGTCTTCTTTCGTGAGCCCAGAAGCGTTTGCATATGTAGGCGTGGAAGCGTCAGCAGAGCGCCGTAGACCGCCCTCTAAGAGGCAACCTCGCTTTTGCGAAGCCGTCTTGCACCTGACATCCTTTGCCTTGGAGACGGGAGCCTTTTATATAGTCGTGGTGGAAGCACAAGGAACGTGCCGTGCCCTGTCCTCATCTCTTAGAAACAAGGCCGCGCGCAATGGGACTTTCAGCGTAGCATATGGACGGGGTCATGAAGTCAGTCGAGATTGCAAGTGGACGTGTGCAGGCATAAGGAGAGTGCCCTATCCTTAACTCCTTGAAAGCGTGACGGAGGGAGACCGTCTTTCAAGCGAACCCCTCTCCGGAGGATATATCGAAGCAGTGACAAAAGTGGATGTGGAAGCACAACGCAAGGGTTCTATACGAAACTCGGAAAAGAAGGTGGTGTAGAAGGCAGCTTTCCCCCGCGTCTTGGTTCAGGTTTAGGGAAGGGATACTCACTGCGCGTGTGGAAGCCTAGGGAAAGTACCATGGGCTGATGTGTGAAAAGCAAGCCTGCGCAGAACGCAACGTTCAGCGCACATCTTGTTTCACGAAGAGAGAAGCCTTTCCAATGTGTGCGTGGAAGCCTAAGGCCAAGTGCCATATATCCTTACCCCCACGGAAAACCGCTGTAGGAAACCCGTCGTTCAACTCACAGCTTCCCGGAGGAAGTTTTTCTAAAGTGCGTGTGGAGGCCCAAGGAAAAGTGTGACAGGCTTCGCTCTGAGAAGGAGGTCTGTGTGGAACGCCTCTTTCAACTCACGGCTTGTTTCTGGCTGAGGGAAGGCTTCTCAAGGGTGTGTACGGAAGCCTAGGCAAAAAGCGCATACACTTCACTCTCCGGGGGGAAAAGGGCAAGCACCCAAAAGCATTGGCGAGAAACCGTCTCTCAACGAACACCTCCTTTCCTGACGAGACAGAAACATGTTCAACTCTGTGTGTGTGTGTTTGTGTGTGCGCGCGCGCGCGCGTGAGTGAATAAGGAATGTGCCATGCACTCACCTGGGAAAAGCAAGTCTGCGTATACGGCAACTCTCCACTAACATCTTCAGGTATCCTGGAGAGAGAAGCATTTCCAAAAGTGGGTGTGGAAGCATCATGAAAGTGCCGTACGCTTTACTACCGTTCAACACCCAAACTCAACACCCAAAAAACAAATAAGCGAGTCAAGAAATGGGCAGAAGATATGAACAGATATTTCTCCAAAGAAGACACACAAATGGCCAACAGACATATGACAAACTGCTCAACATCACTTGGCATGGGGAAAAAGAAATCCAAATGACAATGAGATACCACTTCACACCAGTCAGAATTGCAAAAATTAACAAGCGAAGAAATAACAAATGTTGGTGAGGAGAAAGGGGAACTCTCTTACACTTCTAAGTGGGAATGAAAACTGGTACAGCCACTTTGGAAAACAATATGGAGGTTCCTCACGAAGTTAAAACAGAGCTCCCTTACAACCCAGCAATTTTATTTACCCCAAAGCTACAAATGTAGTGATCTGAAGGGGCAACTGCACCCCGAATGTTTATAGCGACATTGTCCACAATAGCCAAACCGTGGAAGGAACCAAGACATCCATCGACATATAATGGATAAAGAAAACATGGTATATACATATACAAAGGAATATGACTCAGCCATCAGATAGGATCAATATTTAGCATATCGATGTGGATGGCACTGGAGGGTATTATGCTGAGCAAAATAAGTCAGTCAGAGAAAAACAATTATTATATGGTTTTACTCATATGTGGAATAGAAGGAACAGCACAGAGGATCATAGGGGAAGGGAGGGAAAATGAATGCGAAGAAACCAGAGAGGAAGAAAATCCATGACAGGTTCCCAGCTATCGGAAACAAACTGAGGGTTGCTGGAGGAAAGGTGGGTGGGGAGATGGAGTAACTGTGTGATGGGCATTAAGGAATGCATGTGATGTGATGAACACTGGGTGTTATACACAACTGATGAATTGTGGAACGCTACATTTGAAACTACTGGTGTACTCTATGTTGGCTAATTCAATTTCAATGTTAAAAAAGTCTATTTTGTCTGATATAAGGATTGCTACTCTGACTTCTTTTGACATCCACTTGCATGATTAATGTTTCTCCATCTCTTAATTTCCATCTGCAGGTGTCTTTAGGTGTGAAATCTTTTATATATATATACAAACTCTGTCATGCTCTTTTGCTTGGAGCATTTAGTCCATTTACATTCAAACTAATTATCATTAGACATGTATTTATTGATGTTTTGTTACTTGTTTCATAGTTTTTTGTGTAGTTTTTCTCTGATCCTTTCTTCTCTTGCTCTCTCTCTCATGGTTTGCTCGTTTTCTTTAATGATATTCTTGGATTTCTTTCCCTTTATCTTTTGCATGTGTATTAGAGGTTTGGGTTTGTGGTGACCCCCTGGATTATATATAGCCTTTTCAGTCTATATTAAGTTGAATGCTGTTTAAGTTCAAACCCACTGTTGACTCCTCCTCATGTGTTAGGGTATATGTTTTCATATTTTACATACTGTTATTTTGTGAATCCCTTAACTGATTTTTACACAAATACTTATTTTTACTGCCTCCTTGATTCATTATTGTCATACTCTCACTTACGATTTTTTTCCACTCATAGTGTCCCCTTCAATATTTTTTGTAGTTAATTTAGTGGTCATGAACTCTTTTAGTTTGTGTGGCTAAGAAACTCTTTTTCTCCCCTTCTTTTCTGAAGGATAGGCTTGCTGGATAAATTATTCCTTGCTGCAGATTTTTCTCATTCAGCGCTTTGAATATTTAACGCCACTTTCTTCTGTCCTGCATAGTTTCTGCTGAAAACTCAGCTGATAGATTTATGGGCTTTCCCTTGCATGTTAACTGTCTTCTTTTATCTTGCTGCTTTAAATGTTTTTTCTTTATCACTACCTTTTCCCATTTGGATTACTATGTATCTTGATGTGGACCTCCTTAGGTTGATTTTGTGGGAGGGGAATCTCTATGCCTTATGGATTTGTATAGGTTTCCTTCACCAGATTAGGTTAAGTTTTCAGCTCTTCTTTGGTCAAATAGATTTTCTGCCCCCTTTTCCCCCTTTTCACCTTCTGGGATCCCTCTCATGTGGGTGTTGTTACACTGGATGGAGTCACTGAATTCCCTAAGTCTCTTCTCATTTTTGCATACTTCTTTTTCCTCTCATTTGTTCCGCTTGATTACTTTCCATTACTGTCTTCTAGTTCATTAATTTGTTCCTCTGCTTCGTCCATCCTGCTAATTATTCTATCTAGTATATACTTCATTTCATTTCTTGTGTTCCACATCTCTGATTATTTCTTTCATATCTCTTTGTTAAGAGTCTCAATGATGTTCCCCCTTCTGATGTCCTCCCTCTTTTCATTTCCCCAGTGAGTATCTTTATAATTGTTATCTTAAATTTTCTGTCAGGCATGTTCCTTATATCCATTTTGTTTAGGTCTCTTGCTGTGGCTTTGTCCTCTTCTTTCGTTTAGGACATAGTCCTCTGTCTGCTCATTTGGCCTACTTCTCAGAGAATATCTCTCTGTTAGGAAGGTCAGATATATTGCTTGTTCTTGAAAATACGGGGCAGAACATACATTTTTCACTTGGTGATGCTGGTTCTCCTCTGAAGGTAATGCATAGCAACAACAGAGACTGGATCTGGACTGTGTCATTGTGCACAACACATGGGGTGTGCTGTTTTAACAAGATGCATGCGTGTTCTGTGGGTGATGGGGAGACATATTGTTGTCAAGGATTGTGTGGGTCTTATCAGGGAGGGTATCCACAGCACTGGGACTGAAGCAGGTGTGGTAGGTGTGGGGATGGGCCATGGTTTATGCAAGTTAGTGATTGCTAGATTGTGCTTGGTCTTGCAGGTAGGTGTGTGTTTATAATGAGGGGCCGTAGAGGGAAATGGCACCTGCCAGCTCCTTTGTTCCTGGACAAGTCCCTTAGCAAACTCTGAGTTCAGGAACTATGTCTCCCTTGTTTAATCCTCAAGCACCTTTCAACCTGCTTCACCCAAGCTTCTCCACACTCTTTGCTCTGCTTAATCTTTAAGGACAGATCTCAGCTTCCTATCACCTTCTGTGCTCTCTCAGAGCTGAGACAGCTGATTTTTAAAAGTTCCAAGCTTTAAGTCTGCTGGTTGTATACGCTCACAAATGTCATCCCTTCTGATTTTCAAAGCCATAAGCTATGAGGATGTCTCTACGCTTTAGAGGCTCCCCGGTGTAGTAGTTTGTTTCTGGCCCCTCTGTGACTGTGGTTCCCTCCCTCTGGTGGTCAGAAATATGGGGTTTAGATTCCTACAGAGTCCTTGTCCTTCCTACCATCTTTGATGTGATTCCCTCTCTCCATTTAGTTGTATAGTTTTGTGGGGAAATCTGAAGGTCCATTTCTGGGTGACTCTGGTGTGAGTGTTACCTAGTTGTATCTGTGGGATGAGGTGAGTTTAGGGTCCTTCTACTCTGCCATCTTCCCCACAATTCAGTTTATTTTGTCTCATAAAAATATTACGACTCCAACTTTCTTTTCACTTCCATTTGCATGATAAATGGTTTTGTGTCCCATTACTTCCAATCTGCTTTTATTTTTAGGTCTGAAGTGATTCTCTGGTAGGCAGCATAGAGATGGGTCTTGCTTCCTCTTTACAGTCTATGTTTTCTGATTAGGATATTTAGTCCTTTTTGTTAAAGCAATCATTGAGAAAGTATTTGTATCTCTCTAGTTTACTTCACAAGGAAAAGTGTGACAGGCTTCGCTCTGAGAAGGAGGTCTGCGTGGAACGCCTCTTTCAACTCATGGCTTGTTTCTGGCTGACGGAAGGCTTCTCAAGGGTGTGTACGGAAGCCTAGGGAAAAAGCGGCTACACTTCTCTCTCCGGGGGGAAAAAAGCAAGAACCCAAAAGCATCGGCGAGAAACCGTCTCTCAACGATCACCTTCTTTCCTGACGAGACAGAAACATTTTCAACTCTGTGTGTGTGTGTGTGTGTGTGTGTGTGTGTGTGTGTGTGTGAGTGTGTGTGTGTTAGGGCCCGCGCGCGCGCGCGTGCGTGAGTGAATAAGGAGAGTGCCATATACTGACCTGGGAAAAGCAAGTCTGCGTCTACGGCGACTCGCCACTAGCATCTTCAGGTATCCTGGAGAGAGAAGCATTTCCAAAAGTGGGTGTGGAAGCATCATGAAAATGCCGTACGCTTTACTACCTTTCCCTGGACCTAACTCCGAGAAACGTCCTCCCTGACGATCGAAAAGAGCTGAGCCATCTCAAGGCTGCGTGTGATCGCACAGGGACCGTTCCCTGGACCTAACTCCGAGAAACGCGTCGGGTTACAAGGCAGCTTTCAACGGACGTCTTCTTTCGTGAGCCCAGAAGCGTTTGCATATGTAGGCGTGGAAGCGTCAGCAGAGCTCCGTAGACCGCCCTCTAAGAGGCAACCTCGCTTTTGCGAAGCCGTCTTGCACCTGACATCCTTTGCCTTGGAGACGGGAGCCTTTTATATAGTCGTGGTGGAAGCACAAGGAACGTGCCGTGCCCTGTCCTCATCTCTTAGAAACAAGGCCGCGCGCAATGGGACTTTCCGCGTAGCATATGGACGGGGTCATGAAGTCAATCGAGATTGCAAGTGGACGTGTGCAGGCATAAGGAGAGTGCCCTATCCTTAACTCCTTGAAAGCGTGACGGAGGGAGACCGTCTTTCAAGCGAACCCCTCTCCGGAGGATATATCGAAGCAGTGACAAAAGTGGATGTGGAAGCACAACGCAAGGGTTCTATACGAAACTCGGAAAAGAAGGTGGTGTAGAAGGCAGCTTTCCCCCGCGTCTTGGTTCAGGTTTAGGGAAGGGATACTCACTGCGCGTGTGGAAGCCTAGGGAAAGTACCATGGGCTGATGTGTGAAAACCAAGCCTGCGCAGAACGCAACGTTCAGCGCACATCTTGTTTCACGAAGAGAGAAGCCTTTCCAATCTGTGCGTGGAAGCCTAAGGCCAAGTGCCATATATCCTTACCCCCACGGAAAACCGCTGTAGGAAACCCGTCGTTCAACTCACAGCTTCCCGGAGGAAGTTTTTCTAAAGTGCGTGTGGAGGCCCAAGGAAAAGTGTGACAGGCTTCGCTCTGAGAAGGAGGTCTGTGTGGAACGCCTCTTTCTACTCACGGCTTGTTTCTGGCTGAGGGAAGGCTTCTCAAGGGTGTGTACGGAAGCCTAGGCAAAAAGCGCATACACTTCACTCTCCGGGGGGAAAAGGGCAAGCACCCAAAAGCATTGGCGAGAAACCGTCTCTCAACGAACACCTCCTTTCCTGACGAGACAGAAACATGTTCAACTCTGTGTGTGTGTGTGTGTGTGTGTGTGCGCGCGCGCGCGTGAGTGAATAAGGAATGTGCCATGCACTCACCTGGGAAAAGCAAGTCTGCGTATACGGCAACTCTCCACTAACATCTTCAGGTATCCTGGAGAGAGAAGCATTTCCAAAAGTGGGTGTGGAAGCATCATGAAAGTGCCGTACGCTTTACTACCGTTCAACACCCAAACTCAACACCCAAAAAACAAATAAGCGAGTCAAGAAATGGGCAGAAGATATGAACAGATATTTCTCCAAAGAAGACACACAAATGGCCAACAGACATATGACAAACTGCTCAACATCACTTGGCATGGGGAAAAAGAAATCCAAATGACAATGAGATACCACTTCATACCAGTCAGAATTGCAAAAGTTAACAAGCGAAGAAATAACAAATGTTGGGGAGGAGAAAGGGGAACTCTCTTACACTTCTAAGTGGGAATGAAAACTGGTACAGCCACTTTGGAAAACAATATGGAGGTTCCTCAAGAACTTAAAACAGAGCTCCCTTACAACCCAGCAATTTTATTTACCCCAAAGCTACAAATGTAGTGATCTGAAGGGGCAACTGCACCCCGAATGTTTATAGCGACATTGTCCACAATAGCCAAACCGTGGAAGGAACCAAGACATCCATCGACAGATAAATGGATAAAGAAAACATGGTATATACATATACAATGGAATATGACTCAGCCATCAGAAAGGATCAATATTTAGCATATCGATGTGGAAGGCACTGGAGGGTATTATGCTGAGCAAAATAAGTCAGTCAGAGAAAAACAATTATTATATGGTTTTACTCATATGTGGAATAGAAGGAACAGCACAGAGGATCATAGGGGAAGGGAGGGAAAATGAATGCGAAGAAACCAGAGAGGAAGAAAATCCATGACAGGTTCCCAGCTATCGGAAACAAACTGAGGGTTGCTGGAGGAAAGGTGGGTGGGGAGATGGAGTAACTGTGTGATGGGCATTAAGGAATGCATGTGATGTGATGAACACTGGGTGTTATACACAACTGATGAATTGTGGAACGCTACATTTGAAATTACTGGTGTACTCTATGTTGGCTAATTCAATTTCAATGTTAAAAAAGTCTATTTTGTCTGATATAAGGATTGCTACTCTGACTTCTTTTGACATCCACTTGCATGATTAATGTTTCTCCATCTCTTAATTTCCATCTGCAGGTGTCTTTAGGTGTGAAATCTTTTATATATATATACAAACTCTGTCATGCTCTTTTGCTTGGAGCATTTAGTCCATTTACATTCAAACTAATTATCATTAGACATGTATTTATTGATGTTTTGTTACTTGTTTCATATTTTTTGTGTAGTTTTTCTCTGATCCTTTCTTCTCTTGCTCTCTCTCTCATGGTTTGCTCGTTTTCTTTAATGATATTCTTGGATTTCTTTCCCTTTATCTTTTGCATGTGTATTAGAGGTTTGGGTTTGTGGTGACCCCCTGGATTATATATAGCCTTTTCAGTCTATATTAAGTTGAATGCTGTTTAAGTTCAAACCCACTGTTGACTCCTCCTCATGTGTTAGGGTATATGTTTTCATATTTTACATACTTTTATTTTGTGAATCCCTTAACTGATTTTTACAGAAATACTTATTTTTACTGCTTCCTTGATTCATTATTGTCATACTCTCACTTACGATTTTTTTCCACTCATAGTGTCCCCTTCAATATTTTTTGTAGTTAATTTAGTGGTCATGAACTCTTTTAGTTTGTGTGGCTAAGAAACTCTTTTTCTCCCCTTCTTTTCTGAAGGATAGGCTTGCTGGATAAATTATTCCTTGCTGCAGATTTTTCTCATTCAGCGCTTTGAATATTTAACGCCACTTTCTTCTGTCCTGCATAGTTTCTGCTGAAAACTCAGCTGATAGATTTATGGGCTTTCCCTTGCATGTTAACTGTCTTCTTTTATCTTGCTGCTTTAAATGTTTTTTCTTTATCACTACCTTTTCCCATTTAGATTACTATCTATCTTGATGTGGACCTCCTTAGGTTGATTTTGTGGGAGGGGATCTCTATGCCTTATGGATTTGTATAGGTTTCCTTCACCAGATTAGGTTAAGATTTCAGCTCTTCTTTGGTCAAATAGATTTTCTGCCCCCTTTTCCCACTTTTCACCTTCTGGGATCCCTCTCATGTGGGTGTTGTTACACTGGATGGAGTCACTGAATTCCCTAAGTCTCTTCTCATTTTTGCATACTTCTTTTTCCTCTCATTTGTTCCGCTTGATTACTTTCCATTACTGTCTTCTAGTTCATTAATTTGTTCCTCTGCTTCGTCCATCCTGCTAATTATTCTATCTAGTATATTCTTCATTTCATTTCTTGTGTTCCACATCTCTGATTATTTCTTTCATATCTCTTTGTTAAGAGTCTCAATGATGTTCCCCCTTCTGATGTCCTCCCTCTTTTCATTTCCCCAGTGAGTATCTTTATAATTGTTATCTTAAATTTTCTGTCAGGCATGTTCCTTATATCCATTTTGTTTAGGTCTCTTGCTGTGGCTTTGTCCTCTTCTTTCGTTTAGGACATAGTCCTCTGTCTGCTCATTTGGCCTACTTCTCAGAGAATATCTCTCGGTTAGGAAGGTCAGATATATTGCTTGTTCTTGAAAATACGGGGCAGAACATACATTTTTCACTTGGTGATGCTGGTTCTCCTCTGAAGGTAATGCATAGCAACAACAGAGACTGGATCTGGACTGTGTCATTGTGCACAACACATGGGGTGTGCTGTTTTAACAAGACGCATGCGTGTTCTGTGGGTGATGGGGAGACATATTGTTGTCAAGGATTGTGTGGGTCTTATCAGGGAGGGTATCCACAGCACTGGGACTGAAGCAGGTGTGGTAGGTGTGGGGATGGGCCATGGTTTATGCAAGTTAGTGATTGCTAGATTGTGCTTGGTCTTGCAGGTAGGTGTGTGTTTATAATGAGGGGCCGTAGAGGGAAATGGCACCTGCCAGCTCCTTTGTTCCTGGACAAGTCCCTTAGCAAACTCTGAGTTCAGGAACTATGTCTCCCTTGTTTAATCCTCAAGCACCTTTCAACCTGCTTCACCCAAGCTTCTCCACACTCTTTGCTCTGCTTAATCTTTAAGGACAGATCTCAGCTTCCTATCACCTTCTGTGCTCTCTCAGAGCTGAGACAGCTGATTTTTAAAAGTTCCAAGCTTTAAGTCTGCTGGTTGTATACGCTCACAAATGTCATCCCTTCTGATTTTCAAAGCCATAAGCTATGAGGATGTCTCTACGCTTTAGAGGCTCCCCGGTGTAGTAGTTTGTTTCTGGCCCCTCTGTGACTGTGGTTCCCTCCCTCTGGTGGTCAGAAATATGGGCTTTAGATTCCTACAGAGTCCTTGTCCTTCCTACCATCTTTGATGTGATTCCCTCTCTCCATTTAGTTGTATAGTTTTGTGGGGAAATCTGAAGGTCCATTTCTGGGTGACTCTGGTGTGAGTGTTACCTAGTTGTATCTGTGGGATGAGGTGAGTTTAGGGTCCTTCTACTCTGCCATCTTCCCCACAATTCAGTTTATTTTGTCTCATAAAAATATTACGACTCCAACTTTCTTTTCACTTCCATTTGCATGATAAATGGTTTTGTGTCCCATTACTTCCAATCTGCTTTTATTTTTAGGTCTGAAGTGATTCTCTGCTAGGCAGCATAGAGATGGGTCTTGCTTCCTCTTTACAGTCTATGTTTTCTGATTGGGATATTTAGTCCTTTTTTTTTAAAGCAATCATTGAGAAAGTATTTGTATCTCTCTAGTTTACTTCACAAGGAAAAGTGTGACAGGCTTCGCTCTGAGAAGGAGGTCTGCGTGGAACGCCTCTTTCAACTCATGGCTTGTTTCTGGCTGACGGAAGGCTTCTCAAGGGTGTGTACGGAAGCCTAGGGAAAAAGCGGCTACACTTCTCTCTCCGGGGGGAAAAAAGCAAGAACCCAAAAGCATCGGCGAGAAACCGTCTCTCAACGATCACCTTCTTTCCTGACGAGACAGAAACATGTTCAACTCTGTGTGTGTGTGTGTGTGTGTGTGTGTGTGTGTGTGTGTGAGTGTGTGTGTGTGAGGGCCCGCGCGCGCGCGCGTGCGTGAGTGAATAAGGAGAGTGCCATGTACTGACCTGGGAAAAGCAAGTCTGCGTCTACGGCGACTCGCCACTAGCATCTTCAGGTATCCTGGAGAGAGAAGCATTTCCAAAAGTGGGTGTGGAAGCATCATGAAAGTGCCGTACGCTTTACTACCTTTCCCTGGACCTAACTCCGAGAAACGTCCTCCCTGACGATCGAAAAGAGCTGAGCCATCTCAAGGCTGCGTGTGATCGCACAGGGACCGTTCCCTGGACCTAACTCCGAGAAACGCGTCGGGGTACAAGGCAGCTTTCAACGGACGTCTTCTTTCGTGAGCCCAGAAGCGTTTGCATATGTAGGCGTGGAAGCGTCAGCAGAGCGCCGTAGACCGCCCTCTAAGAGGCAACCTCGCTTTTCCGAAGCCGTCTTGCACCTGACATCCTTTGCCTTGGAGACGGGAGCCTTTTATATAGTCGTGGTGGAAGCACAAGGAACGTGCCGTGCCCTGTCCTCATCTCTTAGAAACAAGGCCGCGCGCAATGGGACTTTCAGCGTAGCATATGGACGGGGTCATGAAGTCAGTCGAGATTGCAAGTGGACGTGTGCAGGCATAAGGAGAGTGCCCTATCCTTAACTCCTTGAAAGCGTGACGGAGGGAGACCGTCTTTCAAGCGAACCCCTCTCCGGAGGATATATCGAAGCAGTGACAAAAGTGGATGTGGAAGCACAACGCAAGGGTTCTATACGAAACTCGGAAAAGAAGGTGGTGTAGAAGGCAGCTTTCCCCCGCGTCTTGGTTCAGGTTTAGGGAAGGGATACTCACTGCGCGTGTGGAAGCCTAGGGAAAGTACCATGGGCTGATGTGTGAAAACCAAGCCTGCGCAGAACGCAACGTTCAGCGCACATCTTGTTTCACGAAGAGAGAAGCCTTTCCAATGTGTGCGTGGAAGCCTAAGGCCAAGTGCCATATATCCTTACCCCCACGGAAAACCGCTGTAGGAAACCCGTCGTTCAACTCACAGCTTCCCGGAGGAAGTTTTTCTAAAGTGCGTGTGGAGGCCCAAGGAAAAGTGTGACAGGCTTCGCTCTGAGAAGGAGGTCTGTGTGGAACGCCTCTTTCAACTCACGGCTTGTTTCTGGCTGAGGGAAGGCTTCTCAAGGGTGTGTAAGGAAGCCTAGGCAAAAAGCGCATACACTTCACTCTCCGGGGGGAAAAGGGCAAGCACCCAAAAGCATTGGCGAGAAACCGTCTCTCAACGAACACCTCCTTTCCTGACGAGAAAGAAACATGTTCAACTCTGTTGTGTGTGTGTGTGTGTGTGTGTGCGCGCGCGCGCGCGTGAGTGAATAAGGAATGTGCCATGCACTCACCTGGGAAAAGCAAGTCTGCGTATACGGCAACTCTCCACTAACATCTTCAGGTATCCTGGAGAGAGAAGCATTTCCAAAAGTGGGTGTGGAAGCATCATGAAAGTGCCGTACGCTTTACTACCGTTCAACACCCAAACTCAACACCCAAAAAACAAATAAGCGAGTCAAGAAATGGGCAGAAGATATGAACAGATATTTCTCCAAAGAAGACACACAAATGGCCAACAGACATATGACAAACTGCTCAACATCACTTGGCATGGGGAAAAAGAAATCCAAATGACAATGAGATACCACTTCACACCAGTCAGAATTGCAAAAATTAACAAGCGAAGAAATAACAAATGTTGGTGAGGAGAAAGGGGAACTCTCTTACACTTCTAAGTGGGAATGAAAACTGGTACAGCCACTTTGGAAAACAATATGGAGGTTCCCCAAGAACTTAAAAGAGAGCTCCCTTACAAACCAGCAATTTTATTTACCCCAAAGCTACAAATGTAGTGATCTGAAGGGGCAACTGCACCCCGAATGTTTATAGCGACATTGTCCACAATAGCCAAACCGTGGAAGGAACCAAGACATCCATCGACAGATAAATGGATAAAGAAAACATGGTATATACATATACAATGGAATATGACTCAGCCATCAGAAAGGATCAATATTTAGCATATCGATGTGGAAGGCACTGGAGGGTATTATGCTGAGCAAAATAAGTCAGTCAGAGAAAAACAATTATTATATGGTTTTACTCATATGTGGAATAGAAGGAACAGCACAGAGGATCATAGGGGAAGGGAGGGAAAATGAATGCGGAGAAACCAGAGAGGAAGAAAATCCATGACAGGTTCCCAGCTATTGGAAACAAACTGAGGGTTGCTGGAGGAAAGGTGGGTGGGGAGATGGAGTAACTGTGTGATGGGCATTAAGGAATGCATGTGATGTGATGAACACTGGGTGTTATACACAACTGATGAATTGTGGAACGCTACATTTGAAATTACTGGTGTACTCTATGTTGGCTAATTCAATTTCAATGTTAAAAAAGTCTATTTTGTCTGATATAAGGATTGCTACTCTGACTTCTTTTGACATCCACTTGCATGATTAATGTTTCTCCATCTCTTAATTTCCATCTGCAGGTGTCTTTAGGTGTGAAATCTTTTATATATATATACAAACTCTGTCATGCTCTTTTGCTTGGAGCATTTAGTCCATTTACATTCAAACTAATTATCATTAGACATGTATTTATTGATGTTTTGTTACTTGTTTCATAGTTTTTTGTGTAGTTTTTCTCTGATCCTTTCTTCTCTTGCTCTCTCTCTCATGGTTTGCTCGTTTTCTTTAATGATATCCTTGGATTTCTTTCCCTTTATCTTTTGCATGTGTATTAGAGGTTTGGGTTTGTGGTGACCCCCTGGATTATATATAGCCTTTTCAGTCTATATTAAGTTGAATGCTGTTTAAGTTCAAACCCACTGTTGACTCCTCCTCATGTGTTAGGGTATATGTTTTCATATTTTACATACTTTTATTTTGTGAATCCCTTAACTGATTTTTACAGAAATACTTATTTTTACTGCTTCCTTGATTCATTATTGTCATACTCTCACTTACGATTTTTTTCCACTCATAGTGACCCCTTCAATATTTTTTGTAGTTAATTTAGTGGTCATGAACTCTTTTAGTTTGTGTGGCTAAGAAACTCTTTTTCTCCCCTTCTTTTCTGAAGGATAGGCTTGCTGGATAAATTATTCCTTGCTGCAGATTTTTCTCATTCAGCACTTTGAATATTTAACGCCACTTTCTTCTGTCCTGCATAGTTTCTGCTGAAAACTCAGCTGATAGATTTATGGGCTTTCCCTTGCATGTTAACTGTCTTCTTTTATCTTGCTGCTTTAAATGTTTTTTCTTTATCACTACCTTTTCCCATTTGGATTACTATGTATCTTGATGTGGACCTCCTTAGGTTGATTTTGTGGGAGGGGATCTCTATGCCTTATGGATTTGTATAGGTTTCCTTCACCAGATTAGGTTAAGTTTTCAGCTCTTCTTTGGTCAAATAGATTTTCTGCCCCCTTTTCCCCCTTTTCACCTTCTGGGATCCCTCTAATATGGGTGTTGTTACACTGGATGGAGTCACTGAATTCCCTAAGTCTCTTCTCATTTTTGCATACTTCTTTTTCCTCTCATTTGTTCCGCTTGATTACTTTCCATTACTGTCTTCTAGTTCATTAATTTGTTCCTCTGCTTCGTCCAGCCTGCTAATTATTCTATCTAGTATATTCTTCATTTCATTTCTTGTGTTCCACATCTCTGATTATTTCTTTCATATCTCTTTGTTAAGAGTCTCAATGATGTTCCCCCTTCTGATGTCCTCCCTCTTTTCATTTCCCCAGTGAGTATCTTTATAATTGTTATCTTAAATTTTCTGTCAGGCATGTTCCTTATATCCATTTTGTTTAGGTCTCTTGCTGTGGCTTTGTCCTCTTCTTTCGTTTAGGACATAGTCCTCTGTCTGCTCATTTGGCCTACTTCTCAGAGAATATCTCTCGGTTAGGAAGGTCAGATATATTGCTTGTTCTTGAAAATACGGGGCAGAACATACATTTTTCACTTGGTGATGCTGGTTCTCCTCTGAAGGTAATGCATAGCAACAACAGAGACTGGATCTGGACTGTGTCATTGTGCACAACACATGGGGTGTGCTGTTTTAACAAGACGCATGCGTGTTCTGTGGGTGATGGGGAGACATATTGTTGTCAAGGATTGTGTGGGTCTTATCAGGGAGGGTATCCACAGCACTGGGACTGAAGCAGGTGTGGTAGGTGTGGGGATGGGCCATGGTTTATGCAAGTTAGTGATTGCTAGATTGTGCTTGGTCTTGCAGGTAGGTGTGTGTTTATAATGAGGGGCCGTAGAGGGAAATGGCACCTGCCAGCTCCTTTGTTCCTGGACAAGTCCCTTAGCAAACTCTGAGTTCAGGAACTATGTCTCCCTTGTTTAATCCTCAAGCACCTTTCAACCTGCTTCACCCAAGCTTCTCCACACTCTTTGCTCTGCTTAATCTTTAAGGACAGATCTCAGCTTCCTATCACCTTCTGTGCTCTCTCAGAGCTGAGACAGCTGATTTTTAAAAGTTCCAAGCTTTAAGTCTGCTGGTTGTATACGCTCACAAATGTCATCCCTTCTGATTTTCAAAGCCATAAGCTATGAGGATGTCTCTACGCTTTAGAGGCTCCCCGGTGTAGTAGTTTGTTTCTGGCCCCTCTGTGACTGTGGTTCCCTCCCTCTGGTGGTCAGAAATATGGGCTTTAGATTCCTACAGAGTCCTTGTCCTTCCTACCATCTTTGATGTGATTCCCTCTCTCCATTTAGTTGTATAGTTTTGTGGGGAAATCTGAAGGTCCATTTCTGGGTGACTCTGGTGTGAGTGTTACCTAGTTGTATCTGTGGGATGAGGTGAGTTTAGGGTCCTTCTACTCTGCCATCTTCCCCACAATTCAGTTTATTTTGTCTCATAAAAATATTACGACTCCAACTTTCTTTTCACTTCCATTTGCATGATAAATGGTTTTGTGTCCCATTACTTCCAATCTGCTTTTATTTTTAGGTCTGAAGTGATTCTCTGCTAGGCAGCATAGAGATGGGTCTTGCTTCCTCTTTACAGTCTATGTTTTCTGATTGGGATATTTAGTCCTTTTTTTTTAAAGCAATCATTGAGAAAGTATTTGTATCTCTCTAGTTTACTTCACAAGGAAAAGTGTGACAGGCTTCGCTCTGAGAAGGAGGTCTGCGTGGAACGCCTCTTTCAACTCATGGCTTGTTTCTGGCTGACGGAAGGCTTCTCAAGGGTGTGTACGGAAGCCTAGGGAAAAAGCGGCTACACTTCTCTCTCCGGGGGGAAAAAAGCAAGAACCCAAAAGCATCGGCGAGAAACCGTCTCTCAACGATCACCTTCTTTCCTGACGAGACAGAAACATGTTCAACTCTGTGTGTGTGTGTGTGTGTGTGTGTGTGTGTGTGAGTGTGTGTGTGTTAGGGCCCGCGCGCGCGCGCGTGCGTGAGTGAATAAGGAGAGTGCCATGTACTGACCTGGGAAAAGCAAGTCTGCGTCTACGGCGACTCGCCACTAGCATCTTCAGGTATCCTGGAGAGAGAAGCATTTCCAAAAGTGGGTGTGGAAGCATCATGAAAGTGCCGTACGCTTTACTACCTTTCCCTGGACCTAACTCCGAGAAACGTCCTCCCTGACGATCGAAAAGAGCTGAGCCATCTCAAGGCTGCGTGTGATCGCACAGGGACCGTTCCCTGGACCTAACTCCGAGAAACGCGTCGGGGTACAAGGCAGCTTTCAACGGACGTCTTCTTTCGTGAGCCCAGAAGCGTTTGCATATGTAGGCGTGGAAGCGTCAGCAGAGCGCCGTAGACCGCCCTCTAAGAGGCAACCTCGCTTTTGCGAAGCCGTCTTGCACCTGACATCCTTTGCCTTGGAGACGGGAGCCTTTTATATAGTCGTGGTGGAAGCACAAGGAACGTGCCGTGCCCTGTCCTCATCTCTTAGAAACAAGGCCGCGCGCAATGGGACTTTCAGCGTAGCATATGGACGGGGTCATGAAGTCAGTCGAGATTGCAAGTGGACGTGTGCAGGCATAAGGAGAGTGCCCTATCCTTAACTCCTTGAAAGCGTGACGGAGGGAGACCGTCTTTCAAGCGAACCCCTCTCCGGAGGATATATCGAAGCAGTGACAAAAGTGGATGTGGAAGCACAACGCAAGGGTTCTATACGAAACTCGGAAAAGAAGGTGGTGTAGAAGGCAGCTTTCCCCCGCGTCTTGGTTCAGGTTTAGGGAAGGGATACTCACTGCGCGTGTGGAAGCCTAGGGAAAGTACCATGGGCTGATGTGTGAAAACCAAGCCTGGCAGAACGCAACGTTCAGCGCACATCTTGTTTCACGAAGAGAGAAGCCTTTCCAATGTGTGCGTGGAAGCCTAAGGCCAAGTGCCATATATCCTTACCCCCACGGAATACCGCTGTAGGAAACCCGTCGTTCAACTCACAGCTTCCCGGAGGAAGTTTTTCTAAAGTGCGTGTGGAGGCCCAAGGAAAAGTGTGACAGGCTTCGCTCTGAGAAGGAGGTCTGTGTGGAACGCCTCTTTCAACTCACGGCTTGTTTCTGGCTGAGGGAAGGCTTCTCAAGGGTGTGTAAGGAAGCCTAGGCAAAAAGCGCATACACTTCACTCTCCGGGGGGAAAAGGGCAAGCACCCAAAAGCATTGGCGAGAAACCGTCTCTCAACGAACACCTCCTTTCCTGACGAGAAAGAAACATGTTCAACTCTGTGTGTGTGTGTGTGTGTGTGTGTGTGTGCGCGCGCGCGCGCGTGAGTGAATAAGGAATGTGCCATGCACTCACCTGGGAAAAGCAAGTCTGCGTATACGGCAACTCTCCACTAACATCTTCAGGTATCCTGGAGAGAGAAGCATTTCCAAAAGTGGGTGTGGAAGCATCATGAAAGTGCCGTACGCTTTACTACCGTTCAACACCCAAACTCAACACCCAAAAAACAAATAAGCGAGTCAAGAAATGGGCAGAAGATATGAACAGATATTTCTCCAAAGAAGACACACAAATGGCCAACAGACATATGACAAACTGCTCAACATCACTTGGCATGGGGAAAAAGAAATCCAAATGACAATGAGATACCACTTCACACCAGTCAGAATTGCAAAAATTAACAAGCGAAGAAATAACAAATGTTGGTGAGGAGAAAGGGGAACTCTCTTACACTTCTAAGTGGGAATGAAAACTGGTACAGCCACTTTGGAAAACAATATGGAGGTTCCCCAAGAACTTAAAAGAGAGCTCCCTTACAACCCAGCAATTTTATTTACCCCAAAGCTACAAATGTAGTGATCTGAAGGGGCAACTGCACCCCGAATGTTTATAGCGACATTGTCCACAATAGCCAAACCGTGGAAGGAACCAAGACATCCATCGACAGATAAATGGATAAAGAAAACATGGTATATACATATACAATGGAATATGACTCAGCCATCAGAAAGGATCAATATTTAGCATATCGATGTGGAAGGCACTGGAGGGTATTATGCTGAGCAAAATAAGTCAGTCAGAGAAAAACAATTATTATATGGTTTTACTCATATGTGGAATAGAAGGAACAGCACAGAGGATCATAGGGGAAGGGAGGGAAAATGAATGCGGAGAAACCAGAGAGGAAGAAAATCCATGACAGGTTCCCAGCTATTGGAAACAAACTGAGGGTTGCTGGAGGAAAGGTGGGTGGGGAGATGGAGTAACTGTGTGATGGGCATTAAGGAATGCATGTGATGTGATGAACACTGGGTGTTATACACAACTGATGAATTGTGGAACGCTACATTTGAAATTACTGGTGTACTCTATGTTGGCTAATTCAATTTCAATGTTAAAAAAGTCTATTTTGTCTGATATAAGGATTGCTACTCTGACTTCTTTTGACATCCACTTGCATGATTAATGTTTCTCCATCTCTTAATTTCCATCTGCAGGTGTCTTTAGGTGTGAAATCTTTTATATATATATACAAACTCTGTCATGCTCTTTTGCTTGGAGCATTTAGTCCATTTACATTCAAACTAATTATCATTAGACATGTATTTATTGATGTTTTGTTACTTGTTTCATAGTTTTTTGTGTAGTTTTTCTCTGATCCTTTCTTCTCTTGCTCTCTCTCTCATGGTTTGCTCGTTTTCTTTAATGATATCCTTGGATTTCTTTCCCTTTATCTTTTGCATGTGTATTAGAGGTTTGGGTTTGTGGTGACCCCCTGGATTATATATAGCCTTTTCAGTCTATATTAAGTTGAATGCTGTTTAAGTTCAAACCCACTGTTGACTCCTCCTCATGTGTTAGGGTATATGTTTTCATATTTTACATACTTTTATTTTGTGAATCCCTTAACTGATTTTTACAGAAATACTTATTTTTACTGCTTCCTTGATTCATTATTGTCATACTCTCACTTACGATTTTTTTCCACTCATAGTGTCCCCTTC
Source organism: Eumetopias jubatus (assembly GCF_037043125.1). NCBI lineage: Eukaryota > Metazoa > Chordata > Mammalia > Carnivora > Otariidae > Eumetopias > Eumetopias jubatus. The sequence continues at coordinate 261,714 of NW_028274936.1, read as the reverse complement.
AATATTTTTTGTAGTTAATTTAGTGGTCATGAACTCTTTTAGTTTGTGTGGCTAAGAAACTCTTTTTCTCCCCTTCTTTTCTGAAGGATAGGCTTGCTGGATAAATTATTCCTTGCTGCAGATTTTTCTCATTCAGCACTTTGAATATTTAACGCCACTTTCTTCTGTCCTGCATAGTTTCTGCTGAAAACTCAGCTGATAGATTTATGGGCTTTCCCTTGCATGTTAACTGTCTTCTTTTATCTTGCTGCTTTAAATGTTTTTTCTTTATCACTACCTTTTCCCATTTGGATTACTATGTATCTTGATGTGGACCTCCTTAGGTTGATTTTGTGGGAGGGGATCTCTATGCCTTATGGATTTGTATAGGTTTCCTTCACCAGATTAGGTTAAGTTTTCAGCTCTTCTTTGGTCAAATAGATTTTCTGCCCCCTTTTCCCCCTTTTCACCTTCTGGGATCCCTCTAATATGGGTGTTGTTACACTGGATGGAGTCACTGAATTCCCTAAGTCTCTTCTCATTTTTGCATACTTCTTTTTCCTCTCATTTGTTCCGCTTGATTACTTTCCATTACTGTCTTCTAGTTCATTAATTTGTTCCTCTGCTTCGTCCATCCTGCTAATTATTCTATCTAGTATATTCTTCATTTCATTTCTTGTGTTCCACATCTCTGATTATTTCTTTCATATCTCTTTGTTAAGAGTCTCAATGATGTTCCCCCTTCTGATGTCCTCCCTCTTTTCATTTCCCCAGTGAGTATCTTTATAATTGTTATCTTAAATTTTCTGTCAGGCATGTTCCTTATATCCATTTTGTTTAGGTCTCTTGCTGTGGCTTTGTCCTCTTCTTTCGTTTAGGACATAGTCCTCTGTCTGCTCATTTGGCCTACTTCTCAGAGAATATCTCTCGGTTAGGAAGGTCAGATATATTGCTTGTCCTTGAAAATACGGGGCAGAACATACATTTTTCACTTGGTGATGCTGGTTCTCCTCTGAAGGTAATGCATAGCAACAACAGAGACTGGATCTGGACTGTGTCATTGTGCACAACACATGGGGTGTGCTGTTTTAACAAGACGCATGCGTGTTTTCTAGGTGATGGGGAGACATATTGTTGTCAAGGATTGTGTGGGTCTTATCAGGGAGGGTATCCACAGCACTGGGACTGAAGCAGGTCTGGTAGGTGTGGGGATGGGCCATGGTTTATGCAAGTTAGTGATTGCTAGATTGTGCTTGGTCTTGTAGGTAGGTGTGTGTTTATAATGAGGGGCCGTAGAGGGAAATGGCACCTGCCAGCTCCTTTGTTCCTGGACAAGTCCCTTAGCAAACTCTGAGTTCAGGAACTATGTCTCCCTTGTTTAATCCTCAAGCACCTTTCAACCTGCTTCACCCAAGCTTCTCCACACTCTTTGCTCTGCTTAATCTTTAAGGACAGATCTCAGCTTCCTATCACCTTCTGTGCTCTCTCAGAGCTGAGACAGCTGATTTTTAAAAGTTCCAAGCTTTAAGTCTGCTGGTTGTATACGCTCACAAATGTCATCCCTTCTGATTTTCAAAGCCATAAGCTATGAGGATGTCTCTACGCTTTAGAGGCTCCCCGGTGTAGTAGTTTGTTTCTGGCCCCTCTGTGACTGTGGTTCCCTCCCTCTGGTGGTCAGAAATATGGGGTTTAGATTCCTACAGAGTCCTTGTCCTTCCTACCATCTTTGATGTGATTCCCTCTCTCCATTTAGTTGTATAGTTTTGTGGGGAAATCTGAAGGTCCATTTCTGGGTGACTCTGGTGTGAGTGTTACCTAGTTGTATCTGTGGGATGAGGTGAGTTTAGGGTCCTTCTACTCTGCCATCTTCCCCACAATTCAGTTTATTTTGTCTCATAAAAATATTACGACTCCAACTTTCTTTTCACTTCCATTTGCATGATAAATGGTTTTGTGTCCCATTACTTCCAATCTGCTTTTATTTTTAGGTCTGAAGTGATTCTCTGGTAGGCAGCATAGAGATGGGTCTTGCTTCCTCTTTACAGTCTATGTTTTCTGATTGGGATATTTAGTCCTTTTTTGTTAAAGCAATCATTGAGAAAGTATTTGTATCTCTCTAGTTGACTTCACAAGGAAAAGTGTGACAGGCTTCGCTCTGAGAAGGAGGTCTGCGTGGAACGCCTCTTTCAACTCATGGCTTGTTTCTGGCTGACGGAAGGCTTCTCAAGGGTGTGTACGGAAGCCTAGGGAAAAAGCGGCTACACTTCTCTCTCCGGGGGGAAAAAAGCAAGAACCCAAAAGCATCGGCGAGAAACCGTCTCTCAACGATCACCTTCTTTCCTGACGAGACAGAAACATGTTCAACTCTGTGTGTGTGTGTGTGTGTCTGTGTGTGTGAGGGCACGCGCGCGCGCGCGTGCGTGAGTGAATAAGGAGAGTGCCATGTACTGACCTGGGAAAAGCAAGTCTGCGTCTATGGCGACTCGCCACTAGCATCTTCAGGTATCCTGGAGAGAGAAGCATTTCCAAAAGTGGGTGTGGAAGCATCATGAAAGTGCCGTACGCTTTACTACCTTTCCCTGGACCTAACTCCGAAAAACGTCCTCCCTGACGATCGAAAAGAGCTGAGCCATCTCAAGGCTGCGTGTGATCGCACAGGGACCGTTCTCTGGACCTAACCCCCGAAAACGCGTCGGGGTACAAGGCAGCTTTCAACGGACGTCTTCTTTCGTGAGCCCAGAAGCGTTTGCATATGTAGGCGTGGAAGCGTCAGGAGAGCGCCGTAGACCGCCCTCTAAGAGGCAACCTCGCTTTTGCGAAGCCGTCTTGCACCTGACATCCTTTGCCTTGGAGACGGGAGCCTTTTATATAGTCGTGGTGGAAGCACAAGGAACGTGCCGTGCCCTGTCCTCATCTCTTAGAAACAAGGCCGCGCGCAATGGGACTTTCAGCGTAGCATATGGACGGGGTCATGAAGTCAGTCGAGATTGCAAGTGGACGTGTGCAGGCATAAGGAGAGTGCCCTATCCTTAACTCCTTGAAAGCGTGACGGAGGGAGACCGTCTTTCAAGCGAACCCCTCTCCGGAGGATATATCGAAGCAGTGACAAAAGTGGATGTGGAAGCACAACGCAAGGGTTCTATACGAAACTCGGAAAAGAAGGTGGTGTAGAAGGCAGCTTTCCCCCGCGTCTTGGTTCAGGTTTAGGGAAGGAATAGTCACTGCGCGTGTGGAAGTCTAGGGAAAGTACCATCGGCTGATGTGTGAAAACCAAGCCTGCGCAGAACGCAACGTTCAGCGCACATCTTGTTTCACGAAGAGAGAAGCCGTTTCCAATGTGTGCGTGGAAGCCTAAGGCCAAGTGCCATATATCCTTACCCCCACGGAAAACCACTGTAGGAAACCCGTCGTTCAACTCACAGCTTCCCGGAGGAAGTTTTTCTAAAGTGCGTGTGGAGGCCCAAGGAAAAGTGTGACAGGCTTCGCTCTGAGAAGGAGGTCTGTGTGGAACGCCTCTTTCAACTCACGGCTTGTTTCTGGCTGAGGGAAGGCTTCTCAAGGGTGTGTAAGGAAGCCTAGGCAAAAAGCGCATACACTTCACTCTCCGGGGGGAAAAGGGCAAGCACCCAAAAGCATTGGCGAGAAACCGTCTCTCAACGAACACCTCCTTTCCTGACGAGAAAGAAACATGTTCAACTCTGTGTGTGTGTGTGTGTGTGTGTGTGTGTGCGCGCGCGCGCGCGTGAGTGAATAAGGAATGTGCCATGCACTCACCTGGGAAAAGCAAGTCTGCGTATACGGCAACTCTCCACTAACATCTTCAGGTATCCTGGAGAGAGAAGCATTTCCAAAAGTGGGTGTGGAAGCATCATGAAAGTGCCGTACGCTTTACTACCGTTCAACACCCAAACTCAACACCCAAAAAACAAATAAGCGAGTCAAGAAATGGGCAGAAGATATGAACAGATATTTCTCCAAAGAAGACACACAAATGGCCAACAGACATATGACAAACTGCTCAACATCACTTGGCATGGGGAAAAAGAAATCCAAATGACAATGAGATACCACTTCACACCAGTCAGAATTGCAAAAATTAACAAGCGAAGAAATAACAAATGTTGGTGAGGAGAAAGGGGAACTCTCTTACACTTCTAAGTGGGAATGAAAACTGGTACAGCCACTTTGGAAAACAATATGGAGGTTCCCCAAGAACTTAAAAGAGAGCTCCCTTACAAACCAGCAATTTTATTTACCCCAAAGCTACAAATGTAGTGATCTGAAGGGGCAACTGCACCCCGAATGTTTATAGCGACATTGTCCACAATAGCCAAACCGTGGAAGGAACCAAGACATCCATCGACAGATAAATGGATAAAGAAAACATGGTATATACATATACAATGGAATATGACTCAGCCATCAGAAAGGATCAATATTTAGCATATCGATGTGGAAGGCACTGGAGGGTATTATGCTGAGCAAAATAAGTCAGTCAGAGAAAAACAATTATTATATGGTTTTACTCATATGTGGAATAGAAGGAACAGCACAGAGGATCATAGGGGAAGGGAGGGAAAATGAATGCGGAGAAACCAGAGAGGAAGAAAATCCATGACAGGTTCCCAGCTATTGGAAACAAACTGAGGGTTGCTGGAGGAAAGGTGGGTGGGGAGATGGAGTAACTGTGTGATGGGCATTAAGGAATGCATGTGATGTGATGAACACTGGGTGTTATACACAACTGATGAATTGTGGAACGCTACATTTGAAATTACTGGTGTACTCTATGTTGGCTAATTCAATTTCAATGTTAAAAAAGTCTATTTTGTCTGATATAAGGATTGCTACTCTGACTTCTTTTGACATCCACTTGCATGATTAATGTTTCTCCATCTCTTAATTTCCATCTGCAGGTGTCTTTAGGTGTGAAATCTTTTATATATATATACAAACTCTGTCATGCTCTTTTGCTTGGAGCATTTAGTCCATTTACATTCAAACTAATTATCATTAGACATGTATTTATTGATGTTTTGTTACTTGTTTCATAGTTTTTTGTGTAGTTTTTCTCTGATCCTTTCTTCTCTTGCTCTCTCTCTCATGGTTTGCTCGTTTTCTTTAATGATATCCTTGGATTTCTTTCCCTTTATCTTTTGCATGTGTATTAGAGGTTTGGGTTTGTGGTGACCCCCTGGATTATATATAGCCTTTTCAGTCTATATTAAGTTGAATGCTGTTTAAGTTCAAACCCACTGTTGACTCCTCCTCATGTGTTAGGGTATATGTTTTCATATTTTACATACTTTTATTTTGTGAATCCCTTAACTGATTTTTACAGAAATACTTATTTTTACTGCTTCCTTGATTCATTATTGTCATACTCTCACTTACGATTTTTTTCCACTCATAGTGTCCCCTTCAATATTTTTTGTAGTTAATTTAGTGGTCATGAACTCTTTTAGTTTGTGTGGCTAAGAAACTCTTTTTCTCCCCTTCTTTTCTGAAGGATAGGCTTGCTGGATAAATTATTCCTTGCTGCAGATTTTTCTCATTCAGCACTTTGAATATTTAACGCCACTTTCTTCTGTCCTGCATAGTTTCTGCTGAAAACTCAGCTGATAGATTTATGGGCTTTCCCTTGCATGTTAACTGTCTTCTTTTATCTTGCTGCTTTAAATGTTTTTTCTTTATCACTACCTTTTCCCATTTGGATTACTATGTATCTTGATGTGGACCTCCTTAGGTTGATTTTGTGGGAGGGGATCTCTATGCCTTATGGATTTGTATAGGTTTCCTTCACCAGATTAGGTTAAGTTTTCAGCTCTTCTTTGGTCAAATAGATTTTCTGCCCCCTTTTCCCCCTTTTCACCTTCTGGGATCCCTCTCATGTGGGTGTGGTTACACTGGATGGAGTCACTGAATTCCCTATGTCTCTTCTCATTTTTGCATACTTCTTTTTCCTCTCATTTGTTCCGCTTGATTACTTTCCATTACTGTCTTCTAGTTCATTAATTTGTTCCTCTGCTTCGTCCATCCTGCTAATTATTCTATCTAGTATATTCTTCATTTCATTTCTTGTGTTCCACATCTCTGATTATTTCTTTCATATCTCTTTGTTAAGAGTCTCAATGATGTTCCCCCTTCTGATGTCCTCCCTCTTTTCATTTCCCCAGTGAGTATCTTTATAATTGTTATCTTAAATTTTCTGTCAGGCATGTTCCTTATATCCATTTTGTTTAGGTCTCTTGCTGTGGCTTTGTCCTCTTCTTTCGTTTAGGACATAGTCCTCTGTCTGCTCATTTGGCCTACTTCTCAGAGAATATCTCTCTGTTAGGAAGGTCAGATATATTGCTTGTTCTTGAAAATACGGGGCAGAACATACATTTTTCACTTGGTGATGCTGGTTCTCCTCTGAAGGTAATGCATAGCAACAACAGAGACTGGATCTGGACTGTGTCATTGTGCACAACACATGGGGTGTGCTGTTTTAACAAGACGCATGCGTGTTTTCTAGGTGATGGGGAGACATATTGTTGTCAAGGATTGTGTGGGTCTTATCAGGGAGGGTATCCACAGCACTGGGACTGAAGCAGGTCTGGTAGGTGTGGGGATGGGCCATGGTTTATGCAAGTTAGTGATTGCTAGATTGTGCTTGGTCTTGTAGGTAGGTGTGTGTTTATAATGAGGGGCCGTAGAGGGAAATGGCACCTGCCAGCTCCTTTGTTCCTGGACAAGTCCCTTAGCAAACTCTGAGTTCAGGAACTATGTCTCCCTTGTTTAATCCTCAAGCACCTTTCAACCTGCTTCACCCAAGCTTCTCCACACTCTTTGCTCTGCTTAATCTTTAAGGACAGATCTCAGCTTCCTATCACCTTCTGTGCTCTCTCAGAGCTGAGACAGCTGATTTTTAAAAGTTCCAAGCTTTAAGTCTGCTGGTTGTATACGCTCACAAATGTCATCCCTTCTGATTTTCAAAGCCATAAGCTATGAGGATGTCTCTACGCTTTAGAGGCTCCCCGGTGTAGTAGTTTGTTTCTGGCCCCTCTGTGACTGTGGTTCCCTCCCTCTGGTGGTCAGAAATATGGGCTTTAGATTCCTACAGAGTCCTTGTCCTTCCTACCATCTTTGATGTGATTCCCTCTCTCCATTTAGTTGTATAGTTTTGTGGGGAAATCTGAAGGTCCATTTCTGGGTGACTCTGGTGTGAGTGTTACCTAGTTGTATCTGTGGGATGAGGTGAGTTTAGGGTCCTTCTACTCTGCCATCTTCCCCACAATTCAGTTTATTTTGTCTCATAAAAATATTACGACTCCAACTTTCTTTTCACTTCCATTTGCATGATAAATGGTTTTGTGTCCCATTACTTCCAATCTGCTTTTATTTTTAGGTCTGAAGTGATTCTCTGGTAGGCAGCATAGAGATGGGTCTTGCTTCCTCTTTACAGTCTATGTTTTCTGATTGGGATATTTAGTCCTTTTTTGTTAAAGCAATCATTGAGAAAGTATTTGTATCTCTCTAGTTGACTTCACAAGGAAAAGTGTGACAGGCTTCGCTCTGAGAAGGAGGTCTGCGTGGAACGCCTCTTTCAACTCATGGCTTGTTTCTGGCTGACGGAAGGCTTCTCAAGGGTGTGTACGGAAGCCTAGGGAAAAAGCGGCTACACTTCTCTCTCCGGGGGGAAAAAAGCAAGAACCCAAAAGCATCGGCGAGAAACCGTCTCTCAACGATCACCTTCTTTCCTGACGAGACAGAAACATGTTCAACTCTGTGTGTGTGTGTGTGTGTCTGTGTGTGTGAGGGCACGCGCGCGCGCGCGTGCGTGAGTGAATAAGGAGAGTGCCATGTACTGACCTGGGAAAAGCAAGTCTGCGTCTATGGCGACTCGCCACTAGCATCTTCAGGTATCCTGGAGAGAGAAGCATTTCCAAAAGTGGGTGTGGAAGCATCATGAAAGTGCCGTACGCTTTACTACCTTTCCCTGGACCTAACTCCGAAAAACGTCCTCCCTGACGATCGAAAAGAGCTGAGCCATCTCAAGGCTGCGTGTGATCGCACAGGGACCGTTCTCTGGACCTAACCCCCGAAAACGCGTCGGGGTACAAGGCAGCTTTCAACGGACGTCTTCTTTCGTGAGCCCAGAAGCGTTTGCATATGTAGGCGTGGAAGCGTCAGGAGAGCGCCGTAGACCGCCCTCTAAGAGGCAACCTCGCTTTTGCGAAGCCGTCTTGCACCTGACATCCTTTGCCTTGGAGACGGGAGCCTTTTATATAGTCGTGGTGGAAGCACAAGGAACGTGCCGTGCCCTGTCCTCATCTCTTAGAAACAAGGCCGCGCGCAATGGGACTTTCAGCGTAGCATATGGACGGGGTCATGAAGTCAGTCGAGATTGCAAGTGGACGTGTGCAGGCATAAGGAGAGTGCCCTATCCTTAACTCCTTGAAAGCGTGACGGAGGGAGACCGTCTTTCAAGCGAACCCCTCTCCGGAGGATATATCGAAGCAGTGACAAAAGTGGATGTGGAAGCACAACGCAAGGGTTCTATACGAAACTCGGAAAAGAAGGTGGTGTAGAAGGCAGCTTTCCCCCGCGTCTTGGTTCAGGTTTAGGGAAGGAATAGTCACTGCGCGTGTGGAAGTCTAGGGAAAGTACCATCGGCTGATGTGTGAAAACCAAGCCTGCGCAGAACGCAACGTTCAGCGCACATCTTGTTTCACGAAGAGAGAAGCCGTTTCCAATGTGTGCGTGGAAGCCTAAGGCCAAGTGCCATATATCCTTACCCCCACGGAAAACCACTGTAGGAAACCCGTCGTTCAACTCACAGCTTCCCGGAGGAAGTTTTTCTAAAGTGCGTGTGGAGGCCCAAGGAAAAGTGTGACAGGCTTCGCTCTGAGAAGGAGGTCTGTGTGGAACGCCTCTTTCAACTCACGGCTTGTTTCTGGCTGAGGGAAGGCTTCTCAAGGGTGTGTAAGGAAGCCTAGGCAAAAAGCGCATACACTTCACTCTCCGGGGGGAAAAGGGCAAGCACCCAAAAGCATTGGCGAGAAACCGTCTCTCAACGAACACCTCCTTTCCTGACGAGAAAGAAACATGTTCAACTCTGTGTGTGTGTGTGTGTGTGTGTGTGTGTGCGCGCGCGCGCGCGTGAGTGAATAAGGAATGTGCCATGCACTCACCTGGGAAAAGCAAGTCTGCGTATACGGCAACTCTCCACTAACATCTTCAGGTATCCTGGAGAGAGAAGCATTTCCAAAAGTGGGTGTGGAAGCATCATGAAAGTGCCGTACGCTTTACTACCGTTCAACACCCAAACTCAACACCCAAAAAACAAATAAGCGAGTCAAGAAATGGGCAGAAGATATGAACAGATATTTCTCCAAAGAAGACACACAAATGGCCAACAGACATATGACAAACTGCTCAACATCACTTGGCATGGGGAAAAAGAAATCCAAATGACAATGAGATACCACTTCACACCAGTCAGAATTGCAAAAATTAACAAGCGAAGAAATAACAAATGTTGGTGAGGAGAAAGGGGAACTCTCTTACACTTCTAAGTGGGAATGAAAACTGGTACAGCCACTTTGGAAAACAATATGGAGGTTCCCCAAGAACTTAAAAGAGAGCTCCCTTACAAACCAGCAATTTTATTTACCCCAAAGCTACAAATGTAGTGATCTGAAGGGGCAACTGCACCCCGAATGTTTATAGCGACATTGTCCACAATAGCCAAACCGTGGAAGGAACCAAGACATCCATCGACAGATAAATGGATAAAGAAAACATGGTATATACATATACAATGGAATATGACTCAGCCATCAGAAAGGATCAATATTTAGCATATCGATGTGGAAGGCACTGGAGGGTATTATGCTGAGCAAAATAAGTCAGTCAGAGAAAAACAATTATTATATGGTTTTACTCATATGTGGAATAGAAGGAACAGCACAGAGGATCATAGGGGAAGGGAGGGAAAATGAATGCGGAGAAACCAGAGAGGAAGAAAATCCATGACAGGTTCCCAGCTATTGGAAACAAACTGAGGGTTGCTGGAGGAAAGGTGGGTGGGGAGATGGAGTAACTGTGTGATGGGCATTAAGGAATGCATGTGATGTGATGAACACTGGGTGTTATACACAACTGATGAATTGTGGAACGCTACATTTGAAATTACTGGTGTACTCTATGTTGGCTAATTCAATTTCAATGTTAAAAAAGTCTATTTTGTCTGATATAAGGATTGCTACTCTGACTTCTTTTGACATCCACTTGCATGATTAATGTTTCTCCATCTCTTAATTTCCATCTGCAGGTGTCTTTAGGTGTGAAATCTTTTATATATATATACAAACTCTGTCATGCTCTTTTGCTTGGAGCATTTAGTCCATTTACATTCAAACTAATTATCATTAGACATGTATTTATTGATGTTTTGTTACTTGTTTCATAGTTTTTTGTGTAGTTTTTCTCTGATCCTTTCTTCTCTTGCTCTCTCTCTCATGGTTTGCTCGTTTTCTTTAATGATATCCTTGGATTTCTTTCCCTTTATCTTTTGCATGTGTATTAGAGGTTTGGGTTTGTGGTGACCCCCTGGATTATATATAGCCTTTTCAGTCTATATTAAGTTGAATGCTGTTTAAGTTCAAACCCACTGTTGACTCCTCCTCATGTGTTAGGGTATATGTTTTCATATTTTACATACTTTTATTTTGTGAATCCCTTAACTGATTTTTACAGAAATACTTATTTTTACTGCTTCCTTGATTCATTATTGTCATAATCTCACTTACGATTTTTTTCCACTCATAGTGTCCCCTTCAATATTTTTTGTAGTTAATTTAGTGGTCATGAACTCTTTTAGTTTGTGTGGCTAAGAAACTCTTTTTCTCCCCTTCTTTTCTGAAGGATAGGCTTGCTGGATAAATTATTCCTTGCTGCAGATTTTTCTCATTCAGCACTTTGAATATTTAACGCCACTTTCTTCTGTCCTGCATAGTTTCTGCTGAAAACTCAGCTGATAGATTTATGGGCTTTCCCTTGCATGTTAACTGTCTTCTTTTATCTTGCTGCTTTAAATGTTTTTTCTTTATCACTACCTTTTCCCATTTGGATTACTATGTATCTTGATGTGGACCTCCTTAGGTTGATTTTGTGGGAGGGGATCTCTATGCCTTATGGATTTGTATAGGTTTCCTTCACCAGATTAGGTTAAGTTTTCAGCTCTTCTTTGGTCAAATAGATTTTCTGCCCCCTTTTCCCCCTTTTCACCTTCTGGGATCCCTCTCATGTGGGTGTGGTTACACTGGATGGAGTCACTGAATTCCCTATGTCTCTTCTCATTTTTGCATACTTCTTTTTCCTCTCATTTGTTCCGCTTGATTACTTTCCATTACTGTCTTCTAGTTCATTAATTTGTTCCTCTGCTTCGTCCATCCTGCTAATTATTCTATCTAGTATATTCTTCATTTCATTTCTTGTGTTCCACATCTCTGATTATTTCTTTCATATCTCTTTGTTAAGAGTCTCAATGATGTTCCCCCTTCTGATGTCCTCCCTCTTTTCATTTCCCCAGTGAGTATCTTTATAATTGTTATCTTAAATTTTCTGTCAGGCATGTTCCTTATATCCATTTTGTTTAGGTCTCTTGCTGTGGCTTTGTCCTCTTCTTTCGTTTAGGACATAGTCCTCTGTCTGCTCATTTGGCCTACTTCTCAGAGAATATCTCTCTGTTAGGAAGGTCAGATATATTGCTTGTTCTTGAAAATACGGGGCAGAACATACATTTTTCACTTGGTGATGCTGGTTCTCCTCTGAAGGTAATGCATAGCAACAACAGAGACTGGATCTGGACTGTGTCATTGTGCACAACACATGGGGTGTGCTGTTTTAACAAGACGCATGCGTGTTTTCTAGGTGATGGGGAGACATATTGTTGTCAAGGATTGTGTGGGTCTTATCAGGGAGGGTATCCACAGCACTGGGACTGAAGCAGGTCTGGTAGGTGTGGGGATGGGCCATGGTTTATGCAAGTTAGTGATTGCTAGATTGTGCTTGGTCTTGTAGGTAGGTGTGTGTTTATAATGAGGGGCCGTAGAGGGAAATGGCACCTGCCAGCTCCTTTGTTCCTGGACAAGTCCCTTAGCAAACTCTGAGTTCAGGAACTATGTCTCCCTTGTTTAATCCTCAAGCACCTTTCAACCTGCTTCACCCAAGCTTCTCCACACTCTTTGCTCTGCTTAATCTTTAAGGACAGATCTCAGCTTCCTATCACCTTCTGTGCTCTCTCAGAGCTGAGACAGCTGATTTTTAAAAGTTCCAAGCTTTAAGTCTGCTGGTTGTATACGCTCACAAATGTCATCCCTTCTGATTTTCAAAGCCATAAGCTATGAGGATGTCTCTACGCTTTAGAGGCTCCCCGGTGTAGTAGTTTGTTTCTGGCCCCTCTGTGACTGTGGTTCCCTCCCTCTGGTGGTCAGAAATATGGGCTTTAGATTCCTACAGAGTCCTTGTCCTTCCTACCATCTTTGATGTGATTCCCTCTCTCCATTTAGTTGTATAGTTTTGTGGGGAAATCTGAAGGTCCATTTCTGGGTGACTCTGGTGTGAGTGTTACCTAGTTGTATCTGTGGGATGAGGTGAGTTTAGGGTCCTTCTACTCTGCCATCTTCCCCACAATTCAGTTTATTTTGTCTCATAAAAATATTACGACTCCAACTTTCTTTTCACTTCCATTTGCATGATAAATGGTTTTGTGTCCCATTACTTCCAATCTGCTTTTATTTTTAGGTCTGAAGTGATTCTCTGGTAGGCAGCATAGAGATGGGTCTTGCTTCCTCTTTACAGTCTATGTTTTCTGATTGGGATATTTAGTCCTTTTTTGTTAAAGCAATCATTGAGAAAGTATTTGTATCTCTCTAGTTGACTTCACAAGGAAAAGTGTGACAGGCTTCGCTCTGAGAAGGAGGTCTGCGTGGAACGCCTCTTTCAACTCATGGCTTGTTTCTGGCTGACGGAAGGCTTCTCAAGGGTGTGTACGGAAGCCTAGGGAAAAAGCGGCTACACTTCTCTCTCCGGGGGGAAAAAAGCAAGAACCCAAAAGCATCGGCGAGAAACCGTCTCTCAACGATCACCTTCTTTCCTGACGAGACAGAAACATGTTCAACTCTGTGTGTGTGTGTGTGTGTGTGTGTGTGTGTGTGTGTGAGTGTGTGTGTGTTAGGGCCCGCGCGCGCGCGCGTGCGTGAGTGAATAAGGAGAGTGCCATGTACTGACCTGGGAAAAGCAAGTCTGCGTCTACGGCGACTCGCCACTAGCATCTTCAGGTATCCTGGAGAGAGAAGCATTTCCAAAAGTGGGTGTGGAAGCATCATGAAAGTGCCGTACGCTTTACTACCTTTCCCTGGACCTAACTCCGAGAAACGTCCTCCCTGACGATCGAAAAGAGCTGAGCCATCTCAAGGCTGCGTGTGATCGCACAGGGACCGTTCCCTGGACCTAACTCCGAGAAACGCGTCGGGGTACAAGGCAGCTTTCAACGGACGTCTTCTTTCGTGAGCCCAGAAGCGTTTGCATATGTAGGCGTGGAAGCGTCAGCAGAGCGCCGTAGACCGCCCTCTAAGAGGCAACCTCGCTTTTGCGAAGCCGTCTTGCACCTGACATCCTTTGCCTTGGAGACGGGAGCCTTTTATATAGTCGTGGTGGAAGCACAAGGAACGTGCCGTGCCCTGTCCTCATCTCTTAGAAACAAGGCCGCGCGCAATGGGACTTTCAGCGTAGCATATGGACGGGGTCATGAAGTCAGTCGAGATTGCAAGTGGACGTGTGCAGGCATAAGGAGAGTGCCCTATCCTTAACTCCTTGAAAGCGTGACGGAGGGAGACCGTCTTTCAAGCGAACCCCTCTCCGGAGGATATATCGAAGCAGTGACAAAAGTGGATGTGGAAGCACAACGCAAGGGTTCTATACGAAACTCGGAAAAGAAGGTGGTGTAGAAGGCAGCTTTCCCCCGCGTCTTGGTTCAGGTTTAGGGAAGGGATACTCACTGCGCGTGTGGAAGCCTAGGGAAAGTACCATGGGCTGATGTGTGAAAACCAAGCCTGCGCAGAACGCAACGTTCAGCGCACATCTTGTTTCACGAAGAGAGAAGCCTTTCCAATCTGTGCGTGGAAGCCTAAGGCCAAGTGCCATATATCCTTACCCCCACGGAAAACCGCTGTAGGAAACCCGTCGTTCAACTCACAGCTTCCCGGAGGAAGTTTTTCTAAAGTGCGTGTGGAGGCCCAAGGAAAAGTGTGACAGGCTTCGCTCTGAGAAGGAGGTCTGTGTGGAACGCCTCTTTCAACTCACGGCTTGTTTCTGGCTGAGGGAAGGCTTCTCAAGGGTGTGTACGGAAGCCTAGGCAAAAAGCGCATACACTTCACTCTCCGGGGGGAAAAGGGCAAGCACCCAAAAGCATTGGCGAGAAACCGTCTCTCAACGAACACCTCCTTTCCTGACGAGACAGAAACATGTTCAACTCTGTGTGTGTGTGTGTGTGTGTGTGTGCGCGCGCGCGCGCGTGAGTGAATAAGGAATGTGCCATGCACTCACCTGGGAAAAGCAAGTCTGCGTATACGGCAACTCTCCACTAACATCTTCAGGTATCCTGGAGAGAGAAGCATTTCCAAAAGTGGGTGTGGAAGCATCATGAAAGTGCCGTACGCTTTACTACCGTTCAACACCCAAACTCAACACCCAAAAAACAAATAAGCGAGTCAAGAAATGGGCAGAAGATATGAACAGATATTTCTCCAAAGAAGACACACAAATGGCCAACAGACATATGACAAACTGCTCAACATCACTTGGCATGGGGAAAAAGAAATCCAAATGACAATGAGATACCACTTCACACCAGTCAGAATTGCAAAAATTAACAAGCGAAGAAATAACAAATGTTGGTGAGGAGAAAGGGGAACTCTCTTACACTTCTAAGTGGGAATGAAAACTGGTACAGCCACTTTGGAAAACAATATGGAGGTTCCTCACGAAGTTAAAACAGAGCTCCCTTACAACCCAGCAATTTTATTTACCCCAAAGCTACAAATGTAGTGATCTGAAGGGGCAACTGCACCCCGAATGTTTATAGCGACATTGTCCACAATAGCCAAACCGTGGAAGGAACCAAGACATCCATCGACAGATAATGGATAAAGAAAACATGGTATATACATATACAAAGGAATATGACTCAGCCATCAGATAGGATCAATATTTAGCATATCGATGTGGATGGCACTGGAGGGTATTATGCTGAGCAAAATAAGTCAGTCAGAGAAAAACAATTATTATATGGTTTTACTCATATGTGGAATAGAAGGAACAGCACAGAGGATCATAGGGGAAGGGAGGGAAAATGAATGCGAAGAAACCAGAGAGGAAGAAAATCCATGACAGGTTCCCAGCTATCGGAAACAAACTGAGGGTTGCTGGAGGAAAGGTGGGTGGGGAGATGGAGTAACTGTGTGATGGGCATTAAGGAATGCATGTGATGTGATGAACACTGGGTGTTATACACAACTGATGAATTGTGGAACGCTACATTTGAAACTACTGGTGTACTCTATGTTGGCTAATTCAATTTCAATGTTAAAAAAGTCTATTTTGTCTGATATAAGGATTGCTACTCTGACTTCTTTTGACATCCACTTGCATGATTAATGTTTCTCCATCTCTTAATTTCCATCTGCAGGTGTCTTTAGGTGTGAAATCTTTTATATATATATACAAACTCTGTCATGCTCTTTTGCTTGGAGCATTTAGTCCATTTACATTCAAACTAATTATCATTAGACATGTATTTATTGATGTTTTGTTACTTGTTTCATAGTTTTTTGTGTAGTTTTTCTCTGATCCTTTCTTCTCTTGCTCTCTCTCTCATGGTTTGCTCGTTTTCTTTAATGATATTCTTGGATTTCTTTCCCTTTATCTTTTGCATGTGTATTAGAGGTTTGGGTTTGTGGTGACCCCCTGGATTATATATAGCCTTTTCAGTCTATATTAAGTTGAATGCTGTTTAAGTTCAAACCCACTGTTGACTCCTCCTCATGTGTTAGGGTATATGTTTTCATATTTTACATACTTTTATTTTGTGAATCCCTTAACTGATTTTTACAGAAATACTTATTTTTACTGCTTCCTTGATTCATTATTGTCATACTCTCACTTACGATTTTTTTCCACTCATAGTGTCCCCTTCAATATTTTTTGTAGTTAATTTAGTGGTCATGAACTCTTTTAGTTTGTGTGGCTAAGAAACTCTTTTTCTCCCCTTCTTTTCTGAAGGATAGGCTTGCTGGATAAATTATTCCTTGCTGCAGATTTTTCTCATTCAGCACTTTGAATATTTAACGCCACTTTCTTCTGTCCTGCATAGTTTCTGCTGAAAACTCAGCTGATAGATTTATGGGCTTTCCCTTGCATGTTAACTGTCTTCTTTTATCTTGCTGCTTTAAATGTTTTTTCTTTATCACTACCTTTTCCCATTTGGATTACTATGTATCTTGATGTGGACCTCCTTAGGTTGATTTTGTGGGAGGGGAATCTCTATGCCTTATGGATTTGTATAGGTTTCCTTCACCAGATTAGGTTAAGTTTTCAGCTCTTCTTTGGTCAAATAGATTTTCTGCCCCCTTTTCCCCCTTTTCACCTTCTGGGATCCCTCTCATGTGGGTGTGGTTACACTGGATGGAGTCACTGAATTCCCTAAGTCTCTTCTCATTTTTGCATACTTCTTTTTCCTCTCATTTGTTCCGCTTGATTACTTTCCATTACTGTCTTCTAGTTCATTAATTTGTTCCTCTGCTTCGTCCATCCTGCTAATTATTCTATCTAGTATATTCTTCATTTCATTTCTTGTGTTCCACATCTCTGATTATTTCTTTCATATCTCTTTGTTAAGAGTCTCAATGATGTTCCCCCTTCTGATGTCCTCCCTCTTTTCATTTCCCCAGTGAGTATCTTTATAATTGTTATCTTAAATTTTCTGTCAGGCATGTTCCTTATATCCATTTTGTTTAGGTCTCTTGCTGTGGCTTTGTCCTCTTCTTTCGTTTAGGACATAGTCCTCTGTCTGCTCATTTGGCCTACTTCTCAGAGAATATCTCTCTGTTAGGAAGGTCAGATATATTGCTTGTTCTTGAAAATACGGGGCAGAACATACATTTTTCACTTGGTGATGCTGGTTCTCCTCTGAAGGTAATGCATAGCAACAACAGAGACTGGATCTGGACTGTGTCATTGTGCACAACACATGGGGTGTGCTGTTTTAACAAGATGCATGCGTGTTCTGTGGGTGATGGGGAGACATATTGTTGTCAAGGATTGTGTGGGTCTTATCAGGGAGGGTATCCGCAGCACTGGGACTGAAGCAGGTGTGGTAGGTGTGGGGATGGGCCATGGTTTATGCAAGTTAGTGATTGCTAGATTGTGCTTGGTCTTGCAGGTAGGTGTGTGTTTATAATGAGGGGCCGTAGAGGGAAATGGCACCTGCCAGCTCCTTTGTTCCTGGACAAGTCCCTTAGCAAACTCTGAGTTCAGGAACTATGTCTCCCTTGTTTAATCCTCAAGCACCTTTCAACCTGCTTCACCCAAGCTTCTCCACACTCTTTGCTCTGCTTAATCTTTAAGGACAGATCTCAGCTTCCTATCACCTTCTGTGCTCTCTCAGAGCTGAGACAGCTGATTTTTAAAAGTTCCAAGCTTTAAGTCTGCTGGTTGTATACGCTCACAAATGTCATCCCTTCTGATTTTCAAAGCCATAAGCTATGAGGATGTCTCTACGCTTTAGAGGCTCCCCGGTGTAGTAGTTTGTTTCTGGCCCCTCTGTGACTGTGGTTCCCTCCCTCTGGTGGTCAGAAATATGGGCTTTAGATTCCTACAGAGTCCTTGTCCTTCCTACCATCTTTGATGTGATTCCCTCTCTCCATTTAGTTGTATAGTTTTGTGGGGAAATCTGAAGGTCCATTTCTGGGTGACTCTGGTGTGAGTGTTACCTAGTTGTATCTGTGGGATGAGGTGAGTTTAGGGTCCTTCTACTCTGCCATCTTCCCCACAATTCAGTTTATTTTGTCTCATAAAAATATTACGACTCCAACTTTCTTTTCACTTCCATTTGCATGATAAATGGTTTTGTGTCCCATTACTTCCAATCTGCTTTTATTTTTAGGTCTGAAGTGATTCTCTGCTAGGCAGCATAGAGATGGGTCTTGCTTCCTCTTTACAGTCTATGTTTTCTGATTGGGATATTTAGTCCTTTTTTGTTAAAGCAATCATTGAGAAAGTATTTGTATCTCTCTAGTTGACTTCACAAGGAAAAGTGTGACAGGCTTCGCTCTGAGAAGGAGGTCTGCGTGGAACGCCTCTTTCAACTCATGGCTTGTTTCTGGCTGACGGAAGGCTTCTCAAGGGTGTGTACGGAAGCCTAGGGAAAAAGCGGCTACACTTCTCTCTCCGGGGGGAAAAAAGCAAGAACCCAAAAGCATCGGCGAGAAACCGTCTCTCAACGATCACCTTCTTTCCTGACGAGACAGAAACATGTTCAACTCTGTGTGTGTGTGTGTGTGTGTGTGTGTGTGTGTGTGTGTGTGTGTGTGTGAGTGTGTGTGTGTTAGGGCCCGCGCGCGCGCGCGCGCGTGAGTGAATAAGGAGAGTGCCATGTACTGACCTGGGAAAAGCAAGTCTGCGTCTACGGCGACTCGCCACTAGCATCTTCAGGTATCCTGGAGAGAGAAGCATTTCCAAAAGTGGGTGTGGAAGCATCATGAAAGTGCCGTACGCTTTACTACCTTTCCCTGGACCTAACTCCGAGAAACGTCCTCCCTGACGATCGAAAAGAGCTGAGCCATCTCAAGGCTGCGTGTGATCGCACAGGGACCGTTCCCTGGACCTAACTCCGAGAAACGCGTCGGGGTACAAGGCAGCTTTCAACGGACGTCTTCTTTCGTGAGCCCAGAAGCGTTTGCATATGTAGGCGTGGAAGCGTCAGCAGAGCGCCGTAGACCGCCCTCTAAGAGGCAACCTCGCTTTTGCGAAGCCGTCTTGCACCTGACATCCTTTGCCTTGGAGACGGGAGCCTTTTATATAGTCGTGGTGGAAGCACAAGGAACGTGCCGTGCCCTGTCCTCATCTCTTAGAAACAAGGCCGCGCGCAATGGGACTTTCAGCGTAGCATATGGACGGGGTCATGAAGTCAGTCGAGATTGCAAGTGGACGTGTGCAGGCATAAGGAGAGTGCCCTATCCTTAACTCCTTGAAAGCGTGACGGAGGGAGACCGTCTTTCAAGCGAACCCCTCTCCGGAGGATATATCGAAGCAGTGACAAAAGTGGATGTGGAAGCACAACGCAAGGGTTCTATACGAAACTCGGAAAAGAAGGTGGTGTAGAAGGCAGCTTTCCCCCGCGTCTTGGTTCAGGTTTAGGGAAGGGATACTCACTGCGCGTGTGGAAGCCTAGGGAAAGTACCATGGGCTGATGTGTGAAAACCAAGCCTGCGCAGAACGCAACGTTCAGCGCACATCTTGTTTCACGAAGAGAGAAGCCTTTCCAATCTGTGCGTGGAAGCCTAAGGCCAAGTGCCATATATCCTTACCCCCACGGAAAACCGCTGTAGGAAACCCGTCGTTCAACTCACAGCTTCCCGGAGGAAGTTTTTCTAAAGTGCGTGTGGAGGCCCAAGGAAAAGTGTGACAGGCTTCGCTCTGAGAAGGAGGTCTGTGTGGAACGCCTCTTTCAACTCACGGCTTGTTTCTGGCTGAGGGAAGGCTTCTCAAGGGTGTGTACGGAAGCCTAGGCAAAAAGCGCATACACTTCACTCTCCGGGGGGAAAAGGGCAAGCACCCAAAAGCATTGGCGAGAAACCGTCTCTCAACGAACACCTCCTTTCCTGACGAGACAGAAACATATTCAACTCTGTGTGTGTGTGTGTGTGTGTGTGTGCGCGCGCGCGCGCGTGAGTGAATAAGGAATGTGCCATGCACTCACCTGGGAAAAGCAAGTCTGCGTATACGGCAACTCTCCACTAACATCTTCAGGTATCCTGGAGAGAGAAGCATTTCCAAAAGTGGGTGTGGAAGCATCATGAAAGTGCCGTACGCTTTACTACCGTTCAACACCCAAACTCAACACCCAAAAAACAAATAAGCGAGTCAAGAAATGGGCAGAAGATATGAACAGATATTTCTCCAAAGAAGACACACAAATGGCCAACAGACATATGACAAACTGCTCAACATCACTTGGCATGGGGAAAAAGAAATCCAAATGACAATGAGATACCACTTCACACCAGTCAGAATTGCAAAAATTAACAAGCGAAGAAATAACAAATGTTGGTGAGGAGAAAGGGGAACTCTCTTACACTTCTAAGTGGGAATGAAAACTGGTACAGCCACTTTGGAAAACAATATGGAGGTTCCTCACGAAGTTAAAACAGAGCTCCCTTACAACCCAGCAATTTTATTTACCCCAAAGCTACAAATGTAGTGATCTGAAGGGGCAACTGCACCCCGAATGTTTATAGCGACATTGTCCACAATAGCCAAACCGTGGAAGGAACCAAGACATCCATCGACAGATAATGGATAAAGAAAACATGGTATATACATATACAAAGGAATATGACTCAGCCATCAGATAGGATCAATATTTAGCATATCGATGTGGATGGCACTGGAGGGTATTATGCTGAGCAAAATAAGTCAGTCAGAGAAAAACAATTATTATATGGTTTTACTCATATGTGGAATAGAAGGAACAGCACAGAGGATCATAGGGGAAGGGAGGGAAAATGAATGCGAAGAAACCAGAGAGGAAGAAAATCCATGACAGGTTCCCAGCTATCGGAAACAAACTGAGGGTTGCTGGAGGAAAGGTGGGTGGGGAGATGGAGTAACTGTGTGATGGGCATTAAGGAATGCATGTGATGTGATGAACACTGGGTGTTATACACAACTGATGAATTGTGGAACGCTACATTTGAAACTACTGGTGTACTCTATGTTGGCTAATTCAATTTCAATGTTAAAAAAGTCTATTTTGTCTGATATAAGGATTGCTACTCTGACTTCTTTTGACATCCACTTGCATGATTAATGTTTCTCCATCTCTTAATTTCCATCTGCAGGTGTCTTTAGGTGTGAAATCTTTTATATATATATACAAACTCTGTCATGCTCTTTTGCTTGGAGCATTTAGTCCATTTACATTCAAACTAATTATCATTAGACATGTATTTATTGATGTTTTGTTACTTGTTTCATAGTTTTTTGTGTAGTTTTTCTCTGATCCTTTCTTCTCTTGCTCTCTCTCTCATGGTTTGCTCGTTTTCTTTAATGATATTCTTGGATTTCTTTCCCTTTATCTTTTGCATGTGTATTAGAGGTTTGGGTTTGTGGTGACCCCCTGGATTATATATAGCCTTTTCAGTCTATATTAAGTTGAATGCTGTTTAAGTTCAAACCCACTGTTGACTCCTCCTCATGTGTTAGGGTATATGTTTTCATATTTTACATACTTTTATTTTGTGAATCCCTTAACTGATTTTTACAGAAATACTTATTTTTACTGCTTCCTTGATTCATTATTGTCATACTCTCACTTACGATTTTTTTCCACTCATAGTGTCCCCTTCAATATTTTTTGTAGTTAATTTAGTGGTCATGAACTCTTTTAGTTTGTGTGGCTAAGAAACTCTTTTTCTCCCCTTCTTTTCTGAAGGATAGGCTTGCTGGATAAATTATTCCTTGCTGCAGATTTTTCTCATTCAGCACTTTGAATATTTAACGCCACTTTCTTCTGTCCTGCATAGTTTCTGCTGAAAACTCAGCTGATAGATTTATGGGCTTTCCCTTGCATGTTAACTGTCTTCTTTTATCTTGCTGCTTTAAATGTTTTTTCTTTATCACTACCTTTTCCCATTTGGATTACTATGTATCTTGATGTGGACCTCCTTAGGTTGATTTTGTGGGAGGGGAATCTCTATGCCTTATGGATTTGTATAGGTTTCCTTCACCAGATTAGGTTAAGTTTTCAGCTCTTCTTTGGTCAAATAGATTTTCTGCCCCCTTTTCCCCCTTTTCACCTTCTGGGATCCCTCTCATGTGGGTGTGGTTACACTGGATGGAGTCACTGAATTCCCTAAGTCTCTTCTCATTTTTGCATACTTCTTTTTCCTCTCATTTGTTCCGCTTGATTACTTTCCATTACTGTCTTCTAGTTCATTAATTTGTTCCTCTGCTTCGTCCATCCTGCTAATTATTCTATCTAGTATATTCTTCATTTCATTTCTTGTGTTCCACATCTCTGATTATTTCTTTCATATCTCTTTGTTAAGAGTCTCAATGATGTTCCCCCTTCTGATGTCCTCCCTCTTTTCATTTCCCCAGTGAGTATCTTTATAATTGTTATCTTAAATTTTCTGTCAGGCATGTTCCTTATATCCATTTTGTTTAGGTCTCTTGCTGTGGCTTTGTCCTCTTCTTTCGTTTAGGACATAGTCCTCTGTCTGCTCATTTGGCCTACTTCTCAGAGAATATCTCTCGGTTAGGAAGGTCAGATATATTGCTTGTTCTTGAAAATACGGGGCAGAACATACATTTTTCACTTGGTGATGCTGGTTCTCCTCTGAAGGTAATGCATAGCAACAACAGAGACTGGATCTGGACTGTGTCATTGTGCACAACACATGGGGTGTGCTGTTTTAACAAGATGCATGCGTGTTCTGTGGGTGATGGGGAGACATATTGTTGTCAAGGATTGTGTGGGTCTTATCAGGGAGGGTATCCGCAGCACTGGGACTGAAGCAGGTGTGGTAGGTGTGGGGATGGGCCATGGTTTATGCAAGTTAGTGATTGCTAGATTGTGCTTGGTCTTGCAGGTAGGTGTGTGTTTATAATGAGGGGCCGTAGAGGGAAATGGCACCTGCCAGCTCCTTTGTTCCTGGACAAGTCCCTTAGCAAACTCTGAGTTCAGGAACTATGTCTCCCTTGTTTAATCCTCAAGCACCTTTCAACCTGCTTCACCCAAGCTTCTCCACACTCTTTGCTCTGCTTAATCTTTAAGGACAGATCTCAGCTTCCTATCACCTTCTGTGCTCTCTCAGAGCTGAGACAGCTGATTTTTAAAAGTTCCAAGCTTTAAGTCTGCTGGTTGTATACGCTCACAAATGTCATCCCTTCTGATTTTCAAAGCCATAAGCTATGAGGATGTCTCTACGCTTTAGAGGCTCCCCGGTGTAGTAGTTTGTTTCTGGCCCCTCTGTGACTGTGGTTCCCTCCCTCTGGTGGTCAGAAATATGGGGTTTAGATTCCTACAGAGTCCTTGTCCTTCCTACCATCTTTGATGTGATTCCCTCTCTCCATTTAGTTGTATAGTTTTGTGGGGAAATCTGAAGGTCCATTTCTGGGTGACTCTGGTGTGAGTGTTACCTAGTTGTATCTGTGGGATGAGGTGAGTTTAGGGTCCTTCTACTCTGCCATCTTCCCCACAATTCAGTTTATTTTGTCTCATAAAAATATTACGACTCCAACTTTCTTTTCACTTCCATTTGCATGATAAATGGTTTTGTGTCCCATTACTTCCAATCTGCTTTTATTTTTAGGTCTGAAGTGATTCTCTGGTAGGCAGCATAGAGATGGGTCTTGCTTCCTCTTTACAGTCTATGTTTTCTGATTGGGATATTTAGTCCTTTTTTGTTAAAGCAATCATTGAGAAAGTATTTGTATCTCTCTACTTTACTTCACAAGGAAAAGTGTGACAGGCTTCGCTCTGAGAAGGAGGTCTGCGTGGAACGCCTCTTTCAACTCATGGCTTGTTTCTGGCTGACGGAAGGCTTCTCAAGGGTGTGTACGGAAGCCTAGGGAAAAAGCGGCTACACTTCTCTCTCCGGGGGGAAAAAAGCAAGAACCCAAAAGCATCGGCGAGAAACCGTCTCTCAACGATCACCTTCTTTCCTGACGAGACAGAAACATGTTCAACTCTGTGTGTGTGTGTGTGTGTGTGTGTGTGTGTGTGTGTGTGTGTGAGTGTGTGTGTGTTAGGGCCCGCGCGCGCGCGCGCGCGTGAGTGAATAAGGAGAGTGCCATGTACTGACCTGGGAAAAGCAAGTCTGCGTCTACGGCGACTCGCCACTAGCATCTTCAGGTATCCTGGAGAGAGAAGCATTTCCAAAAGTGGGTGTGGAAGCATCATGAAAGTGCCGTACGCTTTACTACCTTTCCCTGGACCTAACTCCGAGAAACGTCCTCCCTGACGATCGAAAAGAGCTGAGCCATCTCTAGGCTGCGTGTGATCGCACAGGGACCGTTCCCTGGACCTAACTCCGAGAAACGCGTCGGGGTACAAGGCAGCTTTCAACGGACGTCTTCTTTCGTGAGCCCAGAAGCGTTTGCATATGTAGGCGTGGAAGCGTCAGCAGAGCGCCGTAGACCGCCCTCTAAGAGGCAACCTCGCTTTTGCGAAGCCGTCTTGCACCTGACATCCTTTGCCTTGGAGACGGGAGCCTTTTATATAGTCGTGGTGGAAGCACAAGGAACGTGCCTTGCCCTGTCCTCATCTCTTAGAAACAAGGCCGCGCGCAATGGGACTTTCAGCGTAGCATATGGACGGGGTCATGAAGTCAGTCGAGATTGCAAGTGGACGTGTGCAGGCATAAGGAGAGTGCCCTATCCTTAACTCCTTGAAAGCGTGACGGAGGGAGACCGTCTTTCAAGCGAACCCCTCTCCGGAGGATATATCGAAGCAGTGACAAAAGTGGATGTGGAAGCACAACGCAAGGGTTCTATACGAAACTCGGAAAAGAAGGTGGTGTAGAAGGCAGCTTTCCCCCGCGTCTTGGTTCAGGTTTAGGGAAGGGATACTCACTGCGCGTGTGGAAGCCTAGGGAAAGTACCATGGGCTGATGTGTGAAAACCAAGCCTGCGCAGAACGCAACGTTCAGCGCACATCTTGTTTCACGAAGAGAGAAGCCTTTCCAATCTGTGCGTGGAAGCCTAAGGCCAAGTGCCATATATCCTTACCCCCACGGAAAACCGCTGTAGGAAACCCGTCGTTCAACTCACAGCTTCCCGGAGGAAGTTTTTCTAAAGTGCGTGTGGAGGCCCAAGGAAAAGTGTGACAGGCTTCGCTCTGAGAAGGAGGTCTGTGTGGAACGCCTCTTTCAACTCACGGCTTGTTTCTGGCTGAGGGAAGGCTTCTCAAGGGTGTGTACGGAAGCCTAGGCAAAAAGCGCATACACTTCACTCTCCGGGGGGAAAAGGGCAAGCACCCAAAAGCATTGGCGAGAAACCGTCTCTCAACGAACACCTCCTTTCCTGACGAGACAGAAACATGTTCAACTCTGTGTGTGTGTGTGTGTGTGTGTGTGCGCGCGCGCGCGCGTGAGTGAATAAGGAATGTGCCATGCACTCACCTGGGAAAAGCAAGTCTGCGTATACGGCAACTCTCCACTAACATCTTCAGGTATCCTGGAGAGAGAAGCATTTCCAAAAGTGGGTGTGGAAGCATCATGAAAGTGCCGTACGCTTTACTACCGTTCAACACCCAAACTCAACACCCAAAAAACAAATAAGCGAGTCAAGAAATGGGCAGAAGATATGAACAGATATTTCTCCAAAGAAGACACACAAATGGCCAACAGACATATGACAAACTGCTCAACATCACTTGGCATGGGGAAAAAGAAATCCAAATGACAATGAGATACCACTTCACACCAGTCAGAATTGCAAAAATTAACAAGCGAAGAAATAACAAATGTTGGTGAGGAGAAAGGGGAACTCTCTTACACTTCTAAGTGGGAATGAAAACTGGTACAGCCACTTTGGAAAACAATATGGAGGTTCCTCACGAAGTTAAAACAGAGCTCCCTTACAACCCAGCAATTTTATTTACCCCAAAGCTACAAATGTAGTGATCTGAAGGGGCAACTGCACCCCGAATGTTTATAGCGACATTGTCCACAATAGCCAAACCGTGGAAGGAACCAAGACATCCATCGACAGATAATGGATAAAGAAAACATGGTATATACATATACAAAGGAATATGACTCAGCCATCAGATAGGATCAATATTTAGCATATCGATGTGGATGGCACTGGAGGGTATTATGCTGAGCAAAATAAGTCAGTCAGAGAAAAACAATTATTATATGGTTTTACTCATATGTGGAATAGAAGGAACAGCACAGAGGATCATAGGGGAAGGGAGGGAAAATGAATGCGAAGAAACCAGAGAGGAAGAAAATCCATGACAGGTTCCCAGCTATCGGAAACAAACTGAGGGTTGCTGGAGGAAAGGTGGGTGGGGAGATGGAGTAACTGTGTGATGGGCATTAAGGAATGCATGTGATGTGATGAACACTGGGTGTTATACACAACTGATGAATTGTGGAACGCTACATTTGAAACTACTGGTGTACTCTATGTTGGCTAATTCAATTTCAATGTTAAAAAAGTCTATTTTGTCTGATATAAGGATTGCTACTCTGACTTCTTTTGACATCCACTTGCATGATTAATGTTTCTCCATCTCTTAATTTCCATCTGCAGGTGTCTTTAGGTGTGAAATCTTTTATATATATATACAAACTCTGTCATGCTCTTTTGCTTGGAGCATTTAGTCCATTTACATTCAAACTAATTATCATTAGACATGTATTTATTGATGTTTTGTTACTTGTTTCATAGTTTTTTGTGTAGTTTTTCTCTGATCCTTTCTTCTCTTGCTCTCTCTCTCATGGTTTGCTCGTTTTCTTTAATGATATTCTTGGATTTCTTTCCCTTTATCTTTTGCATGTGTATTAGAGGTTTGGGTTTGTGGTGACCCCCTGGATTATATATAGCCTTTTCAGTCTATATTAAGTTGAATGCTGTTTAAGTTCAAACCCACTGTTGACTCCTCCTCATGTGTTAGGGTATATGTTTTCATATTTTACATACTTTTATTTTGTGAATCCCTTAACTGATTTTTACAGAAATACTTATTTTTACTGCCTCCTTGATTCATTATTGTCATACTCTCACTTACGATTTTTTTCCACTCATAGTGTCCCCTTCAATATTTTTTGTAGTTAATTTAGTGGTCATGAACTCTTTTAGTTTGTGTGGCTAAGAAACTCTTTTTCTCCCCTTCTTTTCTGAAGGATAGGCTTGCTGGATAAATTATTCCTTGCTGCAGATTTTTCTCATTCAGCACTTTGAATATTTAACGCCACTTTCTTCTGTCCTGCATAGTTTCTGCTGAAAACTCAGCTGATAGATTTATGGGCTTTCCCTTGCATGTTAACTGTCTTCTTTTATCTTGCTGCTTTAAATGTTTTTTCTTTATCACTACCTATTCCCATTTGGATTACTATGTATCTTGATGTGGACCTCCTTAGGTTGATTTTGTGGGAGGGGAATCTCTATGCCTTATGGATTTGTATAGGTTTCCTTCACCAGATTAGGTTAAGTTTTCAGCTCTTCTTTGGTCAAATAGATTTTCTGCCCCCTTTTCCCCCTTTTCACCTTCTGGGATCCCTCTCATGTGGGTGTGGTTACACTGGATGGAGTCACTGAATTCCCTAAGTCTCTTCTCATTTTTGCATACTTCTTTTTCCTCTCATTTGTTCCGCTTGATTACTTTCCATTACTGTCTTCTAGTTCATTAATTTGTTCCTCTGCTTCGTCCATCCTGCTAATTATTCTATCTAGTATATTCTTCATTTCATTTCTTGTGTTCCACATCTCTGATTATTTCTTTCATATCTCTTTGTTAAGAGTCTCAATGATGTTCCCCCTTCTGATGTCCTCCCTCTTTTCATTTCCCCAGTGAGTATCTTTATAATTGTTATCTTAAATTTTCTGTCAGGCATGTTCCTTATATCCATTTTGTTTAGGTCTCTTGCTGTGGCTTTGTCCTCTTCTTTCGTTTAGGACATAGTCCTCTGTCTGCTCATTTGGCCTACTTCTCAGAGAATATCTCTCGGTTAGGAAGGTCAGATATATTGCTTGTTCTTGAAAATACGGGGCAGAACATACATTTTTCACTTGGTGATGCTGGTTCTCCTCTGAAGGTAATGCATAGCAACAACAGAGACTGGATCTGGACTGTGTCATTGTGCACAACACATGGGGTGTGCTGTTTTAACAAGATGCATGCGTGTTCTGTGGGTGATGGGGAGACATATTGTTGTCAAGGATTGTGTGGGTCTTATCAGGGAGGGTATCCACAGCACTGGGACTGAAGCAGGTGTGGTAGGTGTGGGGATGGGCCATGGTTTATGCAAGTTAGTGATTGCTAGATTGTGCTTGGTCTTGCAGGTAGGTGTGTGTTTATAATGAGGGGCCGTAGAGGGAAATGGCACCTGCCAGCTCCTTTGTTCCTGGACAAGTCCCTTAGCAAACTCTGAGTTCAGGAACTATGTCTCCCTTGTTTAATCCTCAAGCACCTTTCAACCTGCTTCACCCAAGCTTCTCCACACTCTTTGCTCTGCTTAATCTTTAAGGACAGATCTCAGCTTCCTATCACCTTCTGTGCTCTCTCAGAGCTGAGACAGCTGATTTTTAAAAGTTCCAAGCTTTAAGTCTGCTGGTTGTATACGCTCACAAATGTCATCCCTTCTGATTTTCAAAGCCATAAGCTATGAGGATGTCTCTACGCTTTAGAGGTTCCCCGGTGTAGTAGTTTGTTTCTGGCCCCTCTGTGACTGTGGTTCCCTCCCTCTGGTGGTCAGAAATATGGGCTTTAGATTCCTACAGAGTCCTTGTCCTTCCTACCATCTTTGATGTGATTCCCTCTCTCCATTTAGTTGTATAGTTTTGTGGGGAAATCGGAAGGTCCATTTCTGGGTGACTCTGGTGTGAGTGTTACCTAGTTGTATCTGTGGGATGAGGTGAGTTTAGGGTCCTTCTACTCTGCCATCTTCCCCACAATTCAGTTTATTTTGTCTCATAAAAATATTACGACTCCAACTTTCTTTTCACTTCCATTTGCATGATAAATGGTTTTGTGTCCCATTACTTCCAATCTGCTTTTATTTTTAGGTCTGAAGTGATTCTCTGGTAGGCAGCATAGAGATGGGTCTTGCTTCCTCTTTACAGTCTATGTTTTCTGATTGGGATATTTAGTCCTTTTTTGTTAAAGCAATCATTGAGAAAGTATTTGTATCTCTCTAGTTGACTTCACAAGGAAAAGTGTGACAGGCTTCGCTCTGAGAAGGAGGTCTGCGTGGAACGCCTCTTTCAACTCATGGCTTGTTTCTGGCTGACGGAAGGCTTCTCAAGGGTGTGTACGGAAGCCTAGGGAAAAAGCGGCTACACTTCTCTCTCCGGGGGGAAAAAAGCAAGAACCCAAAAGCATCGGCGAGAAACCGTCTCTCAACGATCACCTTCTTTCCTGACGAGACAGAAACATGTTCAACTCTGTGTGTGTGTGTGTGTGTGTGTGTGTGTGTGTGTGTGTGTGTGTGTGTGTGAGGGCCCGCGCGCGCGCGCGCGCGTGAGTGAATAAGGAGAGTGCCATGTACTGACCTGGGAAAAGCAAGTCTGCGTCTACGGCGACTCGCCACTAGCATCTTCAGGTATCCTGGAGAGAGAAGCATTTCCAAAAGTGGGTGTGGAAGCATCATGAAAGTGCCGTACGCTTTACTACCTTTCCCTGGACCTAACTCCGAGAAACGTCCTCCCTGACGATCGAAAAGAGCTGAGCCATCTCAAGGCTGCGTGTGATCGCACAGGGACCGTTCCCTGGACCTAACTCCGAGAAACGCGTCGGGGTACAAGGCAGCTTTCAACGGACGTCTTCTTTCGTGAGCCCAGAAGCGTTTGCATATGTAGGCGTGGAAGCGTCAGCAGAGCGCCGTAGACCGCCCTCTAAGAGGCAACCTCGCTTTTGCGAAGCCGTCTTGCACCTGACATCCTTTGCCTTGGAGACGGGAGCCTTTTATATAGTCGTGGTGGAAGCACAAGGAACGTGCCGTGCCCTGTCCTCATCTCTTAGAAACAAGGCCGCGCGCAATGGGACTTTCAGCGTAGCATATGGACGGGGTCATGAAGTCAGTCGAGATTGCAAGTGGACGTGTGCAGGCATAAGGAGAGTGCCCTATCCTTAACTCCTTGAAAGCGTGACGGAGGGAGACCGTCTTTCAAGCGAACCCCTCTCCGGAGGATATATCGAAGCAGTGACAAAAGTGGATGTGGAAGCACAACGCAAGGGTTCTATACGAAACTCGGAAAAGAAGGTGGTGTAGAAGGCAGCTTTCCCCCGCGTCTTGGTTCAGGTTTAGGGAAGGGATACTCACTGCGCGTGTGGAAGCCTAGGGAAAGTACCATGGGCTGATGTGTGAAAACCAAGCCTGCGCAGAACGCAACGTTCAGCGCACATCTTGTTTCACGAAGAGAGAAGCCTTTCCAATCTGTGCGTGGAAGCCTAAGGCCAAGTGCCATATATCCTTACCCCCACGGAAAACCGCTGTAGGAAACCCGTCGTTCAACTCACAGCTTCCCGGAGGAAGTTTTTCTAAAGTGCGTGTGGAGGCCCAAGGAAAAGTGTGACAGGCTTCGCTCTGAGAAGGAGGTCTGTGTGGAACGCCTCTTTCAACTCACGGCTTGTTTCTGGCTGAGGGAAGGCTTCTCAAGGGTGTGTACGGAAGCCTAGGCAAAAAGCGCATACACTTCACTCTCCGGGGGGAAAAGGGCAAGCACCCAAAAGCATTGGCGAGAAACCGTCTCTCAACGAACACCTCCTTTCCTGACGAGACAGAAACATGTTCAACTCTGTGTGTGTGTGTGTGTGTGTGTGCGCGCGCGCGCGCGTGAGTGAATAAGGAATGTGCCATGCACTCACCTGGGAAAAGCAAGTCTGCGTATACGGCAACTCTCCACTAACATCTTCAGGTATCCTGGAGAGAGAAGCATTTCCAAAAGTGGGTGTGGAAGCATCATGAAAGTGCCGTACGCTTTACTACCGTTCAACACCCAAACTCAACACCCAAAAAACAAATAAGCGAGTCAAGAAATGGGCAGAAGATATGAACAGATATTTCTCCAAAGAAGACACACAAATGGCCAACAGACATATGACAAACTGCTCAACATCACTTGGCATGGGGAAAAAGAAATCCAAATGACAATGAGATACCACTTCACACCAGTCAGAATTGCAAAAATTAACAAGCGAAGAAATAACAAATGTTGGTGAGGAGAAAGGGGAACTCTCTTACACTTCTAAGTGGGAATGAAAACTGGTACAGCCACTTTGGAAAACAATATGGAGGTTCCCCAAGAACTTAAAAGAGAGCTCCCTTACAACCCAGCAATTTTATTTACCCCAAAGCTACAAATGTAGTGATCTGAAGGGGCAACTGCACCCCGAATGTTTATAGCGACATTGTCCACAATAGCCAAACCGTGGAAGGAACCAAGACATCCATCGACAGATAAATGGATAAAGAAAACATGGTATATACATATACAATGGAATATGACTCAGCCATCAGAAAGGATCAATATTTAGCATATCGATGTGGAAGGCACTGGAGGGTATTATGCTGAGCAAAATAAGTCAGTCAGAGAAAAACAATTATTATATGGTTTTACTCATATGTGGAATAGAAGGAACAGCACAGAGGATCATAGGGGAAGGGAGGGAAAATGAATGCGAAGAAACCAGAGAGGAAGAAAATCCATGACAGGTTCCCAGCTATTGGAAACAAACTGAGGGTTGCTGGAGGAAAGGTGGGTGGGGAGATGGAGTAACTGTGTGATGGGCATTAAGGAATGCATGTGATGTGATGAACACTGGGTGTTATACACAACTGATGAATTGTGGAACGCTACATTTGAAATTACTGGTGTACTCTATGTTGGCTAATTCAATTTCAATGTTAAAAAAGTCTATTTTGTCTGATATAAGGATTGCTACTCTGACTTCTTTTGACATCCACTTGCATGATTAATGTTTCTCCATCTCTTAATTTCCATCTGCAGGTGTCTTTAGGTGTGAAATCTTTTATATATATAGACAAACTCTGTGATGCTCTTTTGCTTGGAGCATTTAGTCCATTTACATTCAAACTAATTATCATTAGACATGTATTTATTGATGTTTTGTTACTTGTTTCATAGTTTTTTGTGTAGTTTTTCTCTGATCCTTTCTTCTCTTGCTCTCTCTCTCATGGTTTGCTCGTTTTCTTTAATGATATTCTTGGATTTCTTTCCCTTTATCTTTTGCATGTGTATTAGAGGTTTGGGTTTGTGGTGACCCCCTGGATTATATATAGCCTTTTCAGTCTATATTAAGTTGAATGCTGTTTAAGTTCAAACCCACTGTTGACTCCTCCTCATGTGTTAGGGTATATGTTTTCATATTTTACATACTTTTATTTTGTGAATCCCTTAACTGATTTTTACAGAAATACTTATTTTTACTGCTTCCTTGATTCATTATTGTCATACTCTCACTTACGATTTTTTTCCACTCATAGTGTCCCCTTCAATATTTTTTGTAGTTAATTTAGTGGTCATGAACTCTTTTAGTTTGTGTGGCTAAGAAACTCTTTTTCTCCCCTTCTTTTCTGAAGGATAGGCTTGCTGGATAAATTATTCCTTGCTGCAGATTTTTCTCATTCAGCACTTTGAATATTTAACGCCACTTTCTTCTGTCCTGCATAGTTTCTGCTGAAAACTCAGCTGATAGATTTATGGGCTTTCCCTTGCATGTTAACTGTCTTCTTTTATCTTGCTGCTTTAAATGTTTTTTCTTTATCACTACCTTTTCCCATTTGGATTACTATGTATCTTGATGTGGACCTCCTTAGGTTGATTTTGTGGGAGGGGATCTCTATGCCTTATGGATTTGTATAGGTTTCCTTCACCAGATTAGGTTAAGTTTTCAGCTCTTCTTTGGTCAAAGAGATTTTCTGCCCCCTTTTCCCCCTTTTCACCTTCTGGGATCCCTCTCATGTGGGTGTTGTTACACTGGATGGAGTCACTGAATTCCCTATGTCTCTTCTCATTTTTGCATACTTCTTTTTCCTCTCATTTGTTCCGCTTGATTACTTTCCATTACTGTCTTCTAGTTCATTAATTTGTTCCTCTGCTTCGTCCATCCTGCTAATTATTCTATCTAGTATATTCTTCATTTCATTTCTTGTGTTCCACATCTCTGATTATTTCTTTCATATCTCTTTGTTAAGAGTCTCAATGATGTTCCCCCTTCTGATGTCCTCCCTCTTTTCATTTCCCCAGTGAGTATCTTTATAATTGTTATCTTAAATTTTCTGTCAGGCATGTTCCTTATATCCATTTTGTTTAGGTCTCTTGCTGTGGCTTTGTCCTCTTCTTTCGTTTAGGACATAGTCCTCTGTCTGCTCATTTGGCCTACTTCTCAGAGAATATCTCTCGGTTAGGAAGGTCAGATATATTGCTTGTTCTTGAAAATACGGGGCAGAACATACATTTTTCACTTGGTGATGCTGGTTCTCCTCTGAAGGTAATGCATAGCAACAACAGAGACTGGATCTGGACTGTGTCATTGTGCACAACACATGGGGTGTGCTGTTTTAACAAGATGCATGCGTGTTCTGTGGGTGATGGGGAGACATATTGTTGTCAAGGATTGTGTGGGTCTTATCAGGGAGGGTATCCACAGCACTGGGACTGAAGCAGGTGTGGTAGGTGTGGGGATGGGCCATGGTTTATGCAAGTTAGTGATTGCTAGATTGTGCTTGGTCTTGCAGGTAGGTGTGTGTTTATAATGAGGGGCCGTAGAGGGAAATGGCACCTGCCAGCTCCTTTGTTCCTGGACAAGTCCCTTAGCAAACTCTGAGTTCAGGAACTATGTCTCCCTTGTTTAATCCTCAAGCACCTTTCAACCTGCTTCACCCAAGCTTCTCCACACTCTTTGCTCTGCTTAATCTTTAAGGACAGATCTCAGCTTCCTATCACCTTCTGTGCTCTCTCAGAGCTGAGACAGCTGATTTTTAAAAGTTCCAAGCTTTAAGTCTGCTGGTTGTATACGCTCACAAATGTCATCCCTTCTGATTTTCAAAGCCATAAGCTATGAGGATGTCTCTACGCTTTAGAGGCTCCCCGGTGTAGTAGTTTGTTTCTGGCCCCTCTGTGACTGTGGTTCCCTCCCTCTGGTGGTCAGAAATATGGGGTTTAGATTCCTACAGAGTCCTTGTCCTTCCTACCATCTTTGATGTGATTCCCTCTCTCAATTTAGTTGTATAGTTTTGTGGGGAAATCTGAAGGTCCATTTCTGGGTGACTCTGGTGTGAGTGTTACCTAGTTGTATCTGTGGGATGAGGTGAGTTTAGGGTCCTTCTACTCTGCCATCTTCCCCACAATTCAGTTTATTTTGTCTCATAAAAATATTACGACTCCAACTTTCTTTTCACTTCCATTTGCATGATAAATGGTTTTGTGTCCCATTACTTCCAATCTGCTTTTATTTTTAGGTCTGAAGTGATTCTCTGGTAGGCAGCATAGAGATGGGTCTTGCTTCCTCTTTACAGTCTATGTTTTCTGATTGGGATATTTAGTCCTTTTTTGTTAAAGCAATCATTGAGAAAGTATTTGTATCTCTCTAGTTTACTTCACAAGGAAAAGTGTGACAGGCTTCGCTCTGAGAAGGAGGTCTGCGTGGAACGCCTCTTTCAACTCATGGCTTGTTTCTGGCTGACGGAAGGCTTCTCAAGGGTGTGTACGGAAGCCTAGGGAAAAAGCGGCTACACTTCTCTCTCCGGGGGGAAAAAAGCAAGAACCCAAAAGCATCGGCGAGAAACCGTCTCTCAACGATCACCTTCTTTCCTGACGAGACAGAAACATGTTCAACTCTGTGTGTGTGTGTGTGTGTGTGTGTGTGTGTGTGTGTGTGTGTGAGTGTGTGTGTGTTAGGGCCCGCGCGCGCGCGCGTGCGTGAGTGAATAAGGAGAGTGCCATGTACTGACCTGGGAAAAGCAAGTCTGCGTCTACGGCGACTCGCCACTAGCATCTTCAGGTATCCTGGAGAGAGAAGCATTTCCAAAAGTGGGTGTGGAAGCATCATGAAAGTGCCGTACGCTTTACTACCTTTCCCTGGACCTAACTCCGAGAAACGTCCTCCCTGACGATCGAAAAGAGCTGAGCCATCTCAAGGCTGCGTGTGATCGCACAGGGACCGTTCCCTGGACCTAACTCCGAGAAACGCGTCGGGGTACAAGGCAGCTTTCAACGGACGTCTTCTTTCGTGAGCCCAGAAGCGTTTGCATATGTAGGCGTGGAAGCGTCAGGAGAGCGCCGTAGACCGCCCTCTAAGAGGCAACCTCGCTTTTGCGAAGCCGTCTTGCACCTGACATCCTTTGCCTTGGAGACGGGAGCCTTTTATATAGTCGTGGTGGAAGCACAAGGAACGTGCCGTGCCCTGTCCTCATCTCTTAGAAACAAGGCCGCGCGCAATGGGACTTTCAGCGTAGCATATGGACGGGGTCATGAAGTCAGTCGAGATTGCAAGTGGACGTGTGCAGGCATAAGGAGAGTGCCCTATCCTTAACTCCTTGAAAGCGTGACGGAGGGAGACCGTCTTTCAAGCGAACCCCTCTCCGGAGGATATATCGAAGCAGTGACAAAAGTGGATGTGGAAGCACAACGCAAGGGTTCTATACGAAACTCGGAAAAGAAGGTGGTGTAGAAGGCAGCTTTCCCCCGCGTCTTGGTTCAGGTTTAGGGAAGGGATACTCACTGCGCGTGTGGAAGCCTAGGGAAAGT
Source organism: Eumetopias jubatus (assembly GCF_037043125.1). Classification (NCBI taxonomy): domain Eukaryota; kingdom Metazoa; phylum Chordata; class Mammalia; order Carnivora; family Otariidae; genus Eumetopias; species Eumetopias jubatus. The sequence continues at coordinate 225,963 of NW_028274936.1, read as the reverse complement.
ACCATGGGCTGATGTGTGAAAACCAAGCCTGCGCAGAACGCAACGTTCAGCGCACATCTTGTTTCACGAAGAGAGAAGCCTTTCCAATCTGTGCGTGGAAGCCTAAGGCCAAGTGCCATATATCCTTACCCCCACGGAAAACCGCTGTAGGAAACCCGTCGTTCAACTCACAGCTTCCCGGAGGAAGTTTTTCTAAAGTGCGTGTGGAGGCCCAAGGAAAAGTGTGACAGGCTTCGCTCTGAGAAGGAGGTCTGTGTGGAACGCCTCTTTCAACTCACGGCTTGTTTCTGGCTGAGGGAAGGCTTCTCAAGGGTGTGTACGGAAGCCTAGGCAAAAAGCGCATACACTTCACTCTCCGGGGGGAAAAGGGCAAGCACCCAAAAGCATTGGCGAGAAACCGTCTCTCAACGAACACCTCCTTTCCTGACGAGAAAGAAACATGTTCAACTCTGTGTGTGTGTGTGTGTGTGTGTGTGTGCGCGCGCGCGCGCGTGAGTGAATAAGGAATGTGCCATGCACTCACCTGGGAAAAGCAAGTCTGCGTATACGGCAACTCTCCACTAACATCTTCAGGTATCCTGGAGAGAGAAGCATTTCCAAAAGTGGGTGTGGAAGCATCATGAAAGTGCCGTACGCTTTACTACCGTTCAACACCCAAACTCAACACCCAAAAAACAAATAAGCGAGTCAAGAAATGGGCAGAAGATATGAACAGATATTTCTCCAAAGAAGACACACAAATGGCCAACAGACATATGACAAACTGCTCAACATCACTTGGCATGGGGAAAAAGAAATCCAAATGACAATGAGATACCACTTCACACCAGTCAGAATTGCAAAAATTAACAAGCGAAGAAATAACAAATGTTGGTGAGGAGAAAGGGGAACTCTCTTACACTTCTAAGTGGGAATGAAAACTGGTACAGCCACTTTGGAAAACAATATGGAGGTTCCCCAAGAACTTAAAAGAGAGCTCCCTTACAACCCAGCAATTTTATTTACCCCAAAGCTACAAATGTAGTGATCTGAAGGGGCAACTGCACCCCGAATGTTTATAGCGACATTGTCCACAATAGCCAAACCGTGGAAGGAACCAAGACATCCATCGACAGATAAATGGATAAAGAAAACATGGTATATACATATACAATGGAATATGACTCAGCCATCAGAAAGGATCAATATTTAGCATATCGATGTGGAAGGCACTGGAGGGTATTATGCTGAGCAAAATAAGTCAGTCAGAGAAAAACAATTATTATATGATTTTACTCATATGTGGAATAGAAGGAACAGCACAGAGGATCATAGGGGAAGGGAGGGAAAATGAATGCGGAGAAACCAGAGAGGAAGAAAATCCATGACAGGTTCCCAGCTATTGGAAACAAACTGAGGGTTGCTGGAGGAAAGGTGGGTGGGGAGATGGAGTAACTGTGTGATGGGCATTAAGGAATGCATGTGATGTGATGAACACTGGGTGTTATACACAACTGATGAATTGTGGAACGCTACATTTGAAACTACTGGTGTACTCTATGTTGGCTAATTCAATTTCAATGTTAAAAAAGTCTATTTTGTCTGATATAAGGATTGCTACTCTGACTTCTTTTGACATCCACTTGCATGATTAATGTTTCTCCATCTCTTAATTTCCATCTGCAGGTGTCTTTAGGAGTGAAATCTTTTATATATATATACAAACTCTGTCATGCTCTTTTGCTTGGAGCATTTAGTCCATTTACATTCAAACTAATTATCATTAGACATGTATTTATTGATGTTTTGTTACTTGTTTCATAGTTTTTTGTGTAGTTTTTCTCTGATCCTTTCTTCTCTTGCTCTCTCTCTCATGGTTTGCTCGTTTTCTTTAATGATATTCTTGGATTTCTTTCCCTTTATCTTTTGCATGTGTATTAGAGGTTTGGGTTTGTGGTGACCCCCTGGATTATATATAGCCTTTTCAGTCTATATTAAGTTGAATGCTGTTTAAGTTCAAACCCACTGTTGACTCCTCCTCATGTGTTAGGGTATATGTTTTCATATTTTACATACTTTTATTTTGTGAATCCCTTAACTGATTTTTACAGAAATACTTATTTTTACTGCTTCCTTGATTCATTATTGTCATACTCTCACTTACGATTTTTTTCCACTCATAGTGTCCCCTTCAATATTTTTTGTAGTTAATTTAGTGGTCATGAACTCTTTTAGTTTGTGTGGCTAAGAAACTCTTTTTCTCCCCTTCTTTTCTGAAGGATAGGCTTGCTGGATAAATTATTCCTTGCTGCAGATTTTTCGCATTCAGCACTTTGAATATTTAACGCCACTTTCTTCTGTCCTGCATAGTTTCTGCTGAAAACTCAGCTGATAGATTTATGGGCTTTCCCTTGCATGTTAACTGTCTTCTTTTATCTTGCTGCTTTAAATGTTTTTTCTTTATCACTACCTTTTCCCATTTGGATTACTATGTATCTTGATGTGGACCTCCTTAGGTTGATTTTGTGGGAGGGGATCTCTATGCCTTATGGATTTGTATAGGTTTCCTTCACCAGATTAGGTTAAGTTTTCAGCTCTTCTTTGGTCAAAGAGATTTTCTGCCCCCTTTTCCCCCTTTTCACCTTCTGGGATCCCTCTCATGTGGGTGTTGTTACACTGGATGGAGTCACTGAATTCCCTATGTCTCTTCTCATTTTTGCATACTTCTTTTTCCTCTCATTTGTTCCGCTTGATTACTTTCCATTACTGTCTTCTAGTTCATTAATTTGTTCCTCTGCTTCGTCCATCCTGCTAATTATTCTATCTAGTATATTCTTCATTTCATTTCTTGTGTTCCACATCTCTGATTATTTCTTTCATATCTCTTTGTTAAGAGTCTCAATGATGTTCCCCCTTCTGATGTCCTCCCTCTTTTCATTTCCCCAGTGAGTATCTTTATAATTGTTATCTTAAATTTTCTGTCAGGCATGTTCCTTATATCCATTTTGTTTAGGTCTCTTGCTGTGGCTTTGTCCTCTTCTTTCGTTTAGGACATAGTCCTCTGTCTGCTCATTTGGCCTACTTCTCAGAGAATATCTCTCGGTTAGGAAGGTCAGATATATTGCTTGTTCTTGAAAATACGGGGCAGAACATACATTTTTCACTTGGTGATACTGGTTCTCCTCTGAAGGTAATGCATAGCAACAACAGAGACTGGATCTGGACTGTGTCATTGTGCACAACACATGGGGTGTGCTGTTTTAACAAGATGCATGCGTGTTCTGTGGGTGATGGGGAGACATATTGTTGTCAAGGATTGTGTGGGTCTTATCAGGGAGGGTATCCACAGCACTGGGACTGAAGCAGGTGTGGTAGGTGTGGGGATGGGCCATGGTTTATGCAAGTTAGTGATTGCTAGATTGTGCTTGGTCTTGCAGGTAGGTGTGTGTTTATAATGAGGGGCCGTAGAGGGAAATGGCACCTGCCAGCTCCTTTGTTCCTGGACAAGTCCCTTAGCAAACTCTGAGTTCAGGAACTATGTCTCCCTTGTTTAATCCTCAAGCACCTTTCAACCTGCTTCACCCAAGCTTCTCCACACTCTTTGCTCTGCTTAATCTTTAAGGACAGATCTCAGCTTCCTATCACCTTCTGTGCTCTCTCAGAGCTGAGACAGCTGATTTTTAAAAGTTCCAAGCTTTAAGTCTGCTGGTTGTATACGCTCACAAATGTCATCCCTTCTGATTTTCAAAGCCATAAGCTATGAGGATGTCTCTACGCTTTAGAGGCTCCCCGGTGTAGTAGTTTGTTTCTGGCCCCTCTGTGACTGTGGTTCCCTCCCTCTGGTGGTCAGAAATATGGGGTTTAGATTCCTACAGAGTCCTTGTCCTTCCTACCATCTTTGATGTGATTCCCTCTCTCCATTTAGTTGTATAGTTTTGTGGGGAAATCTGAAGGTCCATTTCTGGGTGACTCTGGTGTGAGTGTTACCTAGTTGTATCTGTGGGATGAGGTGAGTTTAGGGTCCTTCTACTCTGCCATCTTCCCCACAATTCAGTTTATTTTGTCTCATAAAAATATTACGACTCCAACTTTCTTTTCACTTCCATTTGCATGATAAATGGTTTTGTGTCCCATTACTTCCAATCTGCTTTTATTTTTAGGTCTGAAGTGATTCTCTGGTAGGCAGCATAGAGATGGGTCTTGCTTCCTCTTTACAGTCTATGTTTTCTGATTGGGATATTTAGTCCTTTTTTGTTAAAGCAATCATTGAGAAAGTATTTGTATCTCTCTAGTTTACTTCACAAGGAAAAGTGTGACAGGCTTCGCTCTGAGAAGGAGGTCTGCGTGGAACGCCTCTTTCAACTCATGGCTTGTTTCTGGCTGACGGAAGGCTTCTCAAGGGTGTGTACGGAAGCCTAGGGAAAAAGCGGCTACACTTCTCTCTCCGGGGGGAAAAAAGCAAGAACCCAAAAGCATCGGCGAGAAACCGTCTCTCAACGATCACCTTCTTTCCTGACGAGACAGAAACATGTTCAACTCTGTGTGTGTGTGTGTGTGTGTGTGTGTGTGTGTGTGTGTGTGTGTGAGTGTGTGTGTGTTAGGGCCCGCGCGCGCGCGCGTGCGTGAGTGAATAAGGAGAGTGCCATGTACTGACCTGGGAAAAGCAAGTCTGCGTCTACGGCGACTCGCCACTAGCATCTTCAGGTATCCTGGAGAGAGAAGCATTTCCAAAAGTGGGTGTGGAAGCATCATGAAAGTGCCGTACGCTTTACTACCTTTCCCTGGACCTAACTCCGAGAAACGTCCTCCCTGACGATCGAAAAGAGCTGAGCCATCTCAAGGCTGCGTGTGATCGCACAGGGACCGTTCCCTGGACCTAACTCCGAGAAACGCGTCGGGGTACAAGGCAGCTTTCAACGGACGTCTTCTTTCGTGAGCCCAGAAGCGTTTGCATATGTAGGCGTGGAAGCGTCAGGAGAGCGCCGTAGACCGCCCTCTAAGAGGCAACCTCGCTTTTGCGAAGCCGTCTTGCACCTGACATCCTTTGCCTTGGAGACGGGAGCCTTTTATATAGTCGTGGTGGAAGCACAAGGAACGTGCCGTGCCCTGTCCTCATCTCTTAGAAACAAGGCCGCGCGCAATGGGACTTTCAGCGTAGCATATGGACGGGGTCATGAAGTCAGTCGAGATTGCAAGTGGACGTGTGCAGGCATAAGGAGAGTGCCCTATCCTTAACTCCTTGAAAGCGTGACGGAGGGAGACCGTCTTTCAAGCGAACCCCTCTCCGGAGGATATATCGAAGCAGTGACAAAAGTGGATGTGGAAGCACAACGCAAGGGTTCTATACGAAACTCGGAAAAGAAGGTGGTGTAGAAGGCAGCTTTCCCCCGCGTCTTGGTTCAGGTTTAGGGAAGGGATACTCACTGCGCGTGTGGAAGCCTAGGGAAAGTACCATGGGCTGATGTGTGAAAACCAAGCCTGCGCAGAACGCAACGTTCAGCGCACATCTTGTTTCACGAAGAGAGAAGCCTTTCCAATCTGTGCGTGGAAGCCTAAGGCCAAGTGCCATATATCCTTACCCCCACGGAAAACCGCTGTAGGAAACCCGTCGTTCAACTCACAGCTTCCCGGAGGAAGTTTTTCTAAAGTGCGTGTGGAGGCCCAAGGAAAAGTGTGACAGGCTTCGCTCTGAGAAGGAGGTCTGTGTGGAACGCCTCTTTCAACTCACGGCTTGTTTCTGGCTGAGGGAAGGCTTCTCAAGGGTGTGTACGGAAGCCTAGGCAAAAAGCGCATACACTTCACTCTCCGGGGGGAAAAGGGCAAGCACCCAAAAGCATTGGCGAGAAACCGTCTCTCAACGAACACCTCCTTTCCTGACGAGACAGAAACATGTTCAACTCTGTGTGTGTGTGTGTGTGTGTGTGTGTGCGCGCGCGCGCGCGTGAGTGAATAAGGAATGTGCCATGCACTCACCTGGGAAAAGCAAGTCTGCGTATACGGCAACTCTCCACTAACATCTTCAGGTATCCTGGAGAGAGAAGCATTTCCAAAAGTGGGTGTGGAAGCATCATGAAAGTGCCGTACGCTTTACTACCGTTCAACACCCAAACTCAACACCCAAAAAACAAATAAGCGAGTCAAGAAATGGGCAGAAGATATGAACAGATATTTCTCCAAAGAAGACACACAAATGGCCAACAGACATATGACAAACTGCTCAACATCACTTGGCATGGGGAAAAAGAAATCCAAATGACAATGAGATACCACTTCACACCAGTCAGAATTGCAAAAATTAACAAGCGAAGAAATAACAAATGTTGGTGAGGAGAAAGGGGAACTCTCTTACACTTCTAAGTGGGAATGAAAACTGGTACAGCCACTTTGGAAAACAATATGGAGGTTCCCCAAGAACTTAAAAGAGAGCTCCCTTACAACCCAGCAATTTTATTTACCCCAAAGCTACAAATGTAGTGATCTGAAGGGGCAACTGCACCCCGAATGTTTATAGCGACATTGTCCACAATAGCCAAACCGTGGAAGGAACCAAGACATCCATCGACAGATAAATGGATAAAGAAAACATGGTATATACATATACAAAGGAATATGACTCAGCCATCAGATAGGATCAATATTTAGCATATCGATGTGGATGGCACTGGAGGGTATTATGCTGAGCAAAATAAGTCAGTCAGAGAAAAACAATTATTATATGGTTTTACTCATATGTGGAATAGAAGGAACAGCACAGAGGATCATAGGGGAAGGGAGGGAAAATGAATGCGAAGAAACCAGAGAGGAAGAAAATCCATGACAGGTTCCCAGCTATCGGAAACAAACTGAGGGTTGCTGGAGGAAAGGTGGGTGGGGAGATGGAGTAACTGTGTGATGGGCATTAAGGAATGCATGTGATGTGATGAACACTGGGTGTTATACACAACTGATGAATTGTGGAACGCTACATTTGAAACTACTGGTGTACTCTATGTTGGCTAATTCAATTTCAATGTTAAAAAAGTCTATTTTGTCTGATATAAGGATTGCTACTCTGACTTCTTTTGACATCCACTTGCATGATTAATGTTTCTCCATCTCTTAATTTCCATCTGCAGGTGTCTTTAGGTGTGAAATCTTTTATATATATATACAAACTCTGTCATGCTCTTTTGCTTGGAGCATTTAGTCCATTTACATTCAAACTAATTATCATTAGACATGTATTTATTGATGTTTTGTTACTTGTTTCATAGTTTTTTGTGTAGTTTTTCTCTGATCCTTTCTTCTCTTGCTCTCTCTCTCATGGTTTGCTCGTTTTCTTTAATGATATTCTTGGATTTCTTTCCCTTTATCTTTTGCATGTGTATTAGAGGTTTGGGTTTGTGGTGACCCCCTGGATTATATATAGCCTTTTCAGTCTATATTAAGTTGAATGCTGTTTAAGTTCAAACCCACTGTTGACTCCTCCTCATGTGTTAGGGTATATGTTTTCATATTTTACATACTTTTATTTTGTGAATCCCTTAACTGATTTTTACAGAAATACTTATTTTTACTGCCTCCTTGATTCATTATTGTCATACTCTCACTTACGATTTTTTTCCACTCATAGTGTCCCCTTCAATATTTTTTGTAGTTAATTTAGTGGTCATGAACTCTTTTAGTTTGTGTGGCTAAGAAACTCTTTTTCTCCCCTTCTTTTCTGAAGGATAGGCTTGCTGGATAAATTATTCCTTGCTGCAGATTTTTCTCATTCAGCACTTTGAATATTTAACGCCACTTTCTTCTGTCCTGCATAGTTTCTGCTGAAAACTCAGCTGATAGATTTATGGGCTTTCCCTTGCATGTTAACTGTCTTCTTTTATCTTGCTGCTTTAAATGTTTTTTCTTTATCACTACCTATTCCCATTTGGATTACTATGTATCTTGATGTGGACCTCCTTAGGTTGATTTTGTGGGAGGGGAATCTCTATGCCTTATGGATTTGTATAGGTTTCCTTCACCAGATTAGGTTAAGTTTTCAGCTCTTCTTTGGTCAAATAGATTTTCTGCCCCCTTTTCCCCCTTTTCACCTTCTGGGATCCCTCTCATGTGGGTGTGGTTACACTGGATGGAGTCACTGAATTCCCTAAGTCTCTTCTCATTTTTGCATACTTCTTTTTCCTCTCATTTGTTCCGCTTGATTACTTTCCATTACTGTCTTCTAGTTCATTAATTTGTTCCTCTGCTTCGTCCATCCTGCTAATTATTCTATCTAGTATATTCTTCATTTCATTTCTTGTGTTCCACATCTCTGATTATTTCTTTCATATCTCTTTGTTAAGAGTCTCAATGATGTTCCCCCTTCTGATGTCCTCCCTCTTTTCATTTCCCCAGTGAGTATCTTTATAATTGTTATCTTAAATTTTCTGTCAGGCATGTTCCTTATATCCATTTTGTTTAGGTCTCTTGCTGTGGCTTTGTCCTCTTCTTTCGTTTAGGACATAGTCCTCTGTCTGCTCATTTGGCCTACTTCTCAGAGAATATCTCTCGGTTAGGAAGGTCAGATATATTGCTTGTTCTTGAAAATACGGGGCAGAACATACATTTTTCACTTGGTGATGCTGGTTCTCCTCTGAAGGTAATGCATAGCAACAACAGAGACTGGATCTGGACTGTGTCATTGTGCACAACACATGGGGTGTGCTGTTTTAACAAGATGCATGCGTGTTCTGTGGGTGATGGGGAGACATATTGTTGTCAAGGATTGTGTGGGTCTTATCAGGGAGGGTATCCACAGCACTGGGACTGAAGCAGGTGTGGTAGGTGTGGGGATGGGCCATGGTTTATGCAAGTTAGTGATTGCTAGATTGTGCTTGGTCTTGCAGGTAGGTGTGTGTTTATAATGAGGGGCCGTAGAGGGAAATGGCACCTGCCAGCTCCTTTGTTCCTGGACAAGTCCCTTAGCAAACTCTGAGTTCAGGAACTATGTCTCCCTTGTTTAATCCTCAAGCACCTTTCAACCTGCTTCACCCAAGCTTCTCCACACTCTTTGCTCTGCTTAATCTTTAAGGACAGATCTCAGCTTCCTATCACCTTCTGTGCTCTCTCAGAGCTGAGACAGCTGATTTTTAAAAGTTCCAAGCTTTAAGTCTGCTGGTTGTATACGCTCACAAATGTCATCCCTTCTGATTTTCAAAGCCATAAGCTATGAGGATGTCTCTACGCTTTAGAGGTTCCCCGGTGTAGTAGTTTGTTTCTGGCCCCTCTGTGACTGTGGTTCCCTCCCTCTGGTGGTCAGAAATATGGGCTTTAGATTCCTACAGAGTCCTTGTCCTTCCTACCATCTTTGATGTGATTCCCTCTCTCCATTTAGTTGTATAGTTTTGTGGGGAAATCGGAAGGTCCATTTCTGGGTGACTCTGGTGTGAGTGTTACCTAGTTGTATCTGTGGGATGAGGTGAGTTTAGGGTCCTTCTACTCTGCCATCTTCCCCACAATTCAGTTTATTTTGTCTCATAAAAATATTACGACTCCAACTTTCTTTTCACTTCCATTTGCATGATAAATGGTTTTGTGTCCCATTACTTCCAATCTGCTTTTATTTTTAGGTCTGAAGTGATTCTCTGGTAGGCAGCATAGAGATGGGTCTTGCTTCCTCTTTACAGTCTATGTTTTCTGATTGGGATATTTAGTCCTTTTTTGTTAAAGCAATCATTGAGAAAGTATTTGTATCTCTCTAGTTGACTTCACAAGGAAAAGTGTGACAGGCTTCGCTCTGAGAAGGAGGTCTGCGTGGAACGCCTCTTTCAACTCATGGCTTGTTTCTGGCTGACGGAAGGCTTCTCAAGGGTGTGTACGGAAGCCTAGGGAAAAAGCGGCTACACTTCTCTCTCCGGGGGGAAAAAAGCAAGAACCCAAAAGCATCGGCGAGAAACCGTCTCTCAACGATCACCTTCTTTCCTGACGAGACAGAAACATGTTCAACTCTGTGTGTGTGTGTGTGTGTGTGTGTGTGTGTGTGTGTGTGTGTGTGTGTGTGTGAGGGCCCGCGCGCGCGCGCGCGCGTGAGTGAATAAGGAGAGTGCCATGTACTGACCTGGGAAAAGCAAGTCTGCGTCTACGGCGACTCGCCACTAGCATCTTCAGGTATCCTGGAGAGAGAAGCATTTCCAAAAGTGGGTGTGGAAGCATCATGAAAGTGCCGTACGCTTTACTACCTTTCCCTGGACCTAACTCCGAGAAACGTCCTCCCTGACGATCGAAAAGAGCTGAGCCATCTCAAGGCTGCGTGTGATCGCACAGGGACCGTTCCCTGGACCTAACTCCGAGAAACGCGTCGGGGTACAAGGCAGCTTTCAACGGACGTCTTCTTTCGTGAGCCCAGAAGCGTTTGCATATGTAGGCGTGGAAGCGTCAGCAGAGCGCCGTAGACCGCCCTCTAAGAGGCAACCTCGCTTTTGCGAAGCCGTCTTGCACCTGACATCCTTTGCCTTGGAGACGGGAGCCTTTTATATAGTCGTGGTGGAAGCACAAGGAACGTGCCGTGCCCTGTCCTCATCTCTTAGAAACAAGGCCGCGCGCAATGGGACTTTCAGCGTAGCATATGGACGGGGTCATGAAGTCAGTCGAGATTGCAAGTGGACGTGTGCAGGCATAAGGAGAGTGCCCTATCCTTAACTCCTTGAAAGCGTGACGGAGGGAGACCGTCTTTCAAGCGAACCCCTCTCCGGAGGATATATCGAAGCAGTGACAAAAGTGGATGTGGAAGCACAACGCAAGGGTTCTATACGAAACTCGGAAAAGAAGGTGGTGTAGAAGGCAGCTTTCCCCCGCGTCTTGGTTCAGGTTTAGGGAAGGGATACTCACTGCGCGTGTGGAAGCCTAGGGAAAGTACCATGGGCTGATGTGTGAAAACCAAGCCTGCGCAGAACGCAACGTTCAGCGCACATCTTGTTTCACGAAGAGAGAAGCCTTTCCAATCTGTGCGTGGAAGCCTAAGGCCAAGTGCCATATATCCTTACCCCCACGGAAAACCGCTGTAGGAAACCCGTCGTTCAACTCACAGCTTCCCGGAGGAAGTTTTTCTAAAGTGCGTGTGGAGGCCCAAGGAAAAGTGTGACAGGCTTCGCTCTGAGAAGGAGGTCTGTGTGGAACGCCTCTTTCAACTCACGGCTTGTTTCTGGCTGAGGGAAGGCTTCTCAAGGGTGTGTACGGAAGCCTAGGCAAAAAGCGCATACACTTCACTCTCCGGGGGGAAAAGGGCAAGCACCCAAAAGCATTGGCGAGAAACCGTCTCTCAACGAACACCTCCTTTCCTGACGAGACAGAAACATGTTCAACTCTGTGTGTGTGTGTGTGTGTGTGTGCGCGCGCGCGCGCGTGAGTGAATAAGGAATGTGCCATGCACTCACCTGGGAAAAGCAAGTCTGCGTATACGGCAACTCTCCACTAACATCTTCAGGTATCCTGGAGAGAGAAGCATTTCCAAAAGTGGGTGTGGAAGCATCATGAAAGTGCCGTACGCTTTACTACCGTTCAACACCCAAACTCAACACCCAAAAAACAAATAAGCGAGTCAAGAAATGGGCAGAAGATATGAACAGATATTTCTCCAAAGAAGACACACAAATGGCCAACAGACATATGACAAACTGCTCAACATCACTTGGCATGGGGAAAAAGAAATCCAAATGACAATGAGATACCACTTCACACCAGTCAGAATTGCAAAAATTAACAAGCGAAGAAATAACAAATGTTGGTGAGGAGAAAGGGGAACTCTCTTACACTTCTAAGTGGGAATGAAAACTGGTACAGCCACTTTGGAAAACAATATGGAGGTTCCCCAAGAACTTAAAAGAGAGCTCCCTTACAACCCAGCAATTTTATTTACCCCAAAGCTACAAATGTAGTGATCTGAAGGGGCAACTGCACCCCGAATGTTTATAGCGACATTGTCCACAATAGCCAAACCGTGGAAGGAACCAAGACATCCATCGACAGATAAATGGATAAAGAAAACATGGTATATACATATACAATGGAATATGACTCAGCCATCAGAAAGGATCAATATTTAGCATATCGATGTGGAAGGCACTGGAGGGTATTATGCTGAGCAAAATAAGTCAGTCAGAGAAAAACAATTATTATATGGTTTTACTCATATGTGGAATAGAAGGAACAGCACAGAGGATCATAGGGGAAGGGAGGGAAAATGAATGCGAAGAAACCAGAGAGGAAGAAAATCCATGACAGGTTCCCAGCTATTGGAAACAAACTGAGGGTTGCTGGAGGAAAGGTGGGTGGGGAGATGGAGTAACTGTGTGATGGGCATTAAGGAATGCATGTGATGTGATGAACACTGGGTGTTATACACAACTGATGAATTGTGGAACGCTACATTTGAAATTACTGGTGTACTCTATGTTGGCTAATTCAATTTCAATGTTAAAAAAGTCTATTTTGTCTGATATAAGGATTGCTACTCTGACTTCTTTTGACATCCACTTGCATGATTAATGTTTCTCCATCTCTTAATTTCCATCTGCAGGTGTCTTTAGGTGTGAAATCTTTTATATATATAGACAAACTCTGTGATGCTCTTTTGCTTGGAGCATTTAGTCCATTTACATTCAAACTAATTATCATTAGACATGTATTTATTGATGTTTTGTTACTTGTTTCATAGTTTTTTGTGTAGTTTTTCTCTGATCCTTTCTTCTCTTGCTCTCTCTCTCATGGTTTGCTCGTTTTCTTTAATGATATTCTTGGATTTCTTTCCCTTTATCTTTTGCATGTGTATTAGAGGTTTGGGTTTGTGGTGACCCCCTGGATTATATATAGCCTTTTCAGTCTATATTAAGTTGAATGCTGTTTAAGTTCAAACCCACTGTTGACTCCTCCTCATGTGTTAGGGTATATGTTTTCATATTTTACATACTTTTATTTTGTGAATCCCTTAACTGATTTTTACAGAAATACTTATTTTTACTGCTTCCTTGATTCATTATTGTCATACTCTCACTTACGATTTTTTTCCACTCATAGTGTCCCCTTCAATATTTTTTGTAGTTAATTTAGTGGTCATGAACTCTTTTAGTTTGTGTGGCTAAGAAACTCTTTTTCTCCCCTTCTTTTCTGAAGGATAGGCTTGCTGGATAAATTATTCCTTGCTGCAGATTTTTCTCATTCAGCACTTTGAATATTTAACGCCACTTTCTTCTGTCCTGCATAGTTTCTGCTGAAAACTCAGCTGATAGATTTATGGGCTTTCCCTTGCATGTTAACTGTCTTCTTTTATCTTGCTGCTTTAAATGTTTTTTCTTTATCACTACCTTTTCCCATTTGGATTACTATGTATCTTGATGTGGACCTCCTTAGGTTGATTTTGTGGGAGGGGATCTCTATGCCTTATGGATTTGTATAGGTTTCCTTCACCAGATTAGGTTAAGTTTTCAGCTCTTCTTTGGTCAAAGAGATTTTCTGCCCCCTTTTCCCCCTTTTCACCTTCTGGGATCCCTCTCATGTGGGTGTTGTTACACTGGATGGAGTCACTGAATTCCCTATGTCTCTTCTCATTTTTGCATACTTCTTTTTCCTCTCATTTGTTCCGCTTGATTACTTTCCATTACTGTCTTCTAGTTCATTAATTTGTTCCTCTGCTTCGTCCATCCTGCTAATTATTCTATCTAGTATATTCTTCATTTCATTTCTTGTGTTCCACATCTCTGATTATTTCTTTCATATCTCTTTGTTAAGAGTCTCAATGATGTTCCCCCTTCTGATGTCCTCCCTCTTTTCATTTCCCCAGTGAGTATCTTTATAATTGTTATCTTAAATTTTCTGTCAGGCATGTTCCTTATATCCATTTTGTTTAGGTCTCTTGCTGTGGCTTTGTCCTCTTCTTTCGTTTAGGACATAGTCCTCTGTCTGCTCATTTGGCCTACTTCTCAGAGAATATCTCTCGGTTAGGAAGGTCAGATATATTGCTTGTTCTTGAAAATACGGGGCAGAACATACATTTTTCACTTGGTGATGCTGGTTCTCCTCTGAAGGTAATGCATAGCAACAACAGAGACTGGATCTGGACTGTGTCATTGTGCACAACACATGGGGTGTGCTGTTTTAACAAGATGCATGCGTGTTCTGTGGGTGATGGGGAGACATATTGTTGTCAAGGATTGTGTGGGTCTTATCAGGGAGGGTATCCACAGCACTGGGACTGAAGCAGGTGTGGTAGGTGTGGGGATGGGCCATGGTTTATGCAAGTTAGTGATTGCTAGATTGTGCTTGGTCTTGCAGGTAGGTGTGTGTTTATAATGAGGGGCCGTAGAGGGAAATGGCACCTGCCAGCTCCTTTGTTCCTGGACAAGTCCCTTAGCAAACTCTGAGTTCAGGAACTATGTCTCCCTTGTTTAATCCTCAAGCACCTTTCAACCTGCTTCACCCAAGCTTCTCCACACTCTTTGCTCTGCTTAATCTTTAAGGACAGATCTCAGCTTCCTATCACCTTCTGTGCTCTCTCAGAGCTGAGACAGCTGATTTTTAAAAGTTCCAAGCTTTAAGTCTGCTGGTTGTATACGCTCACAAATGTCATCCCTTCTGATTTTCAAAGCCATAAGCTATGAGGATGTCTCTACGCTTTAGAGGCTCCCCGGTGTAGTAGTTTGTTTCTGGCCCCTCTGTGACTGTGGTTCCCTCCCTCTGGTGGTCAGAAATATGGGGTTTAGATTCCTACAGAGTCCTTGTCCTTCCTACCATCTTTGATGTGATTCCCTCTCTCCATTTAGTTGTATAGTTTTGTGGGGAAATCTGAAGGTCCATTTCTGGGTGACTCTGGTGTGAGTGTTACCTAGTTGTATCTGTGGGATGAGGTGAGTTTAGGGTCCTTCTACTCTGCCATCTTCCCCACAATTCAGTTTATTTTGTCTCATAAAAATATTACGACTCCAACTTTCTTTTCACTTCCATTTGCATGATAAATGGTTTTGTGTCCCATTACTTCCAATCTGCTTTTATTTTTAGGTCTGAAGTGATTCTCTGGTAGGCAGCATAGAGATGGGTCTTGCTTCCTCTTTACAGTCTATGTTTTCTGATTGGGATATTTAGTCCTTTTTTGTTAAAGCAATCATTGAGAAAGTATTTGTATCTCTCTAGTTTACTTCACAAGGAAAAGTGTGACAGGCTTCGCTCTGAGAAGGAGGTCTGCGTGGAACGCCTCTTTCAACTCATGGCTTGTTTCTGGCTGACGGAAGGCTTCTCAAGGGTGTGTACGGAAGCCTAGGGAAAAAGCGGCTACACTTCTCTCTCCGGGGGGAAAAAAGCAAGAACCCAAAAGCATCGGCGAGAAACCGTCTCTCAACGATCACCTTCTTTCCTGACGAGACAGAAACATGTTCAACTCTGTGTGTGTGTGTGTGTGTGTGTGTGTGTGTGTGTGTGTGTGTGAGTGTGTGTGTGTTAGGGCCCGCGCGCGCGCGCGTGCGTGAGTGAATAAGGAGAGTGCCATGTACTGACCTGGGAAAAGCAAGTCTGCGTCTACGGCGACTCGCCACTAGCATCTTCAGGTATCCTGGAGAGAGAAGCATTTCCAAAAGTGGGTGTGGAAGCATCATGAAAGTGCCGTACGCTTTACTACCTTTCCCTGGACCTAACTCCGAGAAACGTCCTCCCTGACGATCGAAAAGAGCTGAGCCATCTCAAGGCTGCGTGTGATCGCACAGGGACCGTTCCCTGGACCTAACTCCGAGAAACGCGTCGGGGTACAAGGCAGCTTTCAACGGACGTCTTCTTTCGTGAGCCCAGAAGCGTTTGCATATGTAGGCGTGGAAGCGTCAGGAGAGCGCCGTAGACCGCCCTCTAAGAGGCAACCTCGCTTTTGCGAAGCCGTCTTGCACCTGACATCCTTTGCCTTGGAGACGGGAGCCTTTTATATAGTCGTGGTGGAAGCACAAGGAACGTGCCGTGCCCTGTCCTCATCTCTTAGAAACAAGGCCGCGCGCAATGGGACTTTCAGCGTAGCATATGGACGGGGTCATGAAGTCAGTCGAGATTGCAAGTGGACGTGTGCAGGCATAAGGAGAGTGCCCTATCCTTAACTCCTTGAAAGCGTGACGGAGGGAGACCGTCTTTCAAGCGAACCCCTCTCCGGAGGATATATCGAAGCAGTGACAAAAGTGGATGTGGAAGCACAACGCAAGGGTTCTATACGAAACTCGGAAAAGAAGGTGGTGTAGAAGGCAGCTTTCCCCCGCGTCTTGGTTCAGGTTTAGGGAAGGGATACTCACTGCGCGTGTGGAAGCCTAGGGAAAGTACCATGGGCTGATGTGTGAAAACCAAGCCTGCGCAGAACGCAACGTTCAGCGCACATCTTGTTTCACGAAGAGAGAAGCCTTTCCAATCTGTGCGTGGAAGCCTAAGGCCAAGTGCCATATATCCTTACCCCCACGGAAAACCGCTGTAGGAAACCCGTCGTTCAACTCACAGCTTCCCGGAGGAAGTTTTTCTAAAGTGCGTGTGGAGGCCCAAGGAAAAGTGTGACAGGCTTCGCTCTGAGAAGGAGGTCTGTGTGGAACGCCTCTTTCAACTCACGGCTTGTTTCTGGCTGAGGGAAGGCTTCTCAAGGGTGTGTACGGAAGCCTAGGCAAAAAGCGCATACACTTCACTCTCCGGGGGGAAAAGGGCAAGCACCCAAAAGCATTGGCGAGAAACCGTCTCTCAACGAACACCTCCTTTCCTGACGAGAAAGAAACATGTTCAACTCTGTGTGTGTGTGTGTGTGTGTGTGTGTGCGCGCGCGCGCGCGTGAGTGAATAAGGAATGTGCCATGCACTCACCTGGGAAAAGCAAGTCTGCGTATACGGCAACTCTCCACTAACATCTTCAGGTATCCTGGAGAGAGAAGCATTTCCAAAAGTGGGTGTGGAAGCATCATGAAAGTGCCGTACGCTTTACTACCGTTCAACACCCAAACTCAACACCCAAAAAACAAATAAGCGAGTCAAGAAATGGGCAGAAGATATGAACAGATATTTCTCCAAAGAAGACACACAAATGGCCAACAGACATATGACAAACTGCTCAACATCACTTGGCATGGGGAAAAAGAAATCCAAATGACAATGAGATACCACTTCACACCAGTCAGAATTGCAAAAATTAACAAGCGAAGAAATAACAAATGTTGGTGAGGAGAAAGGGGAACTCTCTTACACTTCTAAGTGGGAATGAAAACTGGTACAGCCACTTTGGAAAACAATATGGAGGTTCCCCAAGAACTTAAAAGAGAGCTCCCTTACAACCCAGCAATTTTATTTACCCCAAAGCTACAAATGTAGTGATCTGAAGGGGCAACTGCACCCCGAATGTTTATAGCGACATTGTCCACAATAGCCAAACCGTGGAAGGAACCAAGACATCCATCGACAGATAAATGGATAAAGAAAACATGGTATATACATATACAATGGAATATGACTCAGCCATCAGAAAGGATCAATATTTAGCATATCGATGTGGAAGGCACTGGAGGGTATTATGCTGAGCAAAATAAGTCAGTCAGAGAAAAACAATTATTATATGATTTTACTCATATGTGGAATAGAAGGAACAGCACAGAGGATCATAGGGGAAGGGAGGGAAAATGAATGCGGAGAAACCAGAGAGGAAGAAAATCCATGACAGGTTCCCAGCTATTGGAAACAAACTGAGGGTTGCTGGAGGAAAGGTGGGTGGGGAGATGGAGTAACTGTGTGATGGGCATTAAGGAATGCATGTGATGTGATGAACACTGGGTGTTATACACAACTGATGAATTGTGGAACGCTACATTTGAAACTACTGGTGTACTCTATGTTGGCTAATTCAATTTCAATGTTAAAAAAGTCTATTTTGTCTGATATAAGGATTGCTACTCTGACTTCTTTTGACATCCACTTGCATGATTAATGTTTCTCCATCTCTTAATTTCCATCTGCAGGTGTCTTTAGGAGTGAAATCTTTTATATATATATACAAACTCTGTCATGCTCTTTTGCTTGGAGCATTTAGTCCATTTACATTCAAACTAATTATCATTAGACATGTATTTATTGATGTTTTGTTACTTGTTTCATAGTTTTTTGTGTAGTTTTTCTCTGATCCTTTCTTCTCTTGCTCTCTCTCTCATGGTTTGCTCGTTTTCTTTAATGATATTCTTGGATTTCTTTCCCTTTATCTTTTGCATGTGTATTAGAGGTTTGGGTTTGTGGTGACCCCCTGGATTATATATAGCCTTTTCAGTCTATATTAAGTTGAATGCTGTTTAAGTTCAAACCCACTGTTGACTCCTCCTCATGTGTTAGGGTATATGTTTTCATATTTTACATACTTTTATTTTGTGAATCCCTTAACTGATTTTTACAGAAATACTTATTTTTACTGCTTCCTTGATTCATTATTGTCATACTCTCACTTACGATTTTTTTCCACTCATAGTGTCCCCTTCAATATTTTTTGTAGTTAATTTAGTGGTCATGAACTCTTTTAGTTTGTGTGGCTAAGAAACTCTTTTTCTCCCCTTCTTTTCTGAAGGATAGGCTTGCTGGATAAATTATTCCTTGCTGCAGATTTTTCGCATTCAGCACTTTGAATATTTAACGCCACTTTCTTCTGTCCTGCATAGTTTCTGCTGAAAACTCAGCTGATAGATTTATGGGCTTTCCCTTGCATGTTAACTGTCTTCTTTTATCTTGCTGCTTTAAATGTTTTTTCTTTATCACTACCTTTTCCCATTTGGATTACTATGTATCTTGATGTGGACCTCCTTAGGTTGATTTTGTGGGAGGGGATCTCTATGCCTTATGGATTTGTATAGGTTTCCTTCACCAGATTAGGTTAAGTTTTCAGCTCTTCTTTGGTCAAAGAGATTTTCTGCCCCCTTTTCCCCCTTTTCACCTTCTGGGATCCCTCTCATGTGGGTGTTGTTACACTGGATGGAGTCACTGAATTCCCTATGTCTCTTCTCATTTTTGCATACTTCTTTTTCCTCTCATTTGTTCCGCTTGATTACTTTCCATTACTGTCTTCTAGTTCATTAATTTGTTCCTCTGCTTCGTCCATCCTGCTAATTATTCTATCTAGTATATTCTTCATTTCATTTCTTGTGTTCCACATCTCTGATTATTTCTTTCATATCTCTTTGTTAAGAGTCTCAATGATGTTCCCCCTTCTGATGTCCTCCCTCTTTTCATTTCCCCAGTGAGTATCTTTATAATTGTTATCTTAAATTTTCTGTCAGGCATGTTCCTTATATCCATTTTGTTTAGGTCTCTTGCTGTGGCTTTGTCCTCTTCTTTCGTTTAGGACATAGTCCTCTGTCTGCTCATTTGGCCTACTTCTCAGAGAATATCTCTCGGTTAGGAAGGTCAGATATATTGCTTGTTCTTGAAAATACGGGGCAGAACATACATTTTTCACTTGGTGATACTGGTTCTCCTCTGAAGGTAATGCATAGCAACAACAGAGACTGGATCTGGACTGTGTCATTGTGCACAACACATGGGGTGTGCTGTTTTAACAAGATGCATGCGTGTTCTGTGGGTGATGGGGAGACATATTGTTGTCAAGGATTGTGTGGGTCTTATCAGGGAGGGTATCCACAGCACTGGGACTGAAGCAGGTGTGGTAGGTGTGGGGATGGGCCATGGTTTATGCAAGTTAGTGATTGCTAGATTGTGCTTGGTCTTGCAGGTAGGTGTGTGTTTATAATGAGGGGCCGTAGAGGGAAATGGCACCTGCCAGCTCCTTTGTTCCTGGACAAGTCCCTTAGCAAACTCTGAGTTCAGGAACTATGTCTCCCTTGTTTAATCCTCAAGCACCTTTCAACCTGCTTCACCCAAGCTTCTCCACACTCTTTGCTCTGCTTAATCTTTAAGGACAGATCTCAGCTTCCTATCACCTTCTGTGCTCTCTCAGAGCTGAGACAGCTGATTTTTAAAAGTTCCAAGCTTTAAGTCTGCTGGTTGTATACGCTCACAAATGTCATCCCTTCTGATTTTCAAAGCCATAAGCTATGAGGATGTCTCTACGCTTTAGAGGCTCCCCGGTGTAGTAGTTTGTTTCTGGCCCCTCTGTGACTGTGGTTCCCTCCCTCTGGTGGTCAGAAATATGGGGTTTAGATTCCTACAGAGTCCTTGTCCTTCCTACCATCTTTGATGTGATTCCCTCTCTCCATTTAGTTGTATAGTTTTGTGGGGAAATCTGAAGGTCCATTTCTGGGTGACTCTGGTGTGAGTGTTACCTAGTTGTATCTGTGGGATGAGGTGAGTTTAGGGTCCTTCTACTCTGCCATCTTCCCCACAATTCAGTTTATTTTGTCTCATAAAAATATTACGACTCCAACTTTCTTTTCACTTCCATTTGCATGATAAATGGTTTTGTGTCCCATTACTTCCAATCTGCTTTTATTTTTAGGTCTGAAGTGATTCTCTGGTAGGCAGCATAGAGATGGGTCTTGCTTCCTCTTTACAGTCTATGTTTTCTGATTGGGATATTTAGTCCTTTTTTGTTAAAGCAATCATTGAGAAAGTATTTGTATCTCTCTAGTTTACTTCACAAGGAAAAGTGTGACAGGCTTCGCTCTGAGAAGGAGGTCTGCGTGGAACGCCTCTTTCAACTCATGGCTTGTTTCTGGCTGACGGAAGGCTTCTCAAGGGTGTGTACGGAAGCCTAGGGAAAAAGCGGCTACACTTCTCTCTCCGGGGGGAAAAAAGCAAGAACCCAAAAGCATCGGCGAGAAACCGTCTCTCAACGATCACCTTCTTTCCTGACGAGACAGAAACATGTTCAACTCTGTGTGTGTGTGTGTGTGTGTGTGTGTGTGTGTGTGTGTGTGTGAGTGTGTGTGTGTTAGGGCCCGCGCGCGCGCGCGTGCGTGAGTGAATAAGGAGAGTGCCATGTACTGACCTGGGAAAAGCAAGTCTGCGTCTACGGCGACTCGCCACTAGCATCTTCAGGTATCCTGGAGAGAGAAGCATTTCCAAAAGTGGGTGTGGAAGCATCATGAAAGTGCCGTACGCTTTACTACCTTTCCCTGGACCTAACTCCGAAAAACGTCCTCCCTGACGATCGAAAAGAGCTGAGCCATCTCAAGGCTGCGTGTGATCGCACAGGGACCGTTCCCTGGACCTAACTCCGAGAAACGCGTCGGGGTACAAGGCAGCTTTCAACGGACGTCTTCTTTCGTGAGCCCAGAAGCGTTTGCATATGTAGGCGTGGAAGCGTCAGGAGAGCGCCGTAGACCGCCCTCTAAGAGGCAACCTCGCTTTTGCGAAGCCGTCTTGCACCTGACATCCTTTGCCTTGGAGACGGGAGCCTTTTATATAGTCGTGGTGGAAGCACAAGGAACGTGCCGTGCCCTGTCCTCATCTCTTAGAAACAAGGCCGCGCGCAATGGGACTTTCAGCGTAGCATATGGACGGGGTCATGAAGTCAGTCGAGATTGCAAGTGGACGTGTGCAGGCATAAGGAGAGTGCCCTATCCTTAACTCCTTGAAAGCGTGACGGAGGGAGACCGTCTTTCAAGCGAACCCCTCTCCGGAGGATATATCGAAGCAGTGACAAAAGTGGATGTGGAAGCACAACGCAAGGGTTCTATACGAAACTCGGAAAAGAAGGTGGTGTAGAAGGCAGCTTTCCCCCGCGTCTTGGTTCAGGTTTAGGGAAGGGATACTCACTGCGCGTGTGGAAGCCTAGGGAAAGTACCATGGGCTGATGTGTGAAAACCAAGCCTGCGCAGAACGCAACGTTCAGCGCACATCTTGTTTCACGAAGAGAGAAGCCTTTCCAATCTGTGCGTGGAAGCCTAAGGCCAAGTGCCATATATCCTTACCCCCACGGAAAACCGCTGTAGGAAACCCGTCGTTCAACTCACAGCTTCCCGGAGGAAGTTTTTCTAAAGTGCGTGTGGAGGCCCAAGGAAAAGTGTGACAGGCTTCGCTCTGAGAAGGAGGTCTGTGTGGAACGCCTCTTTCAACTCACGGCTTGTTTCTGGCTGAGGGAAGGCTTCTCAAGGGTGTGTAAGGAAGCCTAGGCAAAAAGCGCATACACTTCACTCTCCGGGGGGAAAAGGGCAAGCACCCAAAAGCATTGGCGAGAAACCGTCTCTCAACGAACACCTCCTTTCCTGACGAGAAAGAAACATGTTCAACTCTGTGTGTGTGTGTGTGTGTGTGTGTGTGCGCGCGCGCGCGCGTGAGTGAATAAGGAATGTGCCATGCACTCACCTGGGAAAAGCAAGTCTGCGTATACGGCAACTCTCCACTAACATCTTCAGGTATCCTGGAGAGAGAAGCATTTCCAAAAGTGGGTGTGGAAGCATCATGAAAGTGCCGTACGCTTTACTACCGTTCAACACCCAAACTCAACACCCAAAAAACAAATAAGCGAGTCAAGAAATGGGCAGAAGATATGAACAGATATTTCTCCAAAGAAGACACACAAATGGCCAACAGACATATGACAAACTGCTCAACATCACTTGGCATGGGGAAAAAGAAATCCAAATGACAATGAGATACCACTTCACACCAGTCAGAATTGCAAAAATTAACAAGCGAAGAAATAACAAATGTTGGTGAGGAGAAAGGGGAACTCTCTTACACTTCTAAGTGGGAATGAAAACTGGTACAGCCACTTTGGAAAACAATATGGAGGTTCCCCAAGAACTTAAAAGAGAGCTCCCTTACAACCCAGCAATTTTATTTACCCCAAAGCTACAAATGTAGTGATCTGAAGGGGCAACTGCACCCCGAATGTTTATAGCGACATTGTCCACAATAGCCAAACCGTGGAAGGAACCAAGACATCCATCGACAGATAAATGGATAAAGAAAACATGGTATATACATATACAATGGAATATGACTCAGCCATCAGAAAGGATCAATATTTAGCATATCGATGTGGAAGGCACTGGAGGGTATTATGCTGAGCAAAATAAGTCAGTCAGAGAAAAACAATTATTATATGGTTTTACTCATATGTGGAATAGAAGGAACAGCACAGAGGATCATAGGGGAAGGGAGGGAAAATGAATGCGAAGAAACCAGAGAGGAAGAAAATCCATGACAGGTTCTCAGCTATTGGAAACAAACTGAGGGTTGCTGGAGGAAAGGTGGGTGGGGAGATGGAGTAACTGTGTGATGGGCATTAAGGAATGCATGTGATGTGATGAACACTGGGTGTTATACACAACTGATGAATTGTGGAACGCTACATTTGAAATTACTGGTGTACTCTATGTTGGCTAATTCAATTTCAATGTTAAAAAAGTCTATTTTGTCTGATATAAGGATTGCTACTCTGACTTCTTTTGACATCCACTTGCATGATTAATGTTTCTCCATCTCTTAATTTCCATCTGCAGGTGTCTTAAGGTGTGAAATCTTTTATATATATATACAAACTCTGTCATGCTCTTTTGCTTGGAGCATTTAGTCCATTTACATTCAAACTAATTATCATTAGACATGTATTTATTGATGTTTTGTTACTTGTTTCATAGTTTTTTGTGTAGTTTTTCTCTGATCCTTTCTTCTCTTGCTCTCTCTCTCATGGTTTGCTCGTTTTCTTTAATGATATTCTTGGATTTCTTTCCCTTTATCTTTTGCATGTGTATTAGAGGTTTGGGTTTGTGGTGACCCCCTGGATTATATATAGCCTTTTCAGTCTATATTAAGTTGAATGCTGTTTAAGTTCAAACCCACTGTTGACTCCTCCTCATGTGTTAGGGTATATGTTTTCATATTTTACATACTTTTATTTTGTGAATCCCTTAACTGATTTTTACAGAAATACTTATTTTTACTGCTTCCTTGATTCATTATTGTCATACTCTCACTTACGATTTTTTTCCACTCATAGTGTCCCCTTCAATATATTTTGTAGTTAATTTAGTGGTCATGAACTCTTTTAGTTTGTGTGGCTAAGAAACTCTTTTTCTCCCCTTCTTTTCTGAAGGATAGGCTTGCTGGATAAATTATTCCTTGCTGCAGATTTTTCTCATTCAGCACTTTGAATATTTAACGCCACTTTTTTCTGTCCTGCATAGTTTCTGCTGAAAACTCAGCTGATAGATTTATGGGCTTTCCCTTGCATGTTAACTGTCTTCTTTTATCTTGCTGCTTTAAATGTTTTTTCTTTATCACTACCTTTTCCCATTTGGATTACTATGTATCTTGATGTGGACCTCCTTAGGTTGATTTTGTGGGAGGGGATCTCTATGCCTTATGGATTTGTATAGGTTTCCTTCACCAGATTAGGTTAAGTTTTCAGCTCTTCTTTGGTCAAAGAGATTTTCTGCCCCCTTTTCCCCCTTTTCACCTTCTGGGAT
This sequence comes from Eumetopias jubatus, assembly GCF_037043125.1. NCBI lineage: Eukaryota > Metazoa > Chordata > Mammalia > Carnivora > Otariidae > Eumetopias > Eumetopias jubatus. The sequence goes on along the minus strand of NW_028274936.1, from coordinate 201,629 downwards.
CCCTCTCATGTGGGTGTTGTTACACTGGATGGAGTCACTGAATTCCCTATGTCTCTTCTCATTTTTGCATACTTCTTTTTCCTCTCATTTGTTCCGCTTGATTACTTTCCATTACTGTCTTCTAGTTCATTAATTTGTTCCTCTGCTTCGTCCATCCTGCTAATTATTCTATCTAGTATATTCTTCATTTCATTTCTTGTGTTCCACATCTCTGATTATTTCTTTCATATCTCTTTGTTAAGAGTCTCAATGATGTTCCCCCTTCTGATGTCCTCCCTCTTTTCATTTCCCCAGTGAGTATCTTTATAATTGTTATCTTAAATTTTCTGTCAGGCATGTTCCTTATATCCATTTTGTTTAGGTCTCTTGCTGTGGCTTTGTCCTCTTCTTTCGTTTAGGACATAGTCCTCTGTCTGCTCATTTGGCCTACTTCTCAGAGAATATCTCTCGGTTAGGAAGGTCAGATATATTGCTTGTTCTTGAAAATACGGGGCAGAACATACATTTTTCACTTGGTGATACTGGTTCTCCTCTGAAGGTAATGCATAGCAACAACAGAGACTGGATCTGGACTGTGTCATTGTGCACAACACATGGGGTGTGCTGTTTTAACAAGATGCATGCGTGTTCTGTGGGTGATGGGGAGACATATTGTTGTCAAGGATTGTGTGGGTCTTATCAGGGAGGGTATCCACAGCACTGGGACTGAAGCAGGTGTGGTAGGTGTGGGGATGGGCCATGGTTTATGCAAGTTAGTGATTGCTAGATTGTGCTTGGTCTTGCAGGTAGGTGTGTGTTTATAATGAGGGGCCGTAGAGGGAAATGGCACCTGCCAGCTCCTTTGTTCCTGGACAAGTCCCTTAGCAAACTCTGAGTTCAGGAACTATGTCTCCCTTGTTTAATCCTCAAGCACCTTTCAACCTGCTTCACCCAAGCTTCTCCACACTCTTTGCTCTGCTTAATCTTTAAGGACAGATCTCAGCTTCCTATCACCTTCTGTGCTCTCTCAGAGCTGAGACAGCTGATTTTTAAAAGTTCCAAGCTTTAAGTCTGCTGGTTGTATACGCTCACAAATGTCATCCCTTCTGATTTTCAAAGCCATAAGCTATGAGGATGTCTCTACGCTTTAGAGGCTCCCCGGTGTAGTAGTTTGTTTCTGGCCCCTCTGTGACTGTGGTTCCCTCCCTCTGGTGGTCAGAAATATGGGCTTTAGATTCCTACAGAGTCCTTGTCCTTCCTACCATCTTTGATGTGATTCCCTCTCTCCATTTAGTTGTATAGTTTTGTGGGGAAATCTGAAGGTCCATTTCTGGGTGACTCTGGTGTGAGTGTTACCTAGTTGTATCTGTGGGATGAGGTGAGTTTAGGGTCCTTCTACTCTGCCATCTTCCCCACAATTCAGTTTATTTTGTCTCATAAAAATATTACGACTCCAACTTTCTTTTCACTTCCATTTGCATGATAAATGGTTTTGTGTCCCATTACTTCCAATCTGCTTTTATTTTTAGGTCTGAAGTGATTCTCTGGTAGGCAGCATAGAGATGGGTCTTGCTTCCTCTTTACAGTCTATGTTTTCTGATTGGGATATTTAGTCCTTTTTTGTTAAAGCAATCATTGAGAAAGTATTTGTATCTCTCTAGTTGACTTCACAAGGAAAAGTGTGACAGGCTTCGCTCTGAGAAGGAGGTCTGCGTGGAACGCCTCTTTCAACTCATGGCTTGTTTCTGGCTGACGGAAGGCTTCTCAAGGGTGTGTACGGAAGCCTAGGGAAAAAGCGGCTACACTTCTCTCTCCGGGGGGAAAAAAGCAAGAACCCAAAAGCATCGGCGAGAAACCGTCTCTCAACGACCTTCTTTCCTGACGAGACAGAAACATGTTCAACTCTGTGTGTGTGTGTGTGTGTGTGTGTGTGTGTGAGTGTGTGTGTGTTAGGGCCCGCGCGCGCGCGCGTGCGTGAGTGAATAAGGAGAGTGCCATGTACTGACCTGGGAAAAGCAAGTCTGCGTCTACGGCGACTCGCCACTAGCATCTTCAGGTATCCTGGAGAGAGAAGCATTTCCAAAAGTGGGTGTGGAAGCATCATGAAAGTGCCGTACGCTTTACTACCTTTCCCTGGACCTAACTCCGAGAAACGTCCTCCCTGACGATCGAAAAGAGCTGAGCCATCTCAAGGCTGCGTGTGATCGCACAGGGACCGTTCCCTGGACCTAACTCCGAGAAACGCGTCGGGGTACAAGGCAGCTTTCAACGGACGTCTTCTTTCGTGAGCCCAGAAGCGTTTGCATATGTAGGCGTGGAAGCGTCTGCAGAGCGCCGTAGACCGCCCTCTAAGAGGCAACCTCGCTTTTGCGAAGCCGTCTTGCACCTGACATCCTTTGCCTTGGAGACGGGAGCCTTTTATATAGTCGTGGTGGAAGCACAAGGAACGTGCCGTGCCCTGTCCTCATCTCTTAGAAACAAGGCCGCGCGCAATGGGACTTTCAGCGTAGCATATGGACGGGGTCATGAAGTCAGTCGAGATTGCAAGTGGACGTGTGCAGGCATAAGGAGAGTGCCCTATCCTTAACTCCTTGAAAGCGTGACGGAGGGAGACCGTCTTTCAAGCGAACCCCTCTCCGGAGGATATATCGAAGCAGTGACAAAAGTGGATGTGGAAGCACAACGCAAGGGTTCTATACGAAACTCGGAAAAGAAGGTGGTGTAGAAGGCAGCTTTCCCCCGCGTCTTGGTTCAGGTTTAGGGAAGGGATACTCACTGCGCGTGTGGAAGCCTAGGGAAAGTACCATGGGCTGATGTGTGAAAACCAAGCCTGCGCAGAACGCAATGTTCAGCGCACATCTTGTTTCACGAAGAGAGAAGCCTTTCCAATCTGTGCGTGGAAGCCTAAGGCCAAGTGCCATATATCCTTACCCCCACGGAAAACCGCTGTAGGAAACCCGTCGTTCAACTCACAGCTTCCCGGAGGAAGTTTTTCTAAAGTGCGTGTGGAGGCCCAAGGAAAAGTGTGACAGGCTTCGCTCTGAGAAGGAGGTCTGTGTGGAACGCCTCTTTCAACTCACGGCTTGTTTCTGGCTGAGGGAAGGCTTCTCAAGGGTGTGTACGGAAGCCTAGGCAAAAAGCGCATACACTTCACTCTCCGGGGGGAAAAGGGCAAGCACCCAAAAGCATTGGCGAGAAACCGTCTCTCAACGAACACCTCCTTTCCTGACGAGACAGAAACATGTTCAACTCTGTGTGTGTGTGTGTGTGTGTGTGCGCGCGCGCGCGCGTGAGTGAATAAGGAATGTGCCATGCACTCACCTGGGAAAAGCAAGTCTGCGTATACGGCAACTCTCCACTAACATCTTCAGGTATCCTGGAGAGAGAAGCATTTCCAAAAGTGGGTGTGGAAGCATCATGAAAGTGCCGTACGCTTTACTACCGTTCAACACCCAAACTCAACACCCAAAAAACAAATAAGCGAGTCAAGAAATGGGCAGAAGATATGAACAGATATTTCTCCAAAGAAGACACACAAATGGCCAACAGACATATGACAAACTGCTCAACATCACTTGGCATGGGGAAAAAGAAATCCAAATGACAATGAGATACCACTTCACACCAGTCAGAATTGCAAAAATTAACAAGCGAAGAAATAACAAATGTTGGTGAGGAGAAAGGGGAACTCTCTTACACTTCTAAGTGGGAATGAAAACTGGTACAGCCACTTTGGAAAACAATATGGAGGTTCCCCAAGAACTTAAAAGAGAGCTCCCTTACAACCCAGCAATTTTATTTACCCCAAAGCTACAAATGTAGTGATCTGAAGGGGCAACTGCACCCCGAATGTTTATAGCGACATTATCCACAATAGCCAAACCGTGGAAGGAACCAAGACATCCATCGACAGATAAATGGATAAAGAAAACATGGTATATACATATACAATGGAATATGACTCAGCCATCAGAAAGGATCAATATTTAGCATATCGATGTGGAAGGCACTGGAGGGTATTATGCTGAGCAAAATAAGTCAGTCAGAGAAAAACAATTATTATATGATTTTACTCATATGTGGAATAGAAGGAACAGCACAGAGGATCATAGGGGAAGGGAGGGAAAATGAATGCGGAGAAACCAGAGAGGAAGAAAATCCATGACAGGTTCCCAGCTATTGGAAACAAACTGAGGGTTGCTGGAGGAAAGGTGGGTGGGGAGATGGAGTAACTGTGTGATGGGCATTAAGGAATGCATGTGATGTGATGAACACTGGGTGTTATACACAACTGATGAATTGTGGAACGCTACATTTGAAACTACTGGTGTACTCTATGTTGGCTAATTCAATTTCAATGTTAAAAAAGTCTATTTTGTCTGATATAAGGATTGCTACTCTGACTTCTTTTGACATCCACTTGCATGATTAATGTTTCTCCATCTCTTAATTTCCATCTGCAGGTGTCTTTAGGAGTGAAATCTTTTATATATATATACAAACTCTGTCATGCTCTTTTGCTTGGAGCATTTAGTCCATTTACATTCAAACTAATTATCATTAGACATGTATTTATTGATGTTTTGTTACTTGTTTCATAGTTTTTTGTGTAGTTTTTCTCTGATCCTTTCTTCTCTTGCTCTCTCTCTCATGGTTTGCTCGTTTTCTTTAATGATATTCTTGGATTTCTTTCCCTTTATCTTTTGCATGTGTATTAGAGGTTTGGGTTTGTGGTGACCCCCTGGATTATATATAGCCTTTTCAGTCTATATTAAGTTGAATGCTGTTTAAGTTCAAACCCACTGTTGACTCCTCCTCATGTGTTAGGGTATATGTTTTCATATTTTACATACTTTTATTTTGTGAATCCCTTAACTGATTTTTACAGAAATACTTATTTTTACTGCTTCCTTGATTCATTATTGTCATACTCTCACTTACGATTTTTTTCCACTCATAGTGTCCCCTTCAATATTTTTTGTAGTTAATTTAGTGGTCATGAACTCTTTTAGTTTGTGTGGCTAAGAAACTCTTTTTCTCCCCTTCTTTTCTGAAGGATAGGCTTGCTGGATAAATTATTCCTTGCTGCAGATTTTTCGCATTCAGCACTTTGAATATTTAACGCCACTTTCTTCTGTCCTGCATAGTTTCTGCTGAAAACTCAGCTGATAGATTTATGGGCTTTCCCTTGCATGTTAACTGTCTTCTTTTATCTTGCTGCTTTAAATGTTTTTTCTTTATCACTACCTTTTCCCATTTGGATTACTATGTATCTTGATGTGGACCTCCTTAGGTTGATTTTGTGGGAGGGGATCTCTATGCCTTATGGATTTGTATAGGTTTCCTTCACCAGATTAGGTTAAGTTTTCAGCTCTTCTTTGGTCAAAGAGATTTTCTGCCCCCTTTTCCCCCTTTTCACCTTCTGGGATCCCTCTCATGTGGGTGTTGTTACACTGGATGGAGTCACTGAATTCCCTATGTCTCTTCTCATTTTTGCATACTTCTTTTTCCTCTCATTTGTTCCGCTTGATTACTTTCCATTACTGTCTTCTAGTTCATTAATTTGTTCCTCTGCTTCGTCCATCCTGCTAATTATTCTATCTAGTATATTCTTCATTTCATTTCTTGTGTTCCACATCTCTGATTATTTCTTTCATATCTCTTTGTTAAGAGTCTCAATGATGTTCCCCCTTCTGATGTCCTCCCTCTTTTCATTTCCCCAGTGAGTATCTTTATAATTGTTATCTTAAATTTTCTGTCAGGCATGTTCCTTATATCCATTTTGTTTAGGTCTCTTGCTGTGGCTTTGTCCTCTTCTTTCGTTTAGGACATAGTCCTCTGTCTGCTCATTTGGCCTACTTCTCAGAGAATATCTCTCGGTTAGGAAGGTCAGATATATTGCTTGTTCTTGAAAATACGGGGCAGAACATACATTTTTCACTTGGTGATACTGGTTCTCCTCTGAAGGTAATGCATAGCAACAACAGAGACTGGATCTGGACTGTGTCATTGTGCACAACACATGGGGTGTGCTGTTTTAACAAGATGCATGCGTGTTCTGTGGGTGATGGGGAGACATATTGTTGTCAAGGATTGTGTGGGTCTTATCAGGGAGGGTATCCACAGCACTGGGACTGAAGCAGGTGTGGTAGGTGTGGGGATGGGCCATGGTTTATGCAAGTTAGTGATTGCTAGATTGTGCTTGGTCTTGCAGGTAGGTGTGTGTTTATAATGAGGGGCCGTAGAGGGAAATGGCACCTGCCAGCTCCTTTGTTCCTGGACAAGTCCCTTAGCAAACTCTGAGTTCAGGAACTATGTCTCCCTTGTTTAATCCTCAAGCACCTTTCAACCTGCTTCACCCAAGCTTCTCCACACTCTTTGCTCTGCTTAATCTTTAAGGACAGATCTCAGCTTCCTATCACCTTCTGTGCTCTCTCAGAGCTGAGACAGCTGATTTTTAAAAGTTCCAAGCTTTAAGTCTGCTGGTTGTATACGCTCACAAATGTCATCCCTTCTGATTTTCAAAGCCATAAGCTATGAGGATGTCTCTACGCTTTAGAGGCTCCCCGGTGTAGTAGTTTGTTTCTGGCCCCTCTGTGACTGTGGTTCCCTCCCTCTGGTGGTCAGAAATATGGGCTTTAGATTCCTACAGAGTCCTTGTCCTTCCTACCATCTTTGATGTGATTCCCTCTCTCCATTTAGTTGTATAGTTTTGTGGGGAAATCTGAAGGTCCATTTCTGGGTGACTCTGGTGTGAGTGTTACCTAGTTGTATCTGTGGGATGAGGTGAGTTTAGGGTCCTTCTACTCTGCCATCTTCCCCACAATTCAGTTTATTTTGTCTCATAAAAATATTACGACTCCAACTTTCTTTTCACTTCCATTTGCATGATAAATGGTTTTGTGTCCCATTACTTCCAATCTGCTTTTATTTTTAGGTCTGAAGTGATTCTCTGCTAGGCAGCATAGAGATGGGTCTTGCTTCCTCTTTACAGTCTATGTTTTCTGATTGGGATATTTAGTCCTTTTTTGTTAAAGCAATCATTGAGAAAGTATTTGTATCTCTCTAGTTTACTTCACAAGGAAAAGTGTGACAGGCTTCGCTCTGAGAAGGAGGTCTGCGTGGAACGCCTCTTTCAACTCATGGCTTGTTTCTGGCTGACGGAAGGCTTCTCAAGGGTGTGTACGGAAGCCTAGGGAAAAAGCGGCTACACTTCTCTCTCCGGGGGGAAAAAAGCAAGAACCCAAAAGCATCGGCGAGAAACCGTCTCTCAACGATCACCTTCTTTCCTGACGAGACAGAAACATGTTCAACTCTGTGTGTGTGTGTGTGTGTGTGTGTGTGTGTGTGTGTGTGTGTGTGTGTGTGTGTGAGTGTGTGTGTGTTAGGGCCCGCGCGCGCGCGCGTGCGTGAGTGAATAAGGAGAGTGCCATGTACTGACCTGGGAAAAGCAAGTCTGCGTCTACGGCGACTCGCCACTAGCATCTTCAGGTATCCTGGAGAGAGAAGCATTTCCAAAAGTGGGTGTGGAAGCATCATGAAAGTGCCGTACGCTTTACTACCTTTCCCTGGACCTAACTCCGAGAAACGTCCTCCCTGACGATCGAAAAGAGCTGAGCCATCTCAAGGCTGCGTGTGATCGCACAGGGACCGTTCCCTGGACCTAACTCCGAGAAACGCGTCGGGGTACAAGGCAGCTTTCAACGGACGTCTTCTTTCGTGAGCTCAGAAGCGTTTGCATATGTAGGCGTGGAAGCGTCAGGAGAGCGCCGTAGACCGCCCTCTAAGAGGCAACCTCGCTTTTGCGAAGCCGTCTTGCACCTGACATCCTTTGCCTTGGAGACGGGAGCCTTTTATATAGTCGTGGTGGAAGCACAAGGAACGTGCCGTGCCCTGTCCTCATCTCTTAGAAACAAGGCCGCGCGCAATGGGACTTTCAGCGTAGCATATGGACGGGGTCATGAAGTCAGTCGAGATTGCAAGTGGACGTGTGCAGGCATAAGGAGAGTGCCCTATCCTTAACTCCTTGAAAGCGTGACGGAGGGAGACCGTCTTTCAAGCGAACCCCTCTCCGGAGGATATATCGAAGCAGTGACAAAAGTGGATGTGGAAGCACAACGCAAGGGTTCTATACGAAACTCGGAAAAGAAGGTGGTGTAGAAGGCAGCTTTCCCCCGCGTCTTGGTTCAGGTTTAGGGAAGGGATACTCACTGCGCGTGTGGAAGCCTAGGGAAAGTACCATGGGCTGATGTGTGAAAACCAAGCCTGGCAGAACGCAACGTTCAGCGCACATCTTGTTTCACGAAGAGAGAAGCCTTTCCAATGTGTGCGTGGAAGCCTAAGGCCAAGTGCCATATATCCTTACCCCCACGGAAAACCGCTGTAGGAAACCCGTCGTTCAACTCACAGCTTCCCGGAGGAAGTTTTTCTAAAGTGCGTGTGGAGGCCCAAGGAAAAGTGTGACAGGCTTCGCTCTGAGAAGGAGGTCTGTGTGGAACGCCTCTTTCAACTCACGGCTTGTTTCTGGCTGAGGGAAGGCTTCTCAAGGGTGTGTACGGAAGCCTAGGCAAAAAGCGCATACACTTCACTCTCCGGGGGGAAAAGGGCAAGCACCCAAAAGCATTGGCGAGAAACCGTCTCTCAACGAACACCTCCTTTCCTGACGAGACAGAAACATGTTCAACTCTGTGTGTGTGTGTTTGTGTGCGCGCGCGCGCGCGCCTGAGTGAATAAGGAATGTGCCATGCACTCACCTGGAAAAAGCAAGTCTGCGTATACGGCAACTCTCCACTAACATCTTCAGGTATCCTGGAGAGAGAAGCATTTCCAAAAGTGGGTGTGGAAGCATCATGAAAGTGCCGTACGCTTTACTACCGTTCAACACCCAAACTCAACACCCAAAAAACAAATAAGCGAGTCAAGAAATGGGCAGAAGATATGAACAGATATTTCTCCAAAGAAGACACACAAATGGCCAACAGACATATGACAAACTGCTCAACATCACTTGGCATGGGGAAAAAGAAATCCAAATGACAATGAGATACCACTTCACACCAGTCAGAATTGCAAAAATTAACAAGCGAAGAAATAACAAATGTTGGTGAGGAGAAAGGGGAACTCTCTTACACTTCTAAGTGGGAATGAAAACTGGTACAGCCACTTTGGAAAACAATATGGAGGTTCCCCAAGAACTTAAAAGAGAGCTCCCTTACAACCCAGCAATTTTATTTACCCCAAAGCTACAAATGTAGTGATCTGAAGGGGCAACTGCACCCCGAATGTTTATAGCGACATTGTCCACAATAGCCAAACCGTGGAAGGAACCAAGACATCCATCGACAGATAAATGGATAAAGAAAACATGGTATATACATATACAATGGAATATGACTCAGCCATCAGAAAGGATCAATATTTAGCATATCGATGTGGAAGGCACTGGAGGGTATTATGCTGAGCAAAATAAGTCAGTCAGAGAAAAACAATTATTATATGGTTTTACTCATATGTGGAATAGAAGGAACAGCACAGAGGATCATAGGGGAAGGGAGGGAAAATGAATGCGAAGAAACCAGAGAGGAAGAAAATCCATGACAGGTTCCCAGCTATTGGAAACAAACTGAGGGTTGCTGGAGGAAAGGTGGGTGGGGAGATGGAGTAACTGTGTGATGGGCATTAAGGAATGCATGTGATGTGATGAACACTGGGTGTTATACACAACTGATGAATTGTGGAACGCTACATTTGAAATTACTGGTGTACTCTATGTTGGCTAATTCAATTTCAATGTTAAAAAAGTCTATTTTGTCTGATATAAGGATTGCTACTCTGACTTCTTTTGACATCCACTTGCATGATTAATGTTTCTCCATCTCTTAATTTCCATCTGCAGGTGTCTTTAGGTGTGAAATCTTTTATATATATAGACAAACTCTGTCATGCTCTTTTGCTTGGAGCATTTAGTCCATTTACATTCAAACTAATTATCATTAGACATGTATTTATTGATGTTTTGTTACTTGTTTCATAGTTTTTTGTGTAGTTTTTCTCTGATCCTTTCTTCTCTTGCTCTCTCTCTCATGGTTTGCTCGTTTTCTTTAATGATATTCTTGGATTTCTTTCCCTTTATCTTTTGCATGTGTATTAGAGGTTTGGGTTTGTGGTGACCCCCTGGATTATATATAGCCTTTTCAGTCTATATTAAGTTGAATGCTGTTTAAGTTCAAACCCACTGTTGACTCCTCCTCATGTGTTAGGGTATATGTTTTCATATTTTACATACTTTTATTTTGTGAATCCCTTAACTGATTTTTACAGAAATACTTATTTTTACTGCTTCCTTGATTCATTATTGTCATACTCTCACTTACGATTTTTTTCCACTCATAGTGTCCCCTTCAATATTTTTTGTAGTTAATTTAGTGGTCATGAACTCTTTTAGTTTGTGTGGCTAAGAAAATCTTTTTCTCCCCTTCTTTTCTGAAGGATAGGCTTGCTGGATAAATTATTCCTTGCTGCAGATTTTTCTCATTCAGCGCTTTGAATATTTAACGCCACTTTCTTCTGTCCTGCATAGTTTCTGCTGAAAACTCAGCTGATAGATTTATGGGCTTTCCCTTGCATGTTAACTGTCTTCTTTTATCTTGCTGCTTTAAATGTTTTTTTCTTTATCACTACCTTTTCCCATTTGGATTACTATGTATCTTGATGTGGACCTCCTTAGGTTGATTTTGTGGGAGGGGATCTCTATGCCTTATGGATTTGTATAGGTTTCCTTCACCAGATTAGGTTAAGTTTTCAGCTCTTCTTTGGTCAAATAGATTTTCTGCCCCCTTTTCCCCCTTTTCACCTTCTGGGATCCCTCTCATGTGGGTGTTGTTACACTGGATGGAGTCACTGAATTCCCTATGTCTCTTCTCATTTTTGCATACTTCTTTTTCCTCTCATTTGTTCCGCTTGATTACTTTCCATTACTGTCTTCTAGTTCATTAATTTGTTCCTCTGCTTCGTCCATCCTGCTAATTATTCTATCTAGTATATTCTTCATTTCATTTCTTGTGTTCCACATCTCTGATTATTTCTTTCATATCTCTTTGTTAAGAGTCTCAATGATGTTCCCCCTTCTGATGTCCTCCCTCTTTTCATTTCCCCAGTGAGTATCTTTATAATTGTTATCTTAAATTTTCTGTCAGGCATGTTCCTTATATCCATTTTGTTTAGGTCTCTTGCTGTGGCTTTGTCCTCTTCTTTCGTTTAGGACATAGTCCTCTGTCTGCTCATTTGGCCTACTTCTCAGAGAATATCTCTCGGTTAGGAAGGTCAGATATATTGCTTGTTCTTGAAAATACGGGGCAGAACATACATTTTTCACTTGGTGATGCTGGTTCTCCTCTGAAGGTAATGCATAGCAACAACAGAGACTGGATCTGGACTGTGTCATTGTGCACAACACATGGGGTGTGCTGTTTTAACAAGATGCATGCGTGTTCTGTGGGTGATGGGGAGACATATTGTTGTCAAGGTTTGTGTGGGTCTTATCAGGGAGGGTATCCACAGCACTGGGACTGAAGCAGGTCTGGTAGGTGTGGGGATGGGCCATGGTTTATGCAAGTTAGTGATTGCTAGATTGTGCTTGGTCTTGTAGGTAGGTGTGTGTTTATAATGAGGGGCCGTAGAGGGAAATGGCACCTGCCAGCTCCTTTGTTCCTGGACAAGTCCCTTAGCAAACTCTGAGTTCAGGAACTATGTCTCCCTTGTTTAATCCTCAAGCACCTTTCAACCTGCTTCACCCAAGCTTCTCCACACTCTTTGCTCTGCTTAATCTTTAAGGACAGATCTCAGCTTCCTATCACCTTCTGTGCTCTCTCAGAGCTGAGACAGCTGATTTTTAAAAGTTCCAAGCTTTAAGTCTGCTGGTTGTATACGCTCACAAATGTCATCCCTTCTGATTTTCAAAGCCATAAGCTATGAGGATGTCTCTACGCTTTAGAGGCTCCCCGGTGTAGTAGTTTGTTTCTGGCCCCTCTGTGACTGTGGTTCCCTCCCTCTGGTGGTCAGAAATATGGGCTTTAGATTCCTACAGAGTCCTTGTCCTTCCTACCATCTTTGATGTGATTCCCTCTCTCCATTTAGTTGTATAGTTTTGTGGGGAAATCTGAAGGTCCATTTCTGGGTGACTCTGGTGTGAGTGTTACCTAGTTGTATCTGTGGGATGAGGTGAGTTTAGGGTCCTTCTACTCTGCCATCTTCCCCACAATTCAGTTTATTTTGTCTCATAAAAATATTACGACTCCAACTTTCTTTTCACTTCCATTTGCATGATAAATGGTTTTGTGTCCCATTACTTCCAATCTGCTTTTATTTTTAGGTCTGAAGTGATTCTCTGGTAGGCAGCATAGAGATGGGTCTTGCTTCCTCTTTACAGTCTATGTTTTCTGATTGGGATATTTAGTCCTTTTTTGTTAAAGCAATCATTGAGAAAGTATTTGTATCTCTCTAGTTTACTTCACAAGGAAAAGTGTGACAGGCTTCGCTCTGAGAAGGAGGTCTGCGTGGAACGCCTCTTTCAACTCATGGCTTGTTTCTGGCTGACGGAAGGCTTCTCAAGGGTGTGGACGGAAGCCTAGGGAAAAAGCGGCTACACTTCTCTCTCCGGGGGGAAAAAAGCAAGAACCCAAAAGCATCGGCGAGAAACCGTCTCTCAACGACCTTCTTTCCTGACGAGACAGAAACATGTTCAACTCTGTGTGTGTGTGTGTGTGTGTGTGTGTGTGAGTGTGTGTGTGTTAGGGCCCGCGCGCGCGCGCGTGCGTGAGTGAATAAGGAGAGTGCCATGTACTGACCTGGGAAAAGCAAGTCTGCGTCTACGGCGACTCGCCACTAGCATCTTCAGGTATCCTGGAGAGAGAAGCATTTCCAAAAGTGGGTGTGGAAGCATCATGAAAGTGCCGTACGCTTTACTACCTTTCCCTGGACCTAACTCCGAGAAACGTCCTCCCTGACGATCGAAAAGAGCTGAGCCATCTCAAGGCTGCGTGTGATCGCACAGGGACCGTTCCCTGGACCTAACTCCGAGAAACGCGTCGGGGTACAAGGCAGCTTTCAACGGACGTCTTCTTTCGTGAGCCCAGAAGCGTTTGCATATGTAGGCGTGGAAGCGTCAGCAGAGCGCCGTAGACCGCCCTCTAAGAGGCAACCTCGCTTTTGCGAAGCCGTCTTGCACCTGACATCCTTTGCCTTGGAGACGGGAGCCTTTTATATAGTCGTGGTGGAAGCACAAGGAACGTGCCGTGCCCTGTCCTCATCTCTTAGAAACAAGGCCGCGCGCAATGGGACTTTCAGCGTAGCATATGGACGGGGTCATGAAGTCAGTCGAGATTGCAAGTGGACGTGTGCAGGCATAAGGAGAGTGCCCTATCCTTAACTCCTTGAAAGCGTGACGGAGGGAGACCGTCTTTCAAGCGAACCCCTCTCCGGAGGATATATCGAAGCAGTGACAAAAGTGGATGTGGAAGCACAACGCAAGGGTTCTATACGAAACTCGGAAAAGAAGGTGGTGTAGAAGGCAGCTTTCCCCCGCGTCTTGGTTCAGGTTTAGGGAAGGGATACTCACTGCGCGTGTGGAAGCCTAGGGAAAGTACCATGGGCTGATGTGTGAAAACCAAGCCTGCGCAGAACGCAACGTTCAGCGCACATCTTGTTTCACGAAGAGAGAAGCCTTTCCAATCTGTGCGTGGAAGCCTAAGGCCAAGTGCCATATATCCTTACCCCCACGGAAAACCGCTGTAGGAAACCCGTCGTTCAACTCACAGCTTCCCGGAGGAAGTTTTTCTAAAGTGCGTGTGGAGGCCCAAGGAAAAGTGTGACAGGCTTCGCTCTGAGAAGGAGGTCTGTGTGGAACGCCTCTTTCAACTCACGGCTTGTTTCTGGCTGAGGGAAGGCTTCTCAAGGGTGTGTACGGAAGCCTAGGCAAAAAGCGCATACACTTCACTCTCCGGGGGGAAAAGGGCAAGCACCCAAAAGCATTGGCGAGAAACCGTCTCTCAACGAACACCTCCTTTCCTGACGAGACAGAAACATGTTCAACTCTGTGTGTGTGTGTGTGTGTGTGTGCGCGCGCGCGCGCGTGAGTGAATAAGGAATGTGCCATGCACTCACCTGGGAAAAGCAAGTCTGCGTATACGGCAACTCTCCACTAACATCTTCAGGTATCCTGGAGAGAGAAGCATTTCCAAAAGTGGGTGTGGAAGCATCATGAAAGTGCCGTACGCTTTACTACCGTTCAACACCCAAACTCAACACCCAAAAAACAAATAAGCGAGTCAAGAAATGGGCAGAAGATATGAACAGATATTTCTCCAAAGAAGACACACAAATGGCCAACAGACATATGACAAACTGCTCAACATCACTTGGCATGGGGAAAAAGAAATCCAAATGACAATGAGATACCACTTCACACCAGTCAGAATTGCAAAAATTAACAAGCGAAGAAATAACAAATGTTGGTGAGGAGAAAGGGGAACTCTCTTACACTTCTAAGTGGGAATGAAAACTGGTACAGCCACTTTGGAAAACAATATGGAGGTTCCCCAAGAACTTAAAAGAGAGCTCCCTTACAACCCAGCAATTTTATTTACCCCAAAGCTACAAATGTAGTGATCTGAAGGGGCAACTGCACCCCGAATGTTTATAGCGACATTGTCCACAATAGCCAAACCGTGGAAGGAACCAAGACATCCATCGACAGATAAATGGATAAAGAAAACATGGTATATACATATACAATGGAATATGACTCAGCCATCAGAAAGGATCAATATTTAGCATATCGATGTGGAAGGCACTGGAGGGTATTATGCTGAGCAAAATAAGTCAGTCAGAGAAAAACAATTATTATATGATTTTACTCATATGTGGAATAGAAGGAACAGCACAGAGGATCATAGGGGAAGGGAGGGAAAATGAATGCGGAGAAACCAGAGAGGAAGAAAATCCATGACAGGTTCCCAGCTATTGGAAACAAACTGAGGGTTGCTGGAGGAAAGGTGGGTGGGGAGATGGAGTAACTGTGTGATGGGCATTAAGGAATGCATGTGATGTGATGAACACTGGGTGTTATACACAACTGATGAATTGTGGAACGCTACATTTGAAACTACTGGTGTACTCTATGTTGGCTAATTCAATTTCAATGTTAAAAAAGTCTATTTTGTCTGATATAAGGATTGCTACTCTGACTTCTTTTGACATCCACTTGCATGATTAATGTTTCTCCATCTCTTAATTTCCATCTGCAGGTGTCTTTAGGAGTGAAATCTTTTATATATATATACAAACTCTGTCATGCTCTTTTGCTTGGAGCATTTAGTCCATTTACATTCAAACTAATTATCATTAGACATGTATTTATTGATGTTTTGTTACTTGTTTCATAGTTTTTTGTGTAGTTTTTCTCTGATCCTTTCTTCTCTTGCTCTCTCTCTCATGGTTTGCTCGTTTTCTTTAATGATATTCTTGGATTTCTTTCCCTTTATCTTTTGCATGTGTATTAGAGGTTTGGGTTTGTGGTGACCCCCTGGATTATATATAGCCTTTTCAGTCTATATTAAGTTGAATGCTGTTTAAGTTCAAACCCACTGTTGACTCCTCCTCATGTGTTAGGGTATATGTTTTCATATTTTACATACTTTTATTTTGTGAATCCCTTAACTGATTTTTACAGAAATACTTATTTTTACTGCTTCCTTGATTCATTATTGTCATACTCTCACTTACGATTTTTTTCCACTCATAGTGTCCCCTTCAATATTTTTTGTAGTTAATTTAGTGGTCATGAACTCTTTTAGTTTGTGTGGCTAAGAAACTCTTTTTCTCCCCTTCTTTTCTGAAGGATAGGCTTGCTGGATAAATTATTCCTTGCTGCAGATTTTTCGCATTCAGCACTTTGAATATTTAACGCCACTTTCTTCTGTCCTGCATAGTTTCTGCTGAAAACTCAGCTGATAGATTTATGGGCTTTCCCTTGCATGTTAACTGTCTTCTTTTATCTTGCTGCTTTAAATGTTTTTTCTTTATCACTACCTTTTCCCATTTGGATTACTATGTATCTTGATGTGGACCTCCTTAGGTTGATTTTGTGGGAGGGGATCTCTATGCCTTATGGATTTGTATAGGTTTCCTTCACCAGATTAGGTTAAGTTTTCAGCTCTTCTTTGGTCAAAGAGATTTTCTGCCCCCTTTTCCCCCTTTTCACCTTCTGGGATCCCTCTCATGTGGGTGTTGTTACACTGGATGGAGTCACTGAATTCCCTATGTCTCTTCTCATTTTTGCATACTTCTTTTTCCTCTCATTTGTTCCGCTTGATTACTTTCCATTACTGTCTTCTAGTTCATTAATTTGTTCCTCTGCTTCGTCCATCCTGCTAATTATTCTATCTAGTATATTCTTCATTTCATTTCTTGTGTTCCACATCTCTGATTATTTCTTTCATATCTCTTTGTTAAGAGTCTCAATGATGTTCCCCCTTCTGATGTCCTCCCTCTTTTCATTTCCCCAGTGAGTATCTTTATAATTGTTATCTTAAATTTTCTGTCAGGCATGTTCCTTATATCCATTTTGTTTAGGTCTCTTGCTGTGGCTTTGTCCTCTTCTTTCGTTTAGGACATAGTCCTCTGTCTGCTCATTTGGCCTACTTCTCAGAGAATATCTCTCGGTTAGGAAGGTCAGATATATTGCTTGTTCTTGAAAATACGGGGCAGAACATACATTTTTCACTTGGTGATACTGGTTCTCCTCTGAAGGTAATGCATAGCAACAACAGAGACTGGATCTGGACTGTGTCATTGTGCACAACACATGGGGTGTGCTGTTTTAACAAGATGCATGCGTGTTCTGTGGGTGATGGGGAGACATATTGTTGTCAAGGATTGTGTGGGTCTTATCAGGGAGGGTATCCACAGCACTGGGACTGAAGCAGGTGTGGTAGGTGTGGGGATGGGCCATGGTTTATGCAAGTTAGTGATTGCTAGATTGTGCTTGGTCTTGCAGGTAGGTGTGTGTTTATAATGAGGGGCCGTAGAGGGAAATGGCACCTGCCAGCTCCTTTGTTCCTGGACAAGTCCCTTAGCAAACTCTGAGTTCAGGAACTATGTCTCCCTTGTTTAATCCTCAAGCACCTTTCAACCTGCTTCACCCAAGCTTCTCCACACTCTTTGCTCTGCTTAATCTTTAAGGACAGATCTCAGCTTCCTATCACCTTCTGTGCTCTCTCAGAGCTGAGACAGCTGATTTTTAAAAGTTCCAAGCTTTAAGTCTGCTGGTTGTATACGCTCACAAATGTCATCCCTTCTGATTTTCAAAGCCATAAGCTATGAGGATGTCTCTACGCTTTAGAGGCTCCCCGGTGTAGTAGTTTGTTTCTGGCCCCTCTGTGACTGTGGTTCCCTCCCTCTGGTGGTCAGAAATATGGGCTTTAGATTCCTACAGAGTCCTTGTCCTTCCTACCATCTTTGATGTGATTCCCTCTCTCCATTTAGTTGTATAGTTTTGTGGGGAAATCTGAAGGTCCATTTCTGGGTGACTCTGGTGTGAGTGTTACCTAGTTGTATCTGTGGGATGAGGTGAGTTTAGGGTCCTTCTACTCTGCCATCTTCCCCACAATTCAGTTTATTTTGTCTCATAAAAATATTACGACTCCAACTTTCTTTTCACTTCCATTTGCATGATAAATGGTTTTGTGTCCCATTACTTCCAATCTGCTTTTATTTTTAGGTCTGAAGTGATTCTCTGCTAGGCAGCATAGAGATGGGTCTTGCTTCCTCTTTACAGTCTATGTTTTCTGATTGGGATATTTAGTCCTTTTTTGTTAAAGCAATCATTGAGAAAGTATTTGTATCTCTCTAGTTTACTTCACAAGGAAAAGTGTGACAGGCTTCGCTCTGAGAAGGAGGTCTGCGTGGAACGCCTCTTTCAACTCATGGCTTGTTTCTGGCTGACGGAAGGCTTCTCAAGGGTGTGTACGGAAGCCTAGGGAAAAAGCGGCTACACTTCTCTCTCCGGGGGGAAAAAAGCAAGAACCCAAAAGCATCGGCGAGAAACCGTCTCTCAACGATCACCTTCTTTCCTGACGAGACAGAAACATGTTCAACTCTGTGTGTGTGTGTGTGTGTGTGTGTGTGTGTGTGTGTGTGTGTGTGTGTGAGTGTGTGTGTGTTAGGGCCCGCGCGCGCGCGCGTGCGTGAGTGAATAAGGAGAGTGCCATGTACTGACCTGGGAAAAGCAAGTCTGCGTCTACGGCGACTCGCCACTAGCATCTTCAGGTATCCTGGAGAGAGAAGCATTTCCAAAAGTGGGTGTGGAAGCATCATGAAAGTGCCGTACGCTTTACTACCTTTCCCTGGACCTAACTCCGAGAAACGTCCTCCCTGACGATCGAAAAGAGCTGAGCCATCTCAAGGCTGCGTGTGATCGCACAGGGACCGTTCCCTGGACCTAACTCCGAGAAACGCGTCGGGGTACAAGGCAGCTTTCAACGGACGTCTTCTTTCGTGAGCTCAGAAGCGTTTGCATATGTAGGCGTGGAAGCGTCAGGAGAGCGCCGTAGACCGCCCTCTAAGAGGCAACCTCGCTTTTGCGAAGCCGTCTTGCACCTGACATCCTTTGCCTTGGAGACGGGAGCCTTTTATATAGTCGTGGTGGAAGCACAAGGAACGTGCCGTGCCCTGTCCTCATCTCTTAGAAACAAGGCCGCGCGCAATGGGACTTTCAGCGTAGCATATGGACGGGGTCATGAAGTCAGTCGAGATTGCAAGTGGACGTGTGCAGGCATAAGGAGAGTGCCCTATCCTTAACTCCTTGAAAGCGTGACGGAGGGAGACCGTCTTTCAAGCGAACCCCTCTCCGGAGGATATATCGAAGCAGTGACAAAAGTGGATGTGGAAGCACAACGCAAGGGTTCTATACGAAACTCGGAAAAGAAGGTGGTGTAGAAGGCAGC
Source organism: Eumetopias jubatus (assembly GCF_037043125.1). NCBI lineage: Eukaryota > Metazoa > Chordata > Mammalia > Carnivora > Otariidae > Eumetopias > Eumetopias jubatus. Next base: position 182,649 of record NW_028274936.1, on the reverse strand, counting down.
TTTCCCCCGCGTCTTGGTTCAGGTTTAGGGAAGGGATACTCACTGCGCGTGTGGAAGCCTAGGGAAAGTACCATGGGCTGATGTGTGAAAACCAAGCCTGGCAGAACGCAACGTTCAGCGCACATCTTGTTTCACGAAGAGAGAAGCCTTTCCAATGTGTGCGTGGAAGCCTAAGGCCAAGTGCCATATATCCTTACCCCCACGGAAAACCGCTGTAGGAAACCCGTCGTTCAACTCACAGCTTCCCGGAGGAAGTTTTTCTAAAGTGCGTGTGGAGGCCCAAGGAAAAGTGTGACAGGCTTCGCTCTGAGAAGGAGGTCTGTGTGGAACGCCTCTTTCAACTCACGGCTTGTTTCTGGCTGAGGGAAGGCTTCTCAAGGGTGTGTACGGAAGCCTAGGCAAAAAGCGCATACACTTCACTCTCCGGGGGGAAAAGGGCAAGCACCCAAAAGCATTGGCGAGAAACCGTCTCTCAACGAACACCTCCTTTCCTGACGAGACAGAAACATGTTCAACTCTGTGTGTGTGTGTTTGTGTGCGCGCGCGCGCGCGCCTGAGTGAATAAGGAATGTGCCATGCACTCACCTGGAAAAAGCAAGTCTGCGTATACGGCAACTCTCCACTAACATCTTCAGGTATCCTGGAGAGAGAAGCATTTCCAAAAGTGGGTGTGGAAGCATCATGAAAGTGCCGTACGCTTTACTACCGTTCAACACCCAAACTCAACACCCAAAAAACAAATAAGCGAGTCAAGAAATGGGCAGAAGATATGAACAGATATTTCTCCAAAGAAGACACACAAATGGCCAACAGACATATGACAAACTGCTCAACATCACTTGGCATGGGGAAAAAGAAATCCAAATGACAATGAGATACCACTTCACACCAGTCAGAATTGCAAAAATTAACAAGCGAAGAAATAACAAATGTTGGTGAGGAGAAAGGGGAACTCTCTTACACTTCTAAGTGGGAATGAAAACTGGTACAGCCACTTTGGAAAACAATATGGAGGTTCCCCAAGAACTTAAAAGAGAGCTCCCTTACAACCCAGCAATTTTATTTACCCCAAAGCTACAAATGTAGTGATCTGAAGGGGCAACTGCACCCCGAATGTTTATAGCGACATTGTCCACAATAGCCAAACCGTGGAAGGAACCAAGACATCCATCGACAGATAAATGGATAAAGAAAACATGGTATATACATATACAATGGAATATGACTCAGCCATCAGAAAGGATCAATATTTAGCATATCGATGTGGAAGGCACTGGAGGGTATTATGCTGAGCAAAATAAGTCAGTCAGAGAAAAACAATTATTATATGGTTTTTAACTCATATGTGGAAATAGAAGGAACAGCACAGAGGATCATAGGGGAAGGGAGGGAAAATGAATGCGGAGAAACCAGAGAGGAAGAAATCCATGACAGGTTCCCAGCTATTGGAAACAAACTGAGGGTTGCTGGAGGAAAGGTGGGTGGGGAGATGGAGTAACTGTGTGATGGGCATATAAGGAATGCATGTGATGTGATGAACACTGGGTGTTATACACAACTGATGAATTGTGGAACGCTACATTGAAATTACTGGTGTACTCTATGTTGGCTAATTCAATTTCAATGTTAAAAAAGTCTATTTTGTCTGATATAAGGATTGCTACTCTGACTTCTTTTGACATCCACTTGCATGATTAATGTTTCTCCATCTCTTAATTTCCATCTGCAGGTGTCTTTAGTGTGAAATCTTTTATATATATAGACAAACTCTGTCATGCTCTTTTGCCTTGGAGCATTAGTCCATTTACATTCAAACTAATTATCAATAGACATGTATTTATGATGTTTTGTTACTTGTTTCATAGTTTTTTGTGTAGTTTTTCTCTGATCCTTTCTTCTCTTGCTCTCTCTCCTCATGGTTTGCTCGTTTTCTTTAATGATATTCTTGGATTCTTTCCCTTTATCTTTTGCATGTTTATTAGAGGTCTGGGTTTGTGGTGACCCCCTGGAATATATATAGCCTTTTCAGTCTATATTAAGTTGAATGCTGTTTAAGTTCAAACCCACTGTTGACTCCTCTCATGTGTTAGGGTATATGTTTTCATATTTTACATACTTTTATTTTGTGAATCCCTTAACTGATTTTTACAGAAATACTTATTTTTACTGCTTCCTTGATTCATTATTGTTCATACTCTCACTTACGATTTTTTTCCACTCATAGTGTCCCCCTTCAATATTTTTTGTAGTTAATTAGTGGTCATGAACTCTTTTAGTTTGTGTGGCTAAGAAACTCTTTTTTCTCCCTTCTTTCTGAAGATAGGCTTGCTGGATAAATTATTCCTTGCTGCAGATTTTTCTCATTCAGCGCTTTGAATATTTAACGCCACTTTCTTCTGTCCTGCATAGTTCTGCTGAAAACTCAGCTGATAGATTATTTATGGGCTTTCCCTTGCATGTTAACTGTCTTCTTTTATCTTGCTGCTTTAAATGTTTTTTTCTTTATCACTACCTTTTCCCATTTGGATTACCATGTATCTTGATGTGGACCTCCTTAGGTTGATTTTGTGGGAGGGGATCTCTATGCCTTATGGATTTGTATAGGTTTCCTTCACCAGATTAGGTTAAGTTTTCAGCTCTTCTTTGGTCAAATAGATTTTCTGCCCCCTTTTCCCCCTTTTCACCTTCTGGGATCCCTCTCATGTGGGTGTTGTTACACTGGATGGAGTCACTGAATTCCCTATGTCTCTTCTCATTTTTGCATACTTCTTTTTCCTCTCATTTGTTCCGCTTGATTACTTTCCATTACTGTCTTCTAGTTCATTAATTTGTTCCTCTGCTTCGTCCATCCTGCTAATTATTCTATCTAGTATATTCTTCATTTCATTTCTTGTGTTCCACATCTCTGATTATTTCTTTCATATCTCTTTGTTAAGAGTCTCAATGATGTTCCCCCTTCTGATGTCCTCCCTCTTTTCATTTCCCCAGTGAGTATCTTTATAATTGTTATCTTAAATTTTCTGTCAGGCATGTTCCTTATATCCATTTTGTTTAGGTCTCTTGCTGTGGCTTTGTCCTCTTCTTTCGTTTAGGACATAGTCCTCTGTCTGCTCATTTGGCCTACTTCTCAGAGAATATCTCTCGGTTAGGAAGGTCAGATATATTGCTTGTTCTTGAAAATACGGGGCAGAACATACATTTTTCACTTGGTGATGCTGGTTCTCCTCTGAAGGTAATGCATAGCAACAACAGAGACTGGATCTGGACTGTGTCATTGTGCACAACACATGGGGTGTGCTGTTTTAACAAGATGCATGCGTGTTCTGTGGGTGATGGGGAGACATATTGTTGTCAAGGTTTGTGTGGGTCTTATCAGGGAGGGTATCCACAGCACTGGGACTGAAGCAGGTCTGGTAGGTGTGGGGATGGGCCATGGTTTATGCAAGTTAGTGATTGCTAGATTGTGCTTGGTCTTGTAGGTAGGTGTGTGTTTATAATGAGGGGCCGTAGAGGGAAATGGCACCTGCCAGCTCCTTTGTTCCTGGACAAGTCCCTTAGCAAACTCTGAGTTCAGGAACTATGTCTCCCTTGTTTAATCCTCAAGCACCTTTCAACCTGCTTCACCCAAGCTTCTCCACACTCTTTGCTCTGCTTAATCTTTAAGGACAGATCTCAGCTTCCTATCACCTTCTGTGCTCTCTCAGAGCTGAGACAGCTGATTTTTAAAAGTTCCAAGCTTTAAGTCTGCTGGTTGTATACGCTCACAAATGTCATCCCTTCTGATTTTCAAAGCCATAAGCTATGAGGATGTCTCTACGCTTTAGAGGCTCCCCGGTGTAGTAGTTTGTTTCTGGCCCCTCTGTGACTGTGGTTCCCTCCCTCTGGTGGTCAGAAATATGGGGTTTAGATTCCTACAGAGTCCTTGTCCTTCCTACCATCTTTGATGTGATTCCCTCTCTCCATTTAGTTGTATAGTTTTGTGGGGAAATCTGAAGGTCCATTTCTGGGTGACTCTGGTGTGAGTGTTACCTAGTTGTATCTGTGGGATGAGGTGAGTTTAGGGTCCTTCTACTCTGCCATCTTCCCCACAATTCAGTTTATTTTGTCTCATAAAAATATTACGACTCCAACTTTCTTTTCACTTCCATTTGCATGATAAATGGTTTTGTGTCCCATTACTTCCAATCTGCTTTTATTTTTAGGTCTGAAGTGATTCTCTGCTAGGCAGCATAGAGATGGGTCTTGCTTCCTCTTTACAGTCTATGTTTTCTGATTGGGATATTTAGTCCTTTTTTGTTAAAGCAATCATTGAGAAAGTATTTGTATCTCTCTAGTTGACTTCACAAGGAAAAGTGTGACAGGCTTCGCTCTGAGAAGGAGGTCTGCGTGGAACGCCTCTTTCAACTCATGGCTTGTTTCTGGCTGACGGAAGGCTTCTCAAGGGTGTGTACGGAAGCCTAGGGAAAAAGCGGCTACACTTCTCTCTCCGGGGGGAAAAAAGCAAGAACCCAAAAGCATCGGCGAGAAACCGTCTCTCAACGATCACCTTCTTTCCTGACGAGACAGAAACATGTTCAACTCTGTGTGTGTGTGTGTGTGTGTGTGTGTGTGTGTGTGTGTGTGTGAGGGCACGCGCGCGCGCGCGTGCGTGAGTGAATAAGGAGAGTGCCATGTACTGACCTGGGAAAAGCAAGTCTGCGTATACAGCGACTCGCCACTAGCATCTTCAGGTATCCTGGAGAGAGAAGCATTTCCAAAAGTGGGTGTGGAAGCATCATGAAAGTGCCGTACGCTTTACTAACTTTCCCTGGACCTAACTCCGAGAAACGTCCTCCCTGACGATCGAAAAGAGCTGAGCCATCTCAAGGCTGCGTGTGATCGCACAGGGACCGTTCCCTGGACCTAACTTCGGAAAACGCGTCGGGGTACAAGGCAGCTTTCAACGGACGTCTTCTTTCGTGAGCCCAGAAGCGTTTGCATATGTAGGCGTGGAAGCGTCAGGAGAGCGCCGTAGACCGCTCTCTAAGAGGCAACCTCGCTTTTGCGAAGCCGTCTTGCACCTGACATCCTTTGCCTTGGAGACGGGAGCCTTTTATATAGTCGTGGTGGAAGCACAAGGAACGTGCCGTGCCCTGTCCTCATCTCTTAGAAACAAGGCCGCGCGCAATGGGACTTTCAGCGTAGCATATGGACGGGGTCATGAAGTCAGTCGAGATTGCAAGTGGACGTGTGCAGGCATAAGGAGAGTGCCCTATCCTTAAATCCTTGAAAGCGTGACGGAGGGAGACCGTCTTTCAAGCGAACCCCTCTCCGGAGGATATATCGAAGCAGTGACAAAAGTGGATGTGGAAGCACAACGCAAGGGTTCTATACGAAACTCGGAAAAGAAGGTGGTGTAGAAGGCAGCTTTCCCCCGCGTCTTGGTTCAGGTTTAGGGAAGGGATACTCTCTGCGCGTGTGGAAGCCTAGGGAAAGTACCATCGGCTGATGTGTGAAAAGCAAGGCTGCGCAGAACGCAACGTTCAGCGCACATCTTGTTTCACGAAGAGAGAAGCCGTTTCCAATGTGTGCGTGGAAGCCTAAGGCCAAGTGCCATATATCCTTACCCCCACGGAAAACCGCTGTAGGAAACCCGTCGTTCAACTCACAGCTTCCCGGAGGAAGTTTTTCTAAAGTGCGTGTGGAGGCCCAAGGAAAAGTGTGACAGGCTTCGCTCTGAGAAGGAGGTCTGTGTGGAACGCCTCTTTCAACTCACGGCTTGTTTCTGACTGACGGAAGGCTTCTCAAGGGTGTGTACTGAAGCCTACGGAAAAAGCGCATACACTTCACTCTCCGGGGGGAAAAGGGCAAGCACCCAAAAGCATTGGCGAGAAACCGTCTCTCAACGAACACCTCCTTTCCTGACGAGACAGAAACATGTTCAACTCTGTGTGTGTGTGTGTGTGTGTGCGCGCGCGCGCGCTCGTGAGTGAATAAGGAATGTGCCATGCACTCACCTGGGAAAAGCAAGTCTGCGTATACGGCAACTCTCCACTAACATCTTCAGGTATCCTTGAGAGAGAAGCATTTCCAAAAGTGGGTGTGGAAGCATCATGAAAGTGCCGTACGCTTTACTACCGTTCAACACCCCAACTCAACACCCAAAATACAAATAACCGAGTCAAGAAATGGGCAGAAGATATGAACAGGTATTTCTCCAAAGAAGACACACAAATGGCCAACAGACATATGAGAAACTGCTCAACAGCACTTGGCATGGGGAAAAAGAAATCCAAATGACAATGAGATACCACTTCACACCAGTCAGAATTGCAAAAATTAACAAGCGAAGAAATAACAAATGTTGGTGAGGAGAAAGGGGAACTCTCTTACACTTCTAAGTGGGAATGAAAACTGGTACAGCCACTTTGGAAAACAATATGGAGGTTCCTCAAGAACTTAAAACAGAGCTCCCTTACAACCCAGCAATTTTATTTACCCCAAAGCTACAAATGTAGTGATCTGAAGGGGCAACTGCACCCCGAATGTTTATAGCGACATTGTCCACAATAGCCAAACCGTGGAAGGAACCAAGACATCCATCGACAGATAAATGGATAAAGAAAACATGGTACATACATATACAAAGGAATATGACTCAGCCATCAGAAAGGATCAATATTTAGCATATCGATGTGGATGGCACTGGAGGGTATTATGCTGAGCAAAATAAGTCAGTCAGAGAAAAACAATTATTATATGGTTTTACTCATATGTGGAATAGAAGGAACAGCACAGAGGATCATAGGGGAAGGGAGGGAAAATGAATGCGAAGAAACCAGAGAGGAAGAAAATCCATGACAGGTTCCTAACTATTGGAAACAAACTGAGGGTTGCTGGAGGAAAGGTGGGTGGGGAGATGGAGTAACTGTGTGATGGGCATTAAGGAATGCATGTGATGTGATGAACACTGGGTGTTATACACAACTGATGAATTGTGGAACGCTACATTTGAAACTACTGGTGTACTCTATGTTGGCTAATTCAATTTCAATGTTAAAAAAGTCTATTTTGTCTGATATAAGGATTGCTACTCTGACTTCTTTTGACATCCACTTGCATGATTAATGTTTCTCCATCTCTTAATTTCCATCTGCAGGTGTCTTTAGGTGTGAAATCTTTTATATATATATACAAACTCTGTCATGCTCTTTTGCTTGGAGCATTTAGTCCATTTACATTCAAACTAATTATCATTAGACATGTATTTATTGATGTTTTGTTACTTGTTTCATAGTTTTTTGTGTAGTTTTTCTCTGATCCTTTCTTCTCTTGCTCTCTCTCTCATGGTTTGCTCGTTTTCTTTAATGATATTCTTGGATTTCTTTCCCTTTATCTTTTGCATGTGTATTAGAGGTTTGGGTTTGTGGTGACCCCCTGGATTATATATAGCCTTTTCAGTCTATATTAAGTTGAATGCTGTTTAAGTTCAAACCCACTGTTGACTCCTCCTCATGTGTTAGGGTATATGTTTTCATATTTTACATACTTTTATTTTGTGAATCCCTTAACTGATTTTTACAGAAATACTTATTTTTACTGCTTCCTTGATTCATTATTGTCATACTCTCACTTACGATTTTTTTCCACTCATAGTGTCCCCTTCAATATTTTTTGTAGTTAATTTAGTGGTCATGAACTCTTTTAGTTTGTGTGGCTAAGAAACTCTTTTTCTCCCCTTCTTTTCTGAAGGATAGGCTTGCTGGATAAATTATTCCTTGCTGCAGATTTTTCTCCTTCAGCACTTTGAATATTTAACGCCACTTTCTTCTGTCCTGCATAGTTTCTGCTGAAAACTCAGCTGATAGATTTATGGGCTTTCCCTTGCATGTTAACTGTCTTCTTTTATCTTGCTGCTTTAAATGTTTTTTCTTTATCACTACCTTTTCCCATTTGGATTACTATGTATCTTGATGTGGACCTCCTTAGGTTGATTTTGTGGGAGGGGATCTCTATGCCTTATGGATTTGTATAGGTTTCCTTCACCAGATTAGGTTAAGTTTTCAGCTCTTCTTTGGTCAAATAGATTTTCTGCCCCCTTTTCCCCCTTTTCACCTTCTGGGATCCCTCTCATGTGGGTGTTGTTACACTGGATGGAGTCACTGAATTCCCTATGTCTCTTCTCATTTTTGCATACTTCTTTTTCCTCTCATTTGTTCCGCTTGATTACTTTCCATTACTGTCTTCTAGTTCATTAATTTGTTCCTCTGCTTCGTCCATCCTGCTAATTATTCTATCTAGTATATTCTTCATTTCATTTCTTGTGTTCCACATCTCTGATTATTTCTTTCATATCTCTTTGTTAAGAGTCTCAATGATGTTCCCCCTTCTGATGTCCTCCCTCTTTTCATTTCCCCAGTGAGTATCTTTATAATTGTTATCTTAAATTTTCTGTCAGGCATGTTCCTTATATCCATTTTGTTTAGGTCTCTTGCTGTGGCTTTGTCCTCTTCTTTCGTTTAGGACATAGTCCTCTGTCTGCTCATTTGGCCTACTTCTCAGAGAATATCTCTCTGTTAGGAAGGTCAGATATATTGCTTGTTCTTGAAAATACGGGGCAGAACATACATTTTTCACTTGGTGATGCTGGTTCTCCTCTGAAGGTAATGCATAGCAACAACAGAGACTGGATCTGGACTGTGTCATTGTGCACAACACATGGGGTGTGCTGTTTTAACAAGATGCATGCGTGTTCTGTGGGTGATGGGGAGACATATTGTTGTCAAGGATTGTGTGGGTCTTATCAGGGAGGGTATCCACAGCACTGGGACTGAAGCAGGTGTGGTAGGTGTGGGGATGGGCCATGGTTTATGCAAGTTAGTGATTGCCAGATTGTGCTTGGTCTTGCAGGTAGGTGTGTGTTTATAATGAGGGGCCGTAGAGGGAAATGGCACCTGCCAGCTCCTTTGTTCCTGGACAAGTCCCTTAGCAAACTCTGAGTTCAGGAACTATGTCTCCCTTGTTTAATCCTCAAGCACCTTTCAACCTGCTTCACCCAAGCTTCTCCACACTCTTTGCTCTGCTTAATCTTTAAGGACAGATCTCAGCTTCCTATCACCTTCTGTGCTCTCTCAGAGCTGAGACAGCTGATTTTTAAAAGTTCCAAGCTTTAAGTCTGCTGGTTGTATACGCTCACAAATGTCATCCCTTCTGATTTTCAAAGCCATAAGCTATGAGGATGTCTCTACGCTTTAGAGGCTCCCCGGTGTAGTAGTTTGTTTCTGGCCCCTCTGTGACTGTGGTTCCCTCCCTCTGGTGGTCAGAAATATGGGGTTTAGATTCCTACAGAGTCCTTGTCCTTCCTACCATCTTTGATGTGATTCCCTCTCTCCATTTAGTTGTATAGTTTTGTGGGGAAATCTGAAGGTCCATTTCTGGGTGACTCTGGTGTGAGTGTTACCTAGTTGTATCTGTGGGATGAGGTGAGTTTAGGGTCCTTCTACTCTGCCATCTTCCCCACAATTCAGTTTATTTTGTCTCATAAAAATATTACGACTCCAACTTTCTTTTCACTTCCATTTGCATGATAAATGGTTTTGTGTCCCATTACTTCCAATCTGCTTTTATTTTTAGGTCTGAAGTGATTCTCTGGTAGGCAGCATAGAGATGGGTCTTGCTTCCTCTTTACAGTCTATGTTTTCTGATTGGGATATTTAGTCCTTTTTTGTTAAAGCAATCATTGAGAAAGTATTTGTATCTCTCTAGTTGACTTCACAAGGAAAAGTGTGACAGGCTTCGCTCTGAGAAGGAGGTCTGCGTGGAACGCCTCTTTCAACTCATGGCTTGTTTCTGGCTGACGGAAGGCTTCTCAAGGGTGTGTACGGAAGCCTAGGGAAAAGGCGGCTACACTTCTCTCTCCGGGGGGAAAAAAGCAAGAACCCAAAAGCATCGGCGAGAAACCGTCTCTCAACGATCACCTTCTTTCCTGACGAGACAGAAACATGTTCAACTCTGTGTGTGTGTGTGTGTGTGTGTGTGTGTGTGTGTGAGGGCACGCGCGCGCGCGCGTGCGTGAGTGAATAAGGAGAGTGCCATGTACTGACCTGGGAAAAGCAAGTCTGCGTATACAGCGACTCGCCACTAGCATCTTCAGGTATCCTGGAGAGAGAAGCATTTCCAAAAGTGGGTGTGGAAGCATCATGAAAGTGCCGTACGCTTTACTAACTTTCCCTGGACCTAACTCCGAGAAACGTCCTCCCTGACGATCGAAAAGAGCTGAGCCATCTCAAGGCTGCGTGTGATCGCACAGGGACCGTTCCCTGGACCTAACTTCGGAAAACGCGTCGGGGTACAAGGCAGCTTTCAACGGACGTCTTCTTTCGTGAGCCCAGAAGCGTTTGCATATGTAGGCGTGGAAGCGTCAGGAGAGCGCCGTAGACCGCTCTCTAAGAGGCAACCTCGCTTTTGCGAAGCCGTCTTGCACCTGACATCCTTTGCCTTGGAGACGGGAGCCTTTTATATAGTCGTGGTGGAAGCACAAGGAACGTGCCGTGCCCTGTCCTCATCTCTTAGAAACAAGGCCGCGCGCAATGGGACTTTCAGCGTAGCATATGGACGGGGTCATGAAGTCAGTCGAGATTGCAAGTGGACGTGTGCAGGCATAAGGAGAGTGCCCTATCCTTAACTCCTTGAAAGCGTGACGGAGGGAGACCGTCTTTCAAGCGAACCCCTCTCCGGAGGATATATCGAAGCAGTGACAAAAGTGGATGTGGAAGCACAACGCAAGGGTTCTATACGAAACTCGGAAAAGAAGGTGGTGTAGAAGGCAGCTTTCCCCCGCGTCTTGGTTCAGGTTTAGGGAAGGGATACTCTCTGCGCGTGTGGAAGCCTAGGGAAAGTACCATCGGCTGATGTGTGAAAAGCAAGGCTGCGCAGAACGCAACGTTCAGCGCACATCTTGTTTCACGAAGAGAGAAGCCGTTTCCAATGTGTGCGTGGAAGCCTAAGGCCAAGTGCCATATATCCTTACCCCCACGGAAAACCGCTGTAGGAAACCCGTCGTTCAACTCACAGCTTCCCGGAGGAAGTTTTTCTAAAGTGCGTGTGGAGGCCCAAGGAAAAGTGTGACAGGCTTCGCTCTGAGAAGGAGGTCTGTGTGGAACGCCTCTTTCAACTCACGGCTTGTTTCTGACTGACGGAAGGCTTCTCAAGGGTGTGTACTGAAGCCTACGGAAAAAGCGCATACACTTCACTCTCCGGGGGGAAAAGGGCAAGCACCCAAAAGCATTGGCGAGAAACCGTCTCTCAACGAACACCTCCTTTCCTGACGAGACAGAAACCTGTTCAACTCTGTGTGTGTGTGTGTGTGTGTGCGCGCGCGCGCGCGCGTGAGTGAATAAGGAATGTGCCATGCACTCACCTGGGAAAAGCAAGTCTGCGTATACGGCAACTCTCCACTAACATCTTCAGGTATCCTTGAGAGAGAAGCATTTCCAAAAGTGGGTGTGGAAGCATCATGAAAGTGCCGTACGCTTTACTACCGTTCAACACCCAAACTCAACACCCAAAATACAAATAACCGAGTCAAGAAATGGGCAGAAGATATGAACAGGTATTTCTCCAAAGAAGACACACAAATGGCCAACAGACATATGAGAAACTGCTCAACAGCACTTGGCATGGGGAAAAAGAAATCCAAATGACAATGAGATACCACTTCACACCAGTCAGAATTGCAAAAATTAACAAGCGAAGAAATAACAAATGTTGGTGAGGAGAAAGGGGAACTCTCTTACACTTCTAAGTGGGAATGAAAACTGGTACAGCCACTTTGGAAAACAATATGGAGGTTCCTCAAGAACTTAAAACAGAGCTCCCTTACAACCCAGCAATTTTATTTACCCCAAAGCTACAAATGTAGTGATCTGAAGGGGCAACTGCACCCCGAATGTTTATAGCGACATTGTCCACAATAGCCAAACCGTGGAAGGAACCAAGACATCCATCGACAGATAAATGGATAAAGAAAACATGGTACATACATATACAAAGGAATATGACTCAGCCATCAGAAAGGATCAATATTTAGCATATCGATGTGGATGGCACTGGAGGGTATTATGCTGAGCAAAATAAGTCAGTCAGAGAAAAACAATTATTATATGGTTTTACTCATATGTGGAATAGAAGGAACAGCACAGAGGATCATAGGGGAAGGGAGGGAAAATGAATGCGAAGAAACCAGAGAGGAAGAAAATCCATGACAGGTTCCTAACTATTGGAAACAAACTGAGGGTTGCTGGAGGAAAGGTGGGTGGGGAGATGGAGTAACTGTGTGATGGGCATTAAGGAATGCATGTGATGTGATGAACACTGGGTGTTATACACAACTGATGAATTGTGGAACGCTACATTTGAAACTACTGGTGTACTCTATGTTGGCTAATTCAATTTCAATGTTAAAAAAGTCTATTTTGTCTGATATAAGGATTGCTACTCTGACTTCTTTTGACATCCACTTGCATGATTAATGTTTCTCCATCTCTTAATTTCCATCTGCAGGTGTCTTTAGGTGTGAAATCTTTTATATATATATATACAAACTCTGTCATGCTCTTTTGCTTGGAGCATTTAGTCCATTTACATTCAAACTAATTATCATTAGACATGTATTTATTGATGTTTTGTTACTTGTTTCATAGTTTTTTGTGTAGTTTTTCTCTGATCCTTTCTTCTCTTGCTCTCTCTCTCATGGTTTGCTCGTTTTCTTTAATGATATTCTTGGATTTCTTTCCCTTTATCTTTTGCATGTGTATTACAGGTTTGGGTTTGTGGTGACCCCCTGGATTATATATAGCCTTTTCAGTCTATATTAAGTTGAATGCTGTTTAAGTTCAAACCCACTGTTGACTCCTCCTCATGTGTTAGGGTATATGTTTTCATATTTTACATACTTTTATTTTGTGAATCCCTTAACTGATTTTTACAGAAATACTTATTTTTACTGCTTCCTTGATTCATTATTGTCATACTCTCACTTACGATTTTTTTCCACTCATAGTGTCCCCTTCAATATTTTTTGTAGTTAATTTAGTGGTCATGAACTCTTTTAGTTTGTGTGGCTAAGAAACTCTTTTTCTCCCCTTCTTTTCTGAAGGATAGGCTTGCTGGATAAATTATTCCTTGCTGCAGATTTTTCTCATTCAGCACTTTGAATATTTAACGCCACTTTCTTCTGTCCTGCATAGTTTCTGCTGAAAACTCAGCTGATAGATTTATGGGCTTTCCCTTGCATGTTAACTGTCTTCTTTTATCTTGCTGCTTTAAATGTTTTTTCTTTATCACTACCTTTTCCCATTTGGATTACTATGTATCTTGATGTGGACCTCCTTAGGTTGATTTTGTGGGAGGGGATCTCTATGCCTTATGGATTTGTATAGGTTTCCTTCACCAGATTAGGTTAAGTTTTCAGCTCTTCTTTGGTCAAATAGATTTTCTGCCCCCTTTTCCCCCTTTTCACCTTCTGGGATCCCTCTCATGTGGGTGTTGTTACAATGGATGGAGTCACTGAATTCCCTATGTCTCTTCTCATTTTTGCATACTTCTTTTTCCTCTCATTTGTTCCGCTTGATTACTTTCCATTACTGTCTTCTAGTTCATTAATTTGTTCCTCTGCTTCGTCCACCCTGCTAATTATTCTATCTAGTATATTCTTCATTTCATTTCTTGTGTTCCACATCTCTGATTATTTCTTTCATATCTCTTTGTTAAGAGTCTCAATGATGTTCCCCCTTCTGATGTCCTCCCTCTTTTCATTTCCCCAGTGAGTATCTTTATAATTGTTATCTTAAATTTTCTGTCAGGCATGTTCCTTATATCCATTTTGTTTAGGTCTCTTGCTGTGGCTTTGTCCTCTTCTTTCGTTTAGGACATAGTCCTCTGTCTGCTCATTTGGCCTACTTCTCAGAGAATATCTCTCTGTTAGGAAGGTCAGATATATTGCTTGTTCTTGAAAATACGGGGCAGAACATACATTTTTCACTTGGTGATGCTGGTTCTCCTCTGAAGGTAATGCATAGCAACAACAGAGACTGGATCTGGACTGTGTCATTGTGCACAACACATGGGGTGTGCTGTTTTAACAAGATGCATGCGTGTTCTGTGGGTGATGGGGAGACATATTGTTGTCAAGGATTGTGTGGGTCTTATCAGGGAGGGTATCCACAGCACTGGGACTGAAGCAGGTGTGGTAGGTGTGGGGATGGGCCATGGTTTATGCAAGTTAGTGATTGCTAGATTGTGCTTGGTCTTGCAGGTAGGTGTGTGTTTATAATGAGGGGCCGTAGAGGGAAATGGCACCTGCCAGCTCCTTTGTTCCTGGACAAGTCCCTTAGCAAACTCTGAGTTCAGGAACTATGTCTCCCTTGTTTAATCCTCAAGCACCTTTCAACCTGCTTCACCCAAGCTTCTCCACACTCTTTGCTCTGCTTAATCTTTAAGGACAGATCTCAGCTTCCTATCACCTTCTGTGCTCTCTCAGAGCTGAGACAGCTGATTTTTAAAAGTTCCAAGCTTTAAGTCTGCTGGTTGTATACGCTCACAAATGTCATCCCTTCTGATTTTCAAAGCCATAAGCTATGAGGATGTCTCTACGCTTTAGAGGCTCCCCGGTGTAGTAGTTTGTTTCTGGCCCCTCTGTGACTGTGGTTCCCTCCCTCTGGTGGTCAGAAATATGGGCTTTAGATTCCTACAGAGTCCTTGTCCTTCCTACCATCTTTGATGTGATTCCCTCTCTCCATTTAGTTGTATAGTTTTGTGGGGAAATCTGAAGGTCCATTTCTGGGTGACTCTGGTGTGAGTGTTACCTAGTTGTATCTGTGGGATGAGGTGAGTTTAGGGTCCTTCTACTCTGCCATCTTCCCCACAATTCAGTTTATTTTGTCTCATAAAAATATTACGACTCCAACTTTCTTTTCACTTCCATTTGCATGATAAATGGTTTTGTGTCCCATTACTTCCAATCTGCTTTTATTTTTAGGTCTGAAGTGATTCTCTGCTAGGCAGCATAGAGATGGGTCTTGCTTCCTCTTTACAGTCTATGTTTTCTGATTGGGATATTTAGTCCTTTTTTGTTAAAGCAATCATTGAGAAAGTATTTGTATCTCTCTAGTTGACTTCACAAGGAAAAGTGTGACAGGCTTCGCTCTGAGAAGGAGGTCTGCGTGGAACGCCTCTTTCAACTCATGGCTTGGTTCTGGCTGACGGAAGGCTTCTCAAGGGTGTGTACGGAAGCCTAGGGAAAAAGGGGCTACACTTCTCTCTCCGGGGGGAAAAAAGCAAGAACCCAAAAGCATCGGCGAGAAACCGTCTCTCAACGATCACCTTCTTTCCTGACGAGACAGAAACATGTTCAACTCTGTGTGTGTGTGTGTGTGTGTGTGTGTGTGTGTGTGTGAGGGCACGCGCGTGCGCGCGTGCGTGAGTGAATAAGGAGAGTGCCATGTACTGACCTGGGAAAAGCAAGTCTGCGTATACAGCGACTCGCCACTAGCATCTTCAGGTGTCCTGGAGAGAGAAGCATTTCCAAAAGTGGGTGTGGAAGCATCATGAAAGTGCCGTACGCTTTACTAACTTTCCCTGGACCTAACTCCGAGAAACGTCCTCCCTGACGATCGAAAAGAGCTGAGCCATCTCAAGGCTGCGTGTGATCGCACAGGGACCGTTCCCTGGACCTAACTTCGGAAAACGCGTCGGGGTACAAGGCAGCTTTCAACGGACGTCTTCTTTCGTGAGCCCAGAAGCGTTTGCATATGTAGGCGTGGAAGCGTCAGGAGAGCGCCGTAGACCGCTCTCTAAGAGGCAACCTCGCTTTTGCGAAGCCGTCTTGCACCTGACATCCTTTGCCTTGGAGACGGGAGCCTTTTATATAGTCGTGGTGGAAGCACAAGGAACGTGCCGTGCCCTGTCCTCATCTCTTAGAAACAAGGCCGCGCGCAATGGGACTTTCAGCGTAGCATATGGACGGGGTCATGAAGTCAGTCGAGATTGCAAGTGGACGTGTGCAGGCATAAGGAGAGTGCCCTATCCTTAACTCCTTGAAAGCGTGACGGAGGGAGACCGTCTTTCAAGCGAACCCCTCTCCGGAGGATATATCGAAGCAGTGACAAAAGTGGATGTGGAAGCACAACGCAAGGGTTCTATACGAAACTCGGAAAAGAAGGTGGTGTAGAAGGCAGCTTTCCCCCGCGTCTTGGTTCAGGTTTAGGGAAGGGATACTCTCTGCGCGTGTGGAAGCCTAGGGAAAGTACCATCGGCTGATGTGTGAAAAGCAAGCCTGCGCAGAACGCAACGTTCAGCGCACATCTTGTTTCACGAAGAGAGAAGCCGTTTCCAATGTGTGCGTGGAAGCCTAAGGCCAAGTGCCATATATCCTTACCCCCACGGAAAACCGCTGTAGGAAACCCGTCGTTCAACTCACAGCTTCCCGGAGGAAGTTTTTCTAAAGTGCGTGTGGAGGCCCAAGGAAAAGTGTGACAGGCTTCGCTCTGAGAAGGAGGTCTGTGTGGAACGCCTCTTTCAACTCACGGCTTGTTTCTGACTGACGGAAGGCTTCTCAAGGGTGTGTACTGAAGCCTACGGAAAAAGCGCATACACTTCACTCTCCGGGGGGAAAAGGGCAAGCACCCAAAAGCATTGGCGAGAAACCGTCTCTCAACGAACACCTCCTTTCCTGACGAGACAGAAACATGTTCAACTCTGTGTGTGAGTGTGTGTGTGTGTGCGCGCGCGCGCGCTCGTGAGTGAATAAGGAATGTGCCATGCACTCACCTGGGAAAAGCAAGTCTGCGTATACGGCAACTCTCCACTAACATCTTCAGGTATCCTTGAGAGAGAAGCATTTCCAAAAGTGGGTGTGGAAGCATCATGAAAGTGCCGTACGCTTTACTACCGTTCAACACCCAAACTCAACACCCAAAATACAAATAACCGAGTCAAGAAATGGGCAGAAGATATGAACAGGTATTTCTCCAAAGAAGACACACAAATGGCCAACAGACATATGAGAAACTGCTCAACAGCACTTGGCATGGGGAAAAAGAAATCCAAATGACGATGAGATACCACTTCACACCAGTCAGAATTGCAAAAATTAACAAGCGAAGAAATAACAAATGTTGGTGAGGAGAAAGGGGAACTCTCTTACACTTCTAAGTGGGAATGAAAACTGGTACAGCCACTTTGGAAAACAATATGGAGGTTCCTCAAGAACTTAAAACAGAGCTCCCTTACAACCCAGCAATTTTATTTACCCCAAAGCTACAAATGTAGTGATCTGAAGGGGCAACTGCACCCCGAATGTTTATAGCGACATTGTCCACAATAGCCAAACCGTGGAAGGAACCAAGACATCCATCGACAGATAAATGGATAAAGAAAACATGGTACATACATATACAAAGGAATATGACTCAGCCATCAGAAAGGATCAATATTTAGCATATCGATGTGGATGGCACTGGAGGGTATTATGCTGAGCAAAATAAGTCAGTCAGAGAAAAACAATTATTATATGGTTTTACTCATATGTGGAATAGAAGGAACAGCACAGAGGATCATAGGGGAAGGGAGGGAAAATGAATGCGAAGAAACCAGAGAGGAAGAAAATCCATGACAGGTTCCTAACTATTGGAAACAAACTGAGGGTTGCTGGAGGAAAGGTGGGTGGGGAGATGGAGTAACTGTGTGATGGGCATTAAGGAATGCATGTGATGTGATGAACACTGGGTGTTATACACAACTGATGAATTGTGGAACGCTACATTTGAAACTACTGGTGTACTCTATGTTGGCTAATTCAATTTCAATGTTAAAAAAGTCTATTTTGTCTGATATAAGGATTGCTACTCTGACTTCTTTTGACATCCACTTGCATGATTAATGTTTCTCCATCTCTTAATTTCCATCTGCAGGTGTCTTTAGGTGTGAAATCTTTTATATATATATATACAAACTCTGTCATGCTCTTTTGCTTGGAGCATTTAGTCCATTTACATTCAAACTAATTATCATTAGACATGTATTTATTGATGTTTTGTTACTTGTTTCATAGTTTTTTGTGTAGTTTTTCTCTGATCCTTTCTTCTCTTGCTCTCTCTCTCATGGTTTGCTCGTTTTCTTTAATGATATTCTTGGATTTCTTTCCCTTTATCTTTTGCATGTGTATTAGAGGTTTGGGTTTGTGGTGACCCCCTGGATTATATATAGCCTTTTCAGTCTATATTAAGTTGAATGCTGTTTAAGTTCAAACCCACTGTTGACTCCTCCTCATGTGTTAGGGTATATGTTTTCATATTTTACATACTTTTATTTTGTGAATCCCTTAACTGATTTTTACAGAAATACTTATTTTTACTGCTTCCTTGATTCATTATTGTCATACTCTCACTTACGATTTTTTTCCACTCATAGTGTCCCCTTCAATATTTTTTGTAGTTAATTTAGTGGTCATGAACTCTTTTAGTTTGTGTGGCTAAGAAACTCTTTTTCTCCCCTTCTTTTCTGAAGGATAGGCTTGCTGGATAAATTATTCCTTGCTGCAGATTTTTCTCATTCAGCACTTTGAATATTTAACGCCACTTTCTTCTGTCCTGCATAGTTTCTGCTGAAAACTCAGCTGATAGATTTATGGGCTTTCCCTTGCATGTTAACTGTCTTCTTTTATCTTGCTGCTTTAAATGTTTTTTCTTTATCACTACCTTTTCCCATTTGGATTACTATGTATCTTGATGTGGACCTCCTTAGGTTGATTTTGTGGGAGGGGATCTCTATGCCTTATGGATTTGTATAGGTTTCCTTCACCAGATTAGGTTAAGTTTTCAGCTCTTCTTTGGTCAAATAGATTTTCTGCCCCCTTTTCCCCCTTTTCACCTTCTGGGATCCCTCTCATGTGGGTGTTGTTACACTGGATGGAGTCACTGAATTCCCTATGTCTCTTCTCATTTTTGCATACTTCTTTTTCCTCTCATTTGTTCCGCTTGATTACTTTCCATTACTGTCTTCTAGTTCATTAATTTGTTCCTCTGCTTCGTCCATCCTGCTAATTATTCTATCTAGTATATTCTTCATTTCATTTCTTGTGTTCCACATCTCTGATTATTTCTTTCATATCTCTTTGTTAAGAGTCTCAATGATGTTCCCCCTTCTGATGTCCTCCCTCTTTTCATTTCCCCAGTGAGTATCTTTATAATTGTTATCTTAAATTTTCTGTCAGGCATGTTCCTTATATCCATTTTGTTTAGGTCTCTTGCTGTGGCTTTGTCCTCTTCTTTCGTTTAGGACATAGTCCTCTGTCTGCTCATTTGGCCTACTTCTCAGAGAATATCTCTCTGTTAGGAAGGTCAGATATATTGCTTGTTCTTGAAAATACGGGGCAGAACATACATTTTTCACTTGGGGATGCTGGTTCTCCTCTGAAGGTAATGCATAGCAACAACAGAGACTGGATCTGGACTGTGTCATTGTGCACAACACATGGGGTGTGCTGTTTTAACAAGATGCATGCGTGTTCTGTGGGTGATGGGGAGACATATTGTTGTCAAGGATTGTGTGGGTCTTATCAGGGAGGGTATCCACAGCACTGGGACTGAAGCAGGTGTGGTAGGTGTGGGGATGGGCCATGGTTTATGCAAGTTAGTGATTGCTAGATTGTGCTTGGTCTTGCAGGTAGGTGTGTGTTTATAATGAGGGGCCGTAGAGGGAAATGGCACCTGCCAGCTCCTTTGTTCCTGGACAAGTCCCTTAGCAAACTCTGAGTTCAGGAACTATGTCTCCCTTGTTTAATCCTCAAGCACCTTTCAACCTGCTTCACCCAAGCTTCTCCACACTCTTTGCTCTGCTTAATCTTTAAGGACAGATCTCAGCTTCCTATCACCTTCTGTGCTCTCTCAGAGCTGAGACAGCTGATTTTTAAAAGTTCCAAGCTTTAAGTCTGCTGGTTGTATACGCTCACAAATGTCATCCCTTCTGATTTTCAAAGCCATAAGCTATGAGGATGTCTCTACGCTTTAGAGGCTCCCCGGTGTAGTAGTTTGTTTCTGGCGCCTCTGTGACTGTGGTTCCCTCCCTCTGGTGGTCAGAAATATGGGCTTTAGATTCCTACAGAGTCCTTGTCCTTCCTACCATCTTTGATGTGATTCCCTCTCTCCATTTAGTTGTATAGTTTTGTGGGGAAATCTGAAGGTCCATTTCTGGGTGACTCTGGTGTGAGTGTTACCTAGTTGTATCTGTGGGATGAGGTGAGTTTAGGGTCCTTCTACTCTGCCATCTTCCCCACAATTCAGTTTATTTTGTCTCATAAAAATATTACGACTCCAACTTTCTTTTCACTTCCATTTGCATGATAAATGGTTTTGTGTCCCATTACTTCCAATCTGCTTTTATTTTTAGGTCTGAAGTGATTCTCTGCTAGGCAGCATAGAGATGGGTCTTGCTTCCTCTTTACAGTCTATGTTTTCTGATTGGGATATTTAGTCCTTTTTTGTTAAAGCAATCATTGAGAAAGTATTTGTATCTCTCTAGTTGACTTCACAAGGAAAAGTGTGACAGGCTTCGCTCTGAGAAGGAGGTCTGCGTGGAACGCCTCTTTCAACTCATGGCTTGTTTCTGGCTGACGGAAGGCTTCTCAAGGGTGTGTACGGAAGCCTAGGGAAAAAGCGGCTACACTTCTCTCTCCGGGGGGAAAAAAGCAAGAACCCAAAAGCATCGGCGAGAAACCGTCTCTCAACGATCACCTTCTTTCCTGACGAGACAGAAACATGTTCAACTCTGTGTGTGTGTGTGTGTGTGTGTGTGTGTGTGTGTGAGGGCACGCGCGCGCGCGCGTGCGTGAGTGAATAAGGAGAGTGCCATGTACTGACCTGGGAAAAGCAAGTCTGCGTATACAGCGACTCGCCACTAGCATCTTCAGGTATCCTGGAGAGAGAAGCATTTCCAAAAGTGGGTGTGGAAGCATCATGAAAGTGCCGTACGCTTTACTACCTTTCCCTGGACCTAACTCCGAGAAACGTCCTCCCTGAAGATCGAAAAGAGCTGAGCCATCTCAAGGCTGCGTGTGATCGCACAGGGACCGTTCCCTGGACCTAACTTCGGAAAACGCGTCGGGGTACAAGGCAGCTTTCAACGGACGTCTTCTTTCGTGAGCCCAGAAGCGTTTGCATATGTAGGCGTGGAAGCGTCAGGAGAGCGCCGTAGACCGCTCTCTAAGAGGCAACCTCGCTTTTGCGAAGCCGTCTTGCACCTGACATCCTTTGCCTTGGAGACGGGAGCCTTTTATATAGTCGTGGTGGAAGCACAAGGAACGTGCCGTGCCCTGTCCTCATCTCTTAGAAACAAGGCCGCGCGCAATGGGACTTTCAGCGTAGCATATGGACGGGGTCATGAAGTCAGTGGAGATTGCAAGTGGACGTGTGCAGGCATAAGGAGAGTGCCCTATCCTTAACTCCTTGAAAGCGTGACGGAGGGAGACCGTCTTTCAAGCGAACCCCTCTCCGGAGGATATATCGAAGCAGTGACAAAAGTGGATGTGGAAGCACAACGCAAGGGTTCTATACGAAACTCGGAAAAGAAGGTGATGTAGAAGGCAGCTTTCCCCCGCGCCTTGGTTCAGGTTTAGGGAAGGGATACTCTCTGCGCGTGTGGAAGCCTAGGGAAAGTACCATCGGCTGATGTGTGAAAAGCAAGCCTGCGCAGAACGCAACGTTCAGCGCACATCTTGTTTCACCAAGAGAGAAGCCGTTTCCAATGTGTGCGTGGAAGCCTAAGGCCAAGTGCCATATATCCTTACCCCCACGGAAAACCGCTGTAGGAAACCCGTCGTTCAACTCACAGCTTCCCGGAGGAAGTTTTTCTAAAGTGCGTGTGGAGGCCCAAGGAAAAGTGTGACAGGCTTCGCTCTGAGAAGGAGGTCTGTGTGGAACGCCTCTTTCAACTCACGGCTTGTTTCTGACTGACGGAAGGCTTCTCAAGGGTGTGTACTGAAGCCTACGGAAAAAGCGCATACACTTCACTCTCCGGGGGGAAAAGGGCAAGCACCCAAAAGCATTGGCGAGAAACCGTCTCTCAACGAACACCTCCTTTCCTGACGAGACAGAAACATGTTCAACTCTGTGTGTGTGTGTGTGTGTGTGCGCGCGCGCGCGCGCGTGAGTGAATAAGGAATGTGCCATGCACTCACCTGGGAAAAGCAAGTCTGCGTATACGGCAACTCTCCACTAACATCTTCAGGTATCCTTGAGAGAGAAGCATTTCCAAAAGTTGGTGTGGAAGCATCATGAAAGTGCCGTACGCTTTACTACCGTTCAACACCCAAACTCAACACCCAAAATACAAATAACCGAGTCAAGAAATGGGCAGAAGATATGAACAGGTATTTCTCCAAAGAAGACACACAAATGGCCAACAGACATATGAGAAACTGCTCAACAGCACTTGGCATGGGGAAAAAGAAATCCAAATGACAATGAGATACCACTTCACACCAGTCAGAATTGCAAAAATTAACAAGCGAAGAAATAACAAATGTTGGTGAGGAGAAAGGGGAACTCTCTTACACTTCTAAGTGGGAATGAAAACTGGTAGAGCCACTTTGGAAAACAATATGGAGGTTCCTCAAGAACTTAAAACAGAGCTCCCTTACAACCCAGCAATTTTATTTACCCCAAAGCTACAAATGTAGTGATCTGAAGGGGCAACTGCACCCCGAATGTTTATAGCGACATTGTCCACAATAGCCAAACCGTGGAAGGAACCAAGACATCCATCGACAGATAAATGGATAAAGAAAACATGGTACATACATATACAAAGGAATATGACTCAGCCATCAGAAAGGATCAATATTTAGCATATCGATGTGGATGGCACTGGAGGGTATTATGCTGAGCAAAATAAGTCAGTCAGAGAAAAACAATTATTATATGGTTTTACTCATATGTGGAATAGAAGGAACAGCACAGAGGATCATAGGGGAAGGGAGGGAAAATGAATGCGAAGAAACCAGAGAGGAAGAAAATCCATGACAGGTTCCTAACTATTGGAAACAAACTGAGGGTTGCTGGAGGAAAGGTGGGTGGGGAGATGGAGTAACTGTGTGATGGGCATTAAGGAATGCATGTGATGTGATGAACACTGGGTGTTATACACAACTGATGAATTGTGGAACGCTACATTTGAAACTACTGGTGTACTCTATGTTGGCTAATTCAATTTCAATGTTAAAAAAGTCTATTTTGTCTGATATAAGGATTGCTACTCTGACTTCTTTTGACATCCACTTGCATGATTAATGTTTCTCCATCTCTTAATTTCCATCTGCAGGTGTCTTTAGGTGTGAAATCTTTTATATATATATACAAACTCTGTCATGCTCTTTTGCTTGGAGCATTTAGTCCATTTACATTCAAACTAATTATCATTAGACATGTATTTATTGATGTTTTGTTACTTGTTTCATAGTTTTTTGTGTAGTTTTTCTCTGATCCTTTCTTCTCTTGCTCTCTCTCTCATGGTTTGCTCGTTTTCTTTAATGATATTCTTGGATTTCTTTCCCTTTATCTTTTGCATGTGTATTAGAGGTTTGGGTTTGTGGTGACCCCCTGGATTATATATAGCCTTTTCAGTCTATATTAAGTTGAATGCTGTTTAAGTTCAAACCCACTGTTGACTCCTCCTCATGTGTTAGGGTATATGTTTTCATATTTTACATACTTTTATTTTGTGAATCCCTTAACTGATTTTTACAGAAATACTTATTTTTACTGCTTCCTTGATTCATTATTGTCATACTCTCACTTACGATTTTTTTCCACTCATAGTGTCCCCTTCAATATTTTTTGTAGTTAATTTAGTGGTCATGAACTCTTTTAGTTTGTGTGGCTAAGAAACTCTTTTTCTCCCCTTCTTTTCTGAAGGATAGGCTTGCTGGATAAATTATTCCTTGCTGCAGATTTTTCTCATTCAGCACTTTGAATATTTAACGCCACTTTCTTCTGTCCTGCATAGTTTCTGCTGAAAACTCAGCTGATAGATTTATGGGCTTTCCCTTGCATGTTAACTGTCTTCTTTTATCTTGCTGCTTTAAATGTTTTTTCTTTATCACTACCTTTTCCCATTTGGATTACTATGTATCTTGATGTGGACCTCCTTAGGTTGATTTTGTGGGAGGGGATCTCTATGCCTTATGGATTTGTATAGGTTTCCTTCACCAGATTAGGTTAAGTTTTCAGCTCTTCTTTGGTCAAATAGATTTTCTGCCCCCCTTTCCCCCTTTTCACCTTCTGGGATCCCTCTCATGTGGGTGTTGTTACACTGGATGGAGTCACTGAATTCCCTAAGTCTCTTCTCATTTTTGCATACTTCTTTTTCCTCTCATTTGTTCCGCTTGATTACTTTCCATTACTGTCTTCTAGTTCATTAATTTGTTCCTCTGCTTCGTCCATCCTGCTAATTATTCTATCTAGTATATTCTTCATTTCATTTCTTGTGTTCCACATCTCTGATTATTTCTTTCATATCTCTTTGTTAAGAGTCTCAATGATGTTCCCCCTTCTGATGTCCTCCCTCTTTTCATTTCCCCAGTGAGTATCTTTATAATTGTTATCTTAAATTTTCTGTCAGGCATGTTCCTTATATCCATTTTGTTTAGGTCTCTTGCTGTGGCTTTGTCCTCTTCTTTCGTTTAGGACATAGTCCTCTGTCTGCTCATTTGGCCTACTTCTCAGAGAATATCTCTCTGTTAGGAAGGTCAGATATATTGCTTGTTCTTGAAAATACGGGGCAGAACATACATTTTTCACTTGGTGATGCTGGTTCTCCTCTGAAGGTAATGCATAGCAACAACAGAGACTGGATCTGGACTGTGTCATTGTGCACAACACATGGGGTGTGCTGTTTTAACAAGATGCATGCGTGTTCTGTGGGTGATGGGGAGACATATTGTTGTCAAGGATTGTGTGGGTCTTATCAGGGAGGGTATCCACAGCACTGGGACTGAAGCAGGTGTGGTAGGTGTGGGGATGGGCCATGGTTTATGCAAGTTAGTGATTGCTAGATTGTGCTTGGTCTTGCAGGTAGGTGTGTGTTTATAATGAGGGGCCGTAGAGGGAAATGGCACCTGCCAGCTCCTTTGTTCCTGGACAAGTCCCTTAGCAAACTCTGAGTTCAGGAACTATGTCTCCCTTGTTTAATCCTCAAGCACCTTTCAACCTGCTTCACCCAAGCTTCTCCACACTCTTTGCTCTGCTTAATCTTTAAGGACAGATCTCAGCTTCCTATCACCTTCTGTGCTCTCTCAGAGCTGAGACAGCTGATTTTTAAAAGTTCCAAGCTTTAAGTCTGCTGGTTGTATACGCTCACAAATGTCATCCCTTCTGATTTTCAAAGCCATAAGCTATGAGGATGTCTCTACGCTTTAGAGGCTCCCCGGTGTAGTAGTTTGTTTCTGGCCCCTCTGTGACTGTGGTTCCCTCCCTCTGGTGGTCAGAAATATGGGCTTTAGATTCCTACAGAGTCCTTGTCCTTCCTACCATCTTTGATGTGATTCCCTCTCTCCATTTAGTTGTATAGTTTTGTGGGGAAATCTGAAGGTCCATTTCTGGGTGACTCTGGTGTGAGTGTTACCTAGTTGTTTCTGTGGGATGAGGTGAGTTTAGGGTCCTTCTACTCTGCCATCTTCCCCACAATTCAGTTTATTTTGTCTCATAAAAATATTACGACTCCAACTTTCTTTTCACTTCCATTTGCATGATAAATGGTTTTGTGTCCCATTACTTCCAATCTGCTTTTATTTTTAGGTCTGAAGTGATTCTCTGCTAGGCAGCATAGAGATGGGTCTTGCTTCCTCTTTACAGTCTATGTTTTCTGATTGGGATATTTAGTCCTTTTTTGTTAAAGCAATCATTGAGAAAGTATTTGTATCTCTCTAGTTGACTTCACAAGGAAAAGTGTGACAGGCTTCGCTCTGAGAAGGAGGTCTGCGTGGAACGCCTCTTTCAACTCATGGCTTGTTTCTGGCTGACGGAAGGCTTCTCAAGGGTGTGTACGGAAGCCTAGGGAAAAAGCGGCTACACTTCTCTCTCCGGGGGGAAAAAAGCAAGAACCCAAAAGCATCGGCGAGAAACCGTCTCTCAACGATCACCTTCTTTCCTGACGAGACAGAAACATGTTCAACTCTGTGTGTGTGTGTGTGTGTGTGTGTGTGTGTGTGTGTGTGTGAGGGCACGCGCGCGCGCGCGTGCGTGAGTGAATAAGGAGAGTGCCATGTACTGACCTGGGAAAAGCAAGTCTGCGTATACAGCGACTCGCCACTAGCATCTTCAGGTATCCTGGAGAGAGAAGCATTTCCAAAAGTGGGTGTGGAAGCATCATGAAAGTGCCGTACGCTTTACTAACTTTCCCTGGACCTAACTCCGAGAAACGTCCTCCCTGACGATCGAAAAGAGCTGAGCCATCTCAAGGCTGCGTGTGATCGCACAGGGACCGTTCCCTGGACCTAACTTCGGAAAACGCGTCGGGGTACAAGGCAGCTTTCAACGGACGTCTTCTTTCGTGAGCCCAGAAGCGTTTGCATATGTAGGCGTGGAAGCGTCAGGAGAGCGCCGTAGACCGCTCTCTAAGAGGCAACCTCGCTTTTGCGAAGCCGTCTTGCACCTGACATCCTTTGCCTTGGAGACGGGAGCCTTTTATATAGTCGTGGTGGAAGCACAAGGAACGTGCCGTGCCCTGTCCTCATCTCTTAGAAACAAGGCCGCGCGCAATGGGACTTTCAGCGTAGCATATGGACGGGGTCATGAAGTCAGTCGAGATTGCAAGTGGACGTGTGCAGGCATAAGGAGAGTGCCCTATCCTTAACTCCTTGAAAGCGTGACGGAGGGAGACCGTCTTTCAAGCGAACCCCTCTCCGGAGGATATATCGAAGCAGTGACAAAAGTGGATGTGGAAGCACAACGCAAGGGTTCTATACGAAACTCGGAAAAGAAGGTGGTGTAGAAGGCAGCTTTCCCCCGCGTCTTGGTTCAGGTTTAGGGAAGGGATACTCTCTGCGCGTGTGGAAGCCTAGGGAAAGTACCATCGGCTGATGTGTGAAAAGCAAGCCTGCGCAGAACGCAACGTTCAGCGCACATCTTGTTTCACGAAGAGAGAAGCCGTTTCCAATGTGTGCGTGGAAGCCTAAAGCCAAGTGCCATATATCCTTACCCCCACGGAAAACCGCTGTAGGAAACCCGTCGTTCAACTCACAGCTTCCCGGAGGAAGTTTTTCTAAAGTGCGTGTGGAGGCCCAAGGAAAAGTGTGACAGGCTTCGCTCTGAGAAGGAGGTCTGTGTGGAACGCCTCTTTCAACTCACGGCTTGTTTCTGACTGACGGAAGGCTTCTCAAGGGTGTGTACTGAAGCCTACGGAAAAAGCGCATACACTTCACTCTCCGGGGGGAAAAGGGCAAGCACCCAAAAGCATTGGCGAGAAACCGTCTCTCAACGAACACCTCCTTTCCTGACGAGAGAGAAACATGTTCAACTCTGTGTGTGTGTGTGTGTGTGTGTGTGCGCGCGCGCGCGCGCGTGAGTGAATAAGGAATGTGCCATGCACTCACCTGGGAAAAGCAAGTCTGCGTATACGGCAACTCTCCACTAACATCTTCAGGTATCCTTGAGAGAGAAGCATTTCCAAAAGTGGGTGTGGAAGCATCATGAAAGTGCCGTACGCTTTACTACCGTTCAACACCCAAACTCAACACCCAAAATACAAATAACCGAGTCAAGAAATGGGCAGAAGATATGAACAGGTATTTCTCCAAAGAAGACACACAAATGGCCAACAGACATATGAGAAACTGCTCAACAGCACTTGGCATGGGGAAAAAGAAATCCAAATGACAATGAGATACCACTTCACACCAGTCAGAATTGCAAAAATTAACAAGCGAAGAAATAACAAATGTTGGTGAGGAGAAAGGGGAACTCTCTTACACTTCTAAGTGGGAATGAAAACTGGTACAGCCACTTTGGAAAACAATATGGAGGTTCCTCAAGAACTTAAAACAGAGCTCCCTTACAACCCAGCAATTTTATTTACCCCAAAGCTACAAATGTAGTGATCTGAAGGGGCAACGGCACCCCGAATGTTTAGAGCAACATTGTCCACAATAGCCAAACCGTGGAAGGAACCAAGACATCCATCGACAGATAAATGGATAAAGAAAACATGGTATATACATATACAATGGAATATGACTCAGCCATCAGAAAGGATCAATATTTAGCATATCGATGTGGATGGCACTGGAAGGTATTATGCTGAGCAAAATAAGTCAGTCAGAGAAAAACAATTATTATATGGTTTTACTCATATGTGGAATAGAAGGAACAGCACAGAGGATCATAGGGGAAGGGAGGGAAAATGAATGCGAAGAAACCAGAGAGGAAGAAAATCCATGACAGGTTCCTAACTATTGGAAACAAACTGAGGGTTGCTGGAGGAAAGGTGGGTGGGGAGATGGAGTAACTGTGTGATGGGCATTAAGGAATGCATGTGATGTGACGAACACTGGGTGTTATACACAACTGATGAATTGTGGAACGCTACATTTGAAACTACTGGTGTACTCGATGTTGGCTAATTCAATTTCAATGTTAAAAAAGTCTATTTTGTCTGATATAAGGATTGCTACTCTGACTTCTTTTGACATCCACTTGCATGATTAATGTTTCTCCATCTCTTAATTTCCATCTGCAGGTGTCTTTAGGTGTGAAATCTTTTATATATATATACAAACTCTGTCATGCTCTTTTGCTTGGAGCATTTAGTCCATTTACATTCAAACTAATTATCAGTAGACATGTATTTATTGATGTTTTG
This sequence comes from Eumetopias jubatus, assembly GCF_037043125.1. Taxonomy (NCBI): domain Eukaryota; kingdom Metazoa; phylum Chordata; class Mammalia; order Carnivora; family Otariidae; genus Eumetopias; species Eumetopias jubatus. The sequence continues at coordinate 153,762 of NW_028274936.1, read as the reverse complement.
TTACTTGTTTCATAGTTTTTTGTGTAGTTTTTCTCTGATCCTTTCTTCTCTTGCTCTCTCTCTCATGGTTTGCTCATTTTCTTTAATGATATTCTTGGATTTCTTTCCCTTTATCTTTTGCATGTGTATTAGAGGTTTGGGTTTGTGGTGACCCCCTGGATTATATATAGCCTTTTCATTCTATATTAAGTTGAATGCTGTTTAAGTTCAAACCCACTGTTGACTCCTCCTCATGTGTTAGGGTATATGTTTTCATATTTTACATACTTTTATTTTGTGAATCCCTTAACTGATTTTTACAGAAATACTTATTTTTACTGCTTCCTTGATTCATTATTGTCATACTCTCACTTACGATTTTTTTCCACTCATAGTGTCCCCTTCAATATTTTTTGTAGTTAATTTAGTGGTCATGAACTCTTTTAGTTTGTGTGGCTAAGAAACTCTTTTTCTCCCCTTCTTTTCTGAAGGATAGGCTTGCTGGATAAATTATTCCTTGCTGCAGATTTTTCTCATTCAGCACTTTGAATATTTAACGCCACTTTCTTCTGTCCTGCATAGTTTCTGCTGAAAACTCAGCTGATAGATTTATGGGCTTTCCCTTGCATGTTAACTGTCTTCTTTTATCTTGCTGCTTTAAATGTTTTTTCTTTATCACTACCTTTTCCCATTTGGATTACTATGTATCTTGATGTGGACCTCCTTAGGTTGATTTTGTGGGAGGGGATCTCTATGCCTTATGGATTTGTATAGGTTTCCTTCACCAGATTAGGTTAAGTTTTCAGCTCTTCTTTGGTCAAATAGATTTTCTGCCCCCTTTTCCCCCTTTTCACCTTCTGGGATCCCTCTCATGTGGGTGTTGTTACACTGGATGGAGTCACTGAATTCCCTATGTCTCTTCTCATTTTTGCATACTTCTTTTTCCTCTCATTTGTTCCGCTTGATTACTTTCCATTACTGTCTTCTAGTTCATTAATTTGTTCCTCTGCTTCGTCCATCCTGCTAATTATTCTATCTAGTATATTCTTCATTTCATTTCTTGTGTTCCACATCTCTGATTATTTCTTTCATATCTCTTTGTTAAGAGTCTCAATGATGTTCCCCCTTCTGATGTCCTCCCTCTTTTCATTTCCCCAGTGAGTATCTTTATAATTGTTATCTTAAATTTTCTGTCAGGCATGTTCCTTATATCCATTTTGTTTAGGTCTCTTGCTGTGGCTTTGTCCTCTTCTTTCGTTTAGGACATAGTCCTCTGTCTGCTCATTTGGCCTACTTCTCAGAGAATATCTCTCTGTTAGGAAGGTCAGATATATTGCTTGTTCTTGAAAATACGGGGCAGAACATACATTTTTCACTTGGTGATGCTGGTTCTCCTCTGAAGGTAATGCATAGCAACAACAGAGACTGGATCTGGACTGTGTCATTGTGCACAACACATGGGGTGTGCTGTTTTAACAAGATGCATGCGTGTTCTGTGGGTGATGGGGAGACATATTGTTGTCAAGGATTGTGTGGGTCTTATCAGGGAGGGTATCCACAGCACTGGGACTGAAGCAGGTGTGGTAGGTGTGGGGATGGGCCATGGTTTATGCAAGTTAGTGATTGCTAGATTGTGCTTGGTCTTGCAGGTAGGTGTGTGTTTATAATGAGGGGCCGTAGAGGGAAATGGCACCTGCCAGCTCCTTTGTTCCTGGACAAGTCCCTTAGCAAACTCTGAGTTCAGGAACTATGTCTCCCTTGTTTAATCCTCAAGCACCTTTCAACCTGCTTCACCCAAGCTTCTCCACACTCTTTGCTCTGCTTAATCTTTAAGGACAGATCTCAGCTTCCTATCACCTTCTGTGCTCTCTCAGAGCTGAGACAGCTGATTTTTAAAAGTTCCAAGCTTTAAGTCTGCTGGCTGTATACGCTCACAAATGTCATCCCTTCTGATTTTCAAAGCCATAAGCTATGAGGATGTCTCTACGCTTTAGAGGCTCCCCGGTGTAGTAGTTTGTTTCTGGCCCCTCTGTGACTGTGGTTCCCTCCCTCTGGTGGTCAGAAATATGGGGTTTAGATTCCTACAGAGTCCTTGTCCTTCCTACCATCTTTGATGTGATTCCCTCTCTCCATTTAGTTGTATAGTTTTGTGGGGAAAGGTGAAGGTCCATTTCTCGGTGACTCTGGTGTGAGTGTTACCTAGTTGTATCTGTGGGATGAGGTGAGTTTAGGGTCCTTCTACTCTGCCATCTTCCCCACAATTCAGTTTATTTTGTCTCATAAAAATATTACGACTCCAACTTTCTTTTCACTTCCATTTGCATGATAAATGGTTTTGTGTCCCATTACTTCCAATCTGCTTTTATTTTTAGGTCTGAAGTGATTCTCTGCTAGGCAGCATAGAGATGGGTCTTGCTTCCTCTTTACAGTCTATGTTTTCTGATTGGGATATTTAGTCCTTTTTTGTTAAAGCAATCATTGAGAAAGTATTTGTATCTCTCTAGTTGACTTCACAAGGAAAAGTGTGACAGGCTTCGCTCTGAGAAGGAGGTCTGTGTGGAACGCCTCTTTCAACTCACGGCTTGTTTCTGACTGACGGAAGGCTTCTCAAGGGTGTGTACTGAAGCCTACGGAAAAAGCGCATACACTTCACTCTCCGGGGGGAAAAGGGCAAGCACCGAAAAGCATTGGCGAGAAACCGTCTCTCAACGAACACCTCCTTTCCTGACGAGACAGAAACATGTTCAACTCTGTGTGTGTGTGTGTGTGTGTGTGCGCGCGCGCGCGCGCGTGAGTGAATAAGGAATGTGCCATGCACTCACCTGGGAAAAGCAAGTCTGCGTATACGGCAACTCTCCACTAACATCTTCAGGTATCCTTGAGAGAGAAGCATTTCCAAAAGTGGGTGTGGAAGCATCATGAAAGTGCCGTACGCTTTACTACCGTTCAACACCCAAACTCAACACCCAAAATACAAATAACCGAGTCAAGAAATGGGCAGAAGATATGAACAGGTATTTCTCCAAAGAAGACACACAAATGGCCAACAGACATATGAGAAACTGCTCAACAGCACTTGGCATGGGGAAAAAGAAATCCAAATGACAATGAGATACCACTTCACACCAGTCAGAATTGCAAAAATTAACAAGCGAAGAAATAACAAATGTTGGTGAGGAGAAAGGGGAACTCTCTTACACTTCTAAGTGGGAATGAAAACTGGTACAGCCACTTTGGAAAACAATATGGAGGTTCCTCAAGAACTTAAAACAGAGCTCCCTTACAACCCAGCAATTTTATTTACCCCAAAGCTACAAATGTAGTGATCTGAAGGGGCAACTGCACCCCAAATGTTTATAGCGACATTGTCCACAATAGCCAAACCGTGGAAGGAACCAAGACATCCATCGACAGATAAATGGATAAAGAAAACATGGTATATACATATAAAAAGGAATATGACTCAGCCATCAGAAAGGATCAATATTTAGCATATCGATGTGGATGGCACTGGAGGGTATTATGCTGAGCAAAATAAGTCAGTCAGAGAAAAACAATTATTATATGGTTTTACTCATATGTGGAATAGAAGGAACAGCACAGAGGATCATAGGGGAAGGGAGGGAAAATGAATGCGAAGAAACCAGAGAGGAAGAAAATCCATGACAGGTTCCTAACTATTGGAAACAAACTGAGGGTTGCTGGAGGAAAGGTGGGTGGGGAGATGGAGTAACTGTGTGATGGGCATTAAGGAATGCATGTGATGTGATGAACACTGGGTGTTATACACAACTGATGAATTGTGGAACGCTACATTTGAAACTACTGGTGTACTCTATGTTGGCTAATTCAATTTCAATGTTAAAAAAGTCTATTTTGTCTGATATAAGGATTGCTACTCTGACTTCTTTTGACATCCACTTGCATGATTAATGTTTCTCCATCTCTTAATTTCCATCTGCAGGTGTCTTTAGGTGTGAAATCTTTTATATATATATATACAAACTCTGTCATGCTCTTTTGCTTGGAGCATTTAGTCCATTTACATTCAATCTAATTATCATTAGACATGTATTTATTGATGTTTTGTTACTTGTTTCATAGTTTTTTGTGTAGTTTGTCTCTGATCCTTTCTTCTCTTGCTCTCTCTCTCATGGTTTGCTCGTTTTCTTTAATGATATTCTTGGATTTCTTTCCCTTTATCTTTTGCATGTGTATTAGAGGTTTGGGTTTGTGGTGACCCCCTGGATTATATATAGCCTTTTCAGTCTATATTAAGTTGAATGCTGTTTAAGTTCAAACCCACTGTTGACTCCTCCTCATGTGTTAGGGTATATGTTTTCATATTTTACATACTTTTATTTTGTGAATCCCTTAACTGATTTTTACAGAAATACTTATTTTTACTGCTTCCTTGATTCATTATTGTCATACTCTCACTTACGATTTTTTTCCACTCATAGTGTCCCCTTCAATATTTTTTGTAGTTAATTTAGTGGTCATGAACTCTTTTAGTTTGTGTGGCTAAGAAACTCTTTTTCTCCCCTTCTTTTCTGAAGGATAGGCTTGCTGGATAAATTATTCCTTGCTGCAGATTTTTCTCATTCAGCACTTTGAATATTTAACGCCACTTTCTTCTGTCCTGCATAGTTTCTGCTGAAAACTCAGCTGATAGCTTTATGGGCTTTCCCTTGCATGTTAACTGTCTTCTTTTATCTTGCTGCTTTAAATGTTTTTTCTTTATCACTACCTTTTCCCATTTGGATTACTATGTATCTTGATGTGGACCTCCTTAGGTTGATTTTGTGGGAGGGGATCTCTATGCCTTATGGATTTGTATAGGTTTCCTTCACCAGATTAGGTTAAGTTTTCAGCTCTTCTTTGGTCAAATAGATTTTCTGCCCCCTTTTCCCCCTTTTCACCTTCTGGGATCCCTCTCATGTGGGTGTTGTTACACTGGATGGAGTCACTGAATTCCCTATGTCTCTTCTCATTTTTGCATACTTCTTTTTCCTCTCATTTGTTCCGCTTGATTACTTTCCATTACTGTCTTCTAGTTCATTAATTTGTTCCTCTGCTTCGTCCATCCTGCTAATTATTCTATCTAGTATATTCTTCATTTCATTTCTTGTGTTCCACATCTCTGATTATTTCTTTCATATCTCTTTGTTAAGAGTCTCAATGATGTTCCCCCTTCTGATGTCCTCCCTCTTTTCATTTCCCCAGTGAGTATCTTTATAATTGTTATCTTAAATTTTCTGTCAGGCATGTTCCTTATATCCATTTTGTTTAGGTCTCTTGCTGTGGCTTTGTCCTCTTCTTTCGTTTAGGACATAGTCCTCTGTCTGCTCATTTGGCCTACTTCTCAGAGAATATCTCTCTGTTAGGAAGGTCAGATATATTGCTTGTTCTTGAAAATACGGGGCAGAACATACATTTTTCACTTGGGGATGCTGGTTCTCCTCTGAAGGTAATGCATAGCAACAACAGAGCCTGGATCTGGACTGTGTCATTGTGCACAACACATGGGGTGTGCTGTTTTAACAAGATGCATGCGTGTTCTGTGGGTGATGGGGAGACATATTGTTGTCAAGGATTGTGTGGGTCTTATCAGGGAGGGTATCCACAGCACTGGGACTGAAGCAGGTGTGGTAGGTGTGGGGATGGGCCATGGTTTATGCAAGTTAGTGATTGCTAGATTGTGCTTGGTCTTGCAGGTAGGTGTGTGTTTATAATGAGGGGCCGTAGAGGGAAATGGCACCTGCCAGCTCCTTTGTTCCTGGACAAGTCCCTTAGCAAACTCTGAGTTCAGGAACTATGTCTCCCTTGTTTAATCCTCAAGCACCTTTCAACCTGCTTCACCCAAGCTTCTCCACACTCTTTGCTCTGCTTAATCTTTAAGGACAGATCTCAGCTTCCTATCACCTTCTGTGCTCTCTCAGAGCTGAGACAGCTGATTTTTAAAAGTTCCAAGCTTTAAGTCTGCTGGTTGTATACGCTCACAAATGTCATCCCTTCTGATTTTCAAAGCCATAAGCTATGAGGATGTCTCTACGCTTTAGAGGCTCCCCGGTGTAGTAGTTTGTTTCTGGCCCCTCTGTGACTGTGGTTCCCTCCCTCTGGTGGTCAGAAATATGGCGTTTAGATTCCTACAGAGTCCTTGTCCTTCCTACCATCTTTGATGTGATTCCCTCTCTCCATTTAGTTGTATAGTTTTGTGGGGAAATCTGAAGGTCCATTTCTGGGTGACTCTGGTGTGAGTGTTACCTAGTTGTTTCTGTGGGATGAGGTGAGTTTAGGGTCCTTCTACTCTGCCATCTTCCCCACAATTCAGTTTATTTTGTCTCATAAAAATATTACGACTCCAACTTTCTTTTCACTTCCATTTGCATGATAAATGGTTTTGTGTCCCATTACTTCCAATCTGCTTTTATTTTTAGGTCTGAAGTGATTCTCTGCTAGGCAGCATAGAGATGGGTCTTGCTTCCTCTTTACAGTCTATGTTTTCTGATTGGGATATTTAGTCCTTTTTTGTTAAAGCAATCATTGAGAAAGTATTTGTATCTCTCTAGTTGACTTCACAAGGAAAAGTGTGACAGGCTTCGCTCTGAGAAGGAGGTCTGCGTGGAACGCCTCTTTCAACTCATGGCTTGTTTCTGGCTGACGGAAGGCTTCTCAAGGGTGTGTACGGAAGCCTAGGGAAAAAGCGGCTACACTTCTCTCTCCGGGGGGAAAAAAGCAAGAACCCAAAAGCATCGGCGAGAAACCGTCTCTCAACGATCACCTTCTTTCCTGACGAGACAGAAACATGTTCAACTCTGTGTGTGTGTGTGTGTGTGTGTGTGTGTGTGTGTGTGTGTGAGGGCACGCGCGCGCGCGCGTGCGTGAGTGAATAAGGAGAGTGCCATGTACTGACCTGGGAAAAGCAAGTCTGCGTATACAGCGACTCGCCACTAGCATCTTCAGGTATCCTGGAGAGAGAAGCATTTCCAAAAGTGGGTGTGGAAGCATCATGAAAGTGCCGTACGCTTTACTAACTTTCCCTGGACCTAACTCCGAGAAACGTCCTCCCTGACGATCGAAAAGAGCTGAGCCATCTCAAGGCTGCGTGTGATCGCACAGGGACCGTTCCCTGGACCTAACTTCGGAAAACGCGTCGGGGTACAAGGCAGCTTTCAACGGACGTCTTCTTTCGTGAGCCCAGAAGCGTTTGCATATGTAGGCGTGGAAGCGTCAGGAGAGCGCCGTAGACCGCTCTCTAAGAGGCAACCTCGCTTTTGCGAAGCCGTCTTGCACCTGACATCCTTTGCCTTGGAGACGGGAGCCTTTTATATAGTCGTGGTGGAAGCACAAGGAACGTGCCGTGCCCTGTCCTCATCTCTTAGAAACAAGGCCGCGCGCAATGGGACTTTCAGCGTAGCATATGGACGGGGTCATGAAGTCAGTCGAGATTGCAAGTGGACGTGTGCAGGCATAAGGAGAGTGCCCTATCCTTAACTCCTTGAAAGCGTGACGGAGGGAGACCGTCTTTCAAGCGAACCCCTCTCCGGAGGATATATCGAAGCAGTGACAAAAGTGGATGTGGAAGCACAACGCAAGGGTTCTATACGAAACTCGGAAAAGAAGGTGGTGTAGAAGGCAGCTTTCCCCCGCGTCTTGGTTCAGGTTTAGGGAAGGGATACTCTCTGCGCGTGTGGAAGCCTAGGGAAAGTACCATCGGCTGATGTGTGAAAAGCAAGCCTGCGCAGAACGCAACGTTCAGCGCACATCTTGTTTCACGAAGAGAGAAGCCGTTTCCAATGTGTGCGTGGAAGCCTAAAGCCAAGTGCCATATATCCTTACCCCCACGGAAAACCGCTGTAGGAAACCCGTCGTTCAACTCACAGCTTCCCGGAGGAAGTTTTTCTAAAGTGCGTGTGGAGGCCCAAGGAAAAGTGTGACAGGCTTCGCTCTGAGAAGGAGGTCTGTGTGGAACGCCTCTTTCAACTCACGGCTTGTTTCTGACTGACGGAAGGCTTCTCAAGGGTGTGTACTGAAGCCTACGGAAAAAGCGCATACACTTCACTCTCCGGGGGGAAAAGGGCAAGCACCCAAAAGCATTGGCGAGAAACCGTCTCTCAACGAACACCTCCTTTCCTGACGAGAGAGAAACATGTTCAACTCTGTGTGTGTGTGTGTGTGTGTGTGTGCGCGCGCGCGCGCGCGTGAGTGAATAAGGAATGTGCCATGCACTCACCTGGGAAAAGCAAGTCTGCGTATACGGCAACTCTCCACTAACATCTTCAGGTATCCTTGAGAGAGAAGCATTTCCAAAAGTGGGTGTGGAAGCATCATGAAAGTGCCGTACGCTTTACTACCGTTCAACACCCAAACTCAACACCCAAAATACAAATAACCGAGTCAAGAAATGGGCAGAAGATATGAACAGGTATTTCTCCAAAGAAGACACACAAATGGCCAACAGACATATGAGAAACTGCTCAACAGCACTTGGCATGGGGAAAAAGAAATCCAAATGACAATGAGATACCACTTCACACCAGTCAGAATTGCAAAAATTAACAAGCGAAGAAATAACAAATGTTGGTGAGGAGAAAGGGGAACTCTCTTACACTTCTAAGTGGGAATGAAAACTGGTACAGCCACTTTGGAAAACAATATGGAGGTTCCTCAAGAACTTAAAACAGAGCTCCCTTACAACCCAGCAATTTTATTTACCCCAAAGCTACAAATGTAGTGATCTGAAGGGGCAACTGCACCCCGAATGTTTATAGCGACATTGTCCACAATAGCCAAACCGTGGAAGGAACCAAGACATCCATCGACAGATAAATGGATAAAGAAAACATGGTATATACATATACAAAGGAATATGACTCAGCCATCAGAAAGGATCAATATTTAGCATATCGATGTGGATGGCACTGGAAGGTATTATGCTGAGCAAAATAAGTCAGTCAGAGAAAAACAATTATTATATGGTTTTACTCATATGTGGAATAGAAGGAACAGCACAGAGGATCATAGGGGAAGGGAGGGAAAATGAATGCGAAGAAACCAGAGAGGAAGAAAATCCATGACAGGTTCCTAACTATTGGAAACAAACTGAGGGTTGCTGGAGGAAAGGTGGGTGGGGAGATGGAGTAACTGTGTGATGGGCATTAAGGAATGCATGTGATGTGACGAACACTGGGTGTTATACACAACTGATGAATTGTGGAACGCTACATTTGAAACTACTGGTGTACTCGATGTTGGCTAATTCAATTTCAATGTTAAAAAAGTCTATTTTGTCTGATATAAGGATTGCTACTCTGACTTCTTTTGACATCCACTTGCATGATTAATGTTTCTCCATCTCTTAATTTCCATCTGCAGGTGTCTTTAGGTGTGAAATCTTTTATATATATATACAAACTCTGTCATGCTCTTTTGCTTGGAGCATTTAGTCCATTTACATTCAAACTAATTATCAGTAGACATGTATTTATTGATGTTTTGTTACTTGTTTCATAGTTTTTTGTGTAGTTTGTCTCTGATCCTTTCTTCTCTTGCTCTCTCTCTCATGGTTTGCTCGTTTTCTTTAATGATATTCTTGGATTTCTTTCCCTTTATCTTTTGCATGTGTATTAGAGGTTTGGGTTTGTGGTGACCCCCTGGATTATATATAGCCTTTTCAGTCTATATTAAGTTGAATGCTGTTTAAGTTCAAACCCACTGTTGACTCCTCCTCATGTGTTAGGGTATATGTTTTCATATTTTACATACTTTTATTTTGTGAATCCCTTAACTGATTTTTACAGAAATACTTATTTTTACTGCTTCCTTGATTCATTATTGTCATACTCTCACTTACGATTTTTTTCCACTCATAGTGTCCCCTTCAATATTTTTTGTAGTTAATTTAGTGGTCATGAACTCTTTTAGTTTGTGTGGCTAAGAAACTCTTTTTCTCCCCTTCTTTTCTGAAGGATAGGCTTGCTGGATAAATTATTCCTTGCTGCAGATTTTTCTCATTCAGCACTTTGAATATTTAACGCCACTTTCTTCTGTCCTGCATAGTTTCTGCTGAAAACTCAGCTGATAGATTTATGGGCTTTCCCTTGCATGTTAACTGTCTTCTTTTATCTTGCTGCTTTAAATGTTTTTTCTTTATCACTACCTTTTCCCATTTGGATTACTATGTATCTTGATGTGGACCTCCTTAGGTTGATTTTGTGGGAGGGGATCTCTATGCCTTATGGATTTGTATAGGTTTCCTTCACCAGATTAGGTTAAGTTTTCAGCTCTTCTTTGGTCAAATAGATTTTCTGCCCCCTTTTCCCCCTTTTCACCTTCTGGGATCCCTCTCATGTGGGTGTTGTTACACTGGATGGAGTCACTGAATTCCCTATGTCTCTTCTCATTTTTGCATACTTCTTTTTCCTCTCATTTGTTCCGCTTGATTACTTTCCATTACTGTCTTCTAGTTCATTAATTTGTTCCTCTGCTTCGTCCATCCTGCTAATTATTCTATCTAGTATATTCTTCATTTCATTTCTTGTGTTCCACATCTCTGATTATTTCTTTCATATCTCTTTGTTAAGAGTCTCAATGATGTTCCCCCTTCTGATGTCCTCCCTCTTTTCATTTCCCCAGTGAGTATCTTTATAATTGTTATCTTAAATTTTCTGTCAGGCATGTTCCTTATATCCATTTTGTTTAGGTCTCTTGCTGTGGCTTTGTCCTCTTCTTTCGTTTAGGACATAGTCCTCTGTCTGCTCATTTGGCCTACTTCTCAGAGAATATCTCTCTGTTAGGAAGGTCAGATATATTGCTTGTTCTTGAAAATACGGGGCAGAACATACATTTTTCACTTGGTGATGCTGGTTCTCCTCTGAAGGTAATGCATAGCAACAACAGAGACTGGATCTGGACTGTGTCATTGTGCACAACACATGGGGTGTGCTGTTTTAACAAGATGCATGCGTGTTCTGTGGGTGATGGGGAGACATATTGTTGTCAAGGATTGTGTGGGTCTTATCAGGGAGGGTATCCACAGCACTGGGACTGAAGCAGGTGTGGTAGGTGTGGGGATGGGCCATGGTTTATGCAAGTTAGTGATTGCTAGATTGTGCTTGGTCTTGCAGGTAGGTGTGTGTTTATAATGAGGGGCCGTAGAGGGAAATGGCACCTGCCAGCTCCTTTGTTCCTGGACAAGTCCCTTAGCAAACTCTGAGTTCAGGAACTATGTCTCCCTTGTTTAATCCTCAAGCACCTTTCAACCTGCTTCACCCAAGCTTCTCCACACTCTTTGCTCTGCTTAATCTTTAAGGACAGATCTCAGCTTCCTATCACCTTCTGTGCTCTCTCAGAGCTGAGACAGCTGATTTTTAAAAGTTCCAAGCTTTAAGTCTGCTGGCTGTATACGCTCACAAATGTCATCCCTTCTGATTTTCAAAGCCATAAGCTATGAGGATGTCTCTAGGCTTTAGAGGCTCCCCGGTGTAGTAGTTTGTTTCTGGCCCCTCTGTGACTGTGGTTCCCTCCCTCTGGTGGTCAGAAATATGGGGTTTAGATTCCTACAGAGTCCTTGTCCTTCCTACCATCTTTGATGTGATTCCCTCTCTCCATTTAGTTGTATAGTTTTGTGGGGAAATCTGAAGGTCCATTTCTGGGTGACTCTGGTGTGAGTGTTACCTAGTTGTATCTGTGGGATGAGGTGAGTTTAGGGTCCTTCTACTCTGCCATCTTCCCCACAATTCAGTTTATTTTGTCTCATAAAAATATTACGACTCCAACTTTCTTTTCACTTCCATTTGCATGATAAATGGTTTTGTGTCCCATTACTTCCAATCTGCTTTTATTTTTAGGTCTGAAGTGATTCTCTGCTAGGCAGCATAGAGATGGGTCTTGCTTCCTCTTTACAGTCTATGTTTTCTGATTGGGATATTTAGTCCTTTTTTGTTAAAGCAATCATTGAGAAAGTATTTGTATCTCTCTAGTTGACTTCACAAGGAAAAGTGTGACAGGCTTCGCTCTGAGAAGGAGGTCTGCGTGGAACGCCTCTTTCAACTCATGGCTTGTTTCTGGCTGACGGAAGGCTTCTCAAGGGTGTGTACGGAAGCCTAGGGAAAAAGCGGCTACACTTCTCTCTCCGGGGGGAAAAAAGCAAGAACCCAAAAGCATCGGCGAGAAACCGTCTCTCAACGATCACCTTCTTTCCTGACGAGACAGAAACATGTTCAACTCTGTGTGTGTGTGTGTGTGTGTGTGTGTGTGTGTGTGTGTGTGTGTGAGGGCACGCGCGCGCGCGCGTGCGTGAGTGAATAAGGAGAGTGCCATGTACTGACCTGGGAAAAGCAAGTCTGCGTATACAGCGACTCGCCACTAGCATCTTCAGGTATCCTGGAGAGAGAAGCATTTCCAAAAGTGGGTGTGGAAGCATCATGAAAGTGCCGTACGCTTTACTAACTTTCCCTGGACCTAACTCCGAGAAACGTCCTCCCTGACGATCGAAAAGAGCTGAGCCATCTCAAGGCTGCGTGTGATCGCACAGGGACCGTTCCCTGGACCTAACTTCGGGAACGCGTCGGGGTACAAGGCAGCTTTCAACGGACGTCTTCTTTCGTGAGCCCAGAAGCGTTTGCATATGTAGGCGTGGAAGCGTCAGGAGAGCGCCGTAGACCGCTCTCTAAGAGGCAACCTCACTTTTGCGAAGCCGTCTTGCACCTGACATCCTTTGCCTTGGAGACGGGAGCCTTTTATATAGTCGTGGTGGAAGCACAAGGAACGTGCCGTGCCCTGTCCTCATCTCTTAGAAACAAGGCCGCGCGCAATGGGACTTTCAGCGTAGCATATGGACGGGGTCATGAAGTCAGTCGAGATTGCAAGTGGACGTGTGCAGGCATAAGGAGACTGCCCTATCCTTAACTCCTTGAAAGCGTGACGGAGGGAGACCGTCTTTCAAGCGAACCCCTCTCCGGAGGATATATCGAAGCAGTGACAAAAGTGGATGTGGAAGCACAATGCAAGGGTTCTATACGAAACTCGGAAAAGAAGGTGGTGTAGAAGGCAGCTTTCCCCCGCGTCTTGGTTCAGGTTTAGGGAAGGGATACTCTCTGCGCGTGTGGAAGCCTAGGGAAAGTACCATCGGCTGATGTGTGAAAAGCAAGCCTGCGCAGAACGCAACGTTCAGCGCACATCTTGTTTCACGAAGAGAGAAGCCGTTTCCAATGTGTGCGTGGAAGCCTAAAGCCAAGTGCCATATATCCTTACCCCCACGGAAAACCGCTGTAGGAAACCCGTCGTTCAACTCACAGCTTCCCGGAGGAAGTTTTTCTAAAGTGCGTGTGGAGGCCCAAGGAAAAGTGTGACAGGCTTCGCTCTGAGAAGGAGGTCTGTGTGGAACGCCTCTTTCAACTCACGGCTTGTTTCTGACTGACGGAAGGCTTCTCAAGGGTGTGTACTGAAGCCTACGGAAAAAGCGCATACACTTCACTCTCCGGGGGGAAAAGGGCAAGCACCCAAAAGCATTGGCGAGAAACCGTCTCTCAACGAACACCTCCTTTCCTGACGAGAGAGAAACATGTTCAACTCTGTGTGTGTGTGTGTGTGTGTGTGTGTGCGCGCGCGCGCGCGCGTGAGTGAATAAGGAATGTGCCATGCACTCACCTGGGAAAAGCAAGTCTGCGTATACGGCAACTCTCCACTAACATCTTCAGGTATCCTTGAGAGAGAAGCATTTCCAAAAGTGGGTGTGGAAGCATCATGAAAGTGCCGTACGCTTTACTACCGTTCAACACCCAAACTCAACACCCAAAATACAAATAACCGAGTCAAGAAATGGGCAGAAGATATGAACAGGTATTTCTCCAAAGAAGACACACAAATGGCCAACAGACATATGAGAAACTGCTCAACAGCACTTGGCATGGGGAAAAAGAAATCCAAATGACAATGAGATACCACTTCACACCAGTCAGAATTGCAAAAATTAACAAGCGAAGAAATAACAAATGTTGGTGAGGAGAAAGGGGAACTCTCTTACACTTCTAAGTGGGAATGAAAACTGGTACAGCCACTTTGGAAAACAATATGGAGGTTCCTCAAGAACTGAAAACAGAGCTCCCTTACAACCCAGCAATTTTATTTACCCCAAAGCTACAAATGTAGTGATCTGAAGGGGCAACTGCACCCCAAATGTTTATAGCGACATTGTCCACAATAGCCAAACCGTGGAAGGAACCAAGACATCCATCGACAGATAAATGGATAAAGAAAACATGGTATATACATATACAAAGGAATATGACTCAGCCATCAGAAAGGATCAATATTTAGCATATCGATGTGGATGGCACTGGAGGGTATTATGCTGAGCAAAATAAGTCAGTCAGAGAAAAACAATTATTATATGGTTTTACTCATATGTGGAATAGAAGGAACAGCACAGAGGATCATAGGGGAAGGGAGGGAAAATGAATGCGAAGAAACCAGAGAGGAAGAAAATCCATGACAGGTTCCTAACTATTGGAAACAAACTGAGGGTTGCTGGAGGAAAGGTGGGTGGGGAGATGGAGTAACTGTGTGATGGGCATTAAGGAATGCATGTGATGTGACGAACACTGGGTGTTATACACAACTGATGAATTGTGGAACGCTACATTTGAAACTACTGGTGTACTCGATGTTGGCTAATTCAATTTCAATGTTAAAAAAGTCTATTTTGTCTGATATAAGGATTGCTACTCTGACTTCTTTTGACATCCACTTGCATGATTAATGTTTCTCCATCTCTTAATTTCCATCTGCAGGTGTCTTTAGGTGTGAAATCTTTTATATATATATACAAACTCTGTCATGCTCTTTTGCTTGGAGCATTTAGTCCATTTACATTCAAACTAATTATCAGTAGACATATATTTATTGATGTTTTGTTACTTGTTTCATAGTTTTTTGTGTAGTTTTTCTCTGATCCTTTCTTCTCTTGCTCTCTCTCTCATGGTTTGCTCGTTTTCTTTAATGATATTCTTGGATTTCTTTCCCTTTATCTTTTGCATGTGTATTAGAGGTTTGGGTTTGTGGTGACCCCCTGGATTATATATAGCCTTTTCATTCTATATTAAGTT
Source organism: Eumetopias jubatus (assembly GCF_037043125.1). Taxonomy (NCBI): domain Eukaryota; kingdom Metazoa; phylum Chordata; class Mammalia; order Carnivora; family Otariidae; genus Eumetopias; species Eumetopias jubatus. The sequence continues at coordinate 138,673 of NW_028274936.1, read as the reverse complement.
GAATGCTGTTTAAGTTCAAACCCACTGTTGACTCCTCCTCATGTGTTAGGGTATATGTTTTCATATTTTACATACTTTTATTTTGTGAATCCCTTAACTGATTTTTACAGAAATACTTATTTTTACTGCTTCCTTGATTCATTATTGTCATACTCTCACTTACGATTTTTTTCCACTCATAGTGTCCCCTTCAATATTTTTTGTAGTTAATTTAGTGGTCATGAACTCTTTTAGTTTGTGTGGCTAAGAAACTCTTTTTCTCCCCTTCTTTTCTGAAGGATAGGCTTGCTGGATAAATTATTCCTTGCTGCAGATTTTTCTCATTCAGCACTTTGAATATTTAACGCCACTTTCTTCTGTCCTGCATAGTTTCTGCTGAAAACTCAGCTGATAGATTTATGGGCTTTCCCTTGCATGTTAACTGTCTTCTTTTATCTTGCTGCTTTAAATGTTTTTTCTTTATCACTACCTTTTCCCATTTGGATTACTATGTATCTTGATGTGGACCTCCTTAGGTTGATTTTGTGGGAGGGGATCTCTATGCCTTATGGATTTGTATAGGTTTCCTTCACCAGATTAGGTTAAGTTTTCAGCTCTTCTTTGGTCAAATAGATTTTCTGCCCCCTTTTCCCCCTTTTCACCTTCTGGGATCCCTCTAATGTGGGTGTTGCTACACTGGATGGAGTCACTGAATTCCCTATGTCTCTTCTCATTTTTGCATACTTCTTTTTCCTCTCATTTGTTCCGCTTGATTACTTTCCATTACTGTCTTCTAGTTCATTAATTTGTTCCTCTGCTTCGTCCATCCTGCTAATTATTCTATCTAGTATATTCTTCATTTCATTTCTTGTGTTCCACATCTCTGATTATTTCTTTCATATCTCTTTGTTAAGAGTCTCAATGATGTTCCCCCTTCTGATGTCCTCCCTCTTTTCATTTCCCCAGTGAGTATCTTTATAATTGTTATCTTAAATTTTCTGTCAGGCATGTTCCTTATATCCATTTTGTTTAGGTCTCTTGCTGTGGCTTTGTCCTCTTCTTTCGTTTAGGACATAGTCCTCTGTCTGCTCATTTGGCCTACTTCTCAGAGAATATCTCTCTGTTAGGAAGGTCAGATATATTGCTTGTTCTTGAAAATACGGGGCAGAACATACATTTTTCACTTGGGGATGCTGGTTCTCCTCTGAAGGTAATGCATAGCAACAACAGAGACTGGATCTGGACTGTGTCATTGTGCACAACACATGGGGTGTGCTGTTTTAACAAGATGCATGCGTGTTCTGTGGGTGATGGGGAGACATATTGTTGTCAAGGATTGTGTGGGTCTTATCAGGGAGGGTATCCACAGCACTGGGACTGAAGCAGGTCTGGTAGGTGTGGGGATGGGCCATGGTTTATGCAAGTTAGTGATTGCTAGATTGTGCTTGGTCTTGCAGGTAGGTGTGTGTTTATAATGAGGGGCCGTAGAGGGAAATGGCACCTGCCAGCTCCTTTGTTCCTGGACAAGTCCCTTAGCAAACTCTGAGTTCAGGAACTATGTCTCCCTTGTTTAATCCTCAAGCACCTTTCAACCTGCTTCACCCAAGCTTCTCCACACTCTTTGCTCTGCTTAATCTTTAAGGACAGATCTCAGCTTCCTATCACCTTCTGTGCTCTCTCAGAGCTGAGACAGCTGATTTTTAAAAGTTCCAAGCTTTAAGTCTGCTGGCTGTATACGCTCACAAATGTCATCCCTTCTGATTTTCAAAGCCATAAGCTATGAGGATGTCTCTACGCTTTAGAGGCTCCCCGGTGTAGTAGTTTGTTTCTGGCCCCTCTGTGACTGTGGTTCCCTCCCTCTGGTGGTCAGAAATATGGGCTTTAGATTCCTACAGAGTCCTTGTCCTTCCTACCATCTTTGATGTGATTCCCTCTCTCCATTTAGTTGTATAGTTTTGTGGGGAAATCTGAAGGTCCATTTCTGGGTGACTCTGGTGTGAGTGTTACCTAGTTGTATCTGTGGGATGAGGTGAGTTTAGGGTCCTTCTACTCTGCCATCTTCCCCACAATTCAGTTTATTTTGTCTCATAAAAATATTACGACTCCAACTTTCTTTTCACTTCCATTTGCATGATAAATGGTTTTGTGTCCCATTACTTCCAATCTGCTTTTATTTTTAGGTCTGAAGTGATTCTCTGCTAGGCAGCATAGAGATGGGTCTTGCTTCCTCTTTACAGTCTATGTTTTCTGATTGGGATATTTAGTCCTTTTTTGTTAAAGCAATCATTGAGAAAGTATTTGTATCTCTCTAGTTGACTTCACAAGGAAAAGTGTGACAGGCTTCGCTCTGAGAAGGAGGTCTGCGTGGAACGCCTCTTTCAACTCATGGCTTGTTTCTGGCTGACGGAAGGCTTCTCAAGGGTGTGTACGGAAGCCTAGGGAAAAAGCGGCTACACTTCTCTCTCCGGGGGGAAAAAAGCAAGAACCCAAAAGCATCGGCGAGAAACCGTCTCTCAACGATCACCTTCTTTCCTGACGAGACAGAAACATGTTCAACTCTGTGTGTGTGTGTGTGTGTGTGTGTGTGTGTGTGTGAGGGCACGCGCGTGCGCGCGTGCGTGAGTGAATAAGGAGAGTGCCATGTACTGACCTGGGAAAAGCAAGTCTGCGTATACAGCGACTCGCCACTAGCATCTTCAGGTATCCTGGAGAGAGAAGCATTTCCAAAAGTGGGTGTGGAAGCATCATGAAAGTGCCGTACGCTTTACTAACTTTCCCTGGACCTAACTCCGAGAAACGTCCTCCCTGACGATCGAAAAGAGCTGAGCCATCTCAAGGCTGCGTGTGATCGCACAGGGACCGTTCCCTGGACCTAACTTCGGAAAACGCGTCGGGGTACAAGGCAGCTTTCAACGGACGTCTTCTTTCGTGAGCCCAGAAGCGTTTGCATATGTAGGCGTGGAAGCGTCAGGAGAGCGCCGTAGACCGCTCTCTAAGAGGCAACCTCGCTTTTGCGAAGCCGTCTTGCACCTGACATCCTTTGCCTTGGAGACGGGAGCCTTTTATATAGTCGTGGTGGAAGCACAAGGAACGTGCCGTGCCCTGTCCTCATCTCTTAGAAACAAGGCCGCGCGCAATGGGACTTTCAGCGTAGCATATGGACGGGGTCATGAAGTCAGTCGAGATTGCAAGTGGACGTGTGCAGGCATAAGGAGAGTGCCCTATCCTTAACTCCTTGAAAGCGTGACGGAGGGAGACCGTCTTTCAAGCGAACCCCTCTCCGGAGGATATATCGAAGCAGTGACAAAAGTGGATGTGGAAGCACAACGCAAGGGTTCTATACGAAACTCGGAAAAGAAGGTGGTGTAGAAGGCAGCTTTCCCCCGCGTCTTGGTTCAGGTTTAGGGAAGGGATACTCTCTGCGCGTGTGGAAGCCTAGGGAAAGTACCATCGGCTGATGTGTGAAAAGCAAGCCTGCGCAGAACGCAACGTTCAGCGCACATCTTGTTTCACGAAGAGAGAAGCCGTTTCCAATGTGTGCGTGGAAGCCTAAAGCCAAGTGCCATATATCCTTACCCCCACGGAAAACCGCTGTAGGAAACCCGTCGTTCAACTCACAGCTTCCCGGAGGAAGTTTTTCTAAAGTGCGTGTGGAGGCCCAAGGAAAAGTGTGACAGGCTTCGCTCTGAGAAGGAGGTCTGTGTGGAACGCCTCTTTCAACTCACGGCTTGTTTCTGACTGACGGAAGGCTTCTCAAGGGTGTGTACTGAAGCCTACGGAAAAAGCGCATACACTTCACTCTCCGGGGGGAAAAGGGCAAGCACCCAAAAGCATTGGCGAGAAACCGTCTCTCAACGAACACCTCCTTTCCTGACGAGAGAGAAACATGTTCAACTCTGTGTGTGTGTGTGTGTGTGTGTGCGCGCGCGCGCGCGCGTGAGTGAATAAGGAATGTGCCATGCACTCACCTGGGAAAAGCAAGTCTGCGTATACGGCAACTCCTCACTAACATCTTCAGGTATCCTTGAGAGAGAAGCATTTCCAAAAGTGGGTGTGGGAGCATCATGAATGTGCCGTACGCTTTACTACCGTTCAGCACCCAAACTCAACACCCAAAATACAAAAAACCGAGTCAAGAAATGGGCAGAAGATATGAACAGGTATTTCTCCAAAGAAGACACACAAATGGCCAACAGACATATGAGAAACTGCTCAACAGCACTTGGCATGGGGAAAAAGAAATCCAAATGACAATGAGATACCACTTCACACCAGTCAGAATTGCAAAAATTAACAAGCGAAGAAATAACAAATGTTGGTGAGGAGAAAGGGGAACTCTCTTACACTTCTAAGTGGGAATGAAAACTGGTACAGCCACTTTGGAAAACAATATGGAGGTTCCTCAAGAACTTAAAACAGAGCTCCCTTACAACCCAGCAATTTTATTTACCCCAAAGCTACAAATGTAGTGATCTGAAGGGGCAACTGCACCCCAAATGTTTATAGCGACATTGTCCACAATAGCCAAACCGTGGAAGGAACCAAGACATCCATCGACAGATAAATGGATAAAGAAAACATGGTATATACATATACAAAGGAATATGACTCAGCCATCAGAAAGGATCAATATTTAGCATATCGATGTGGATGGCACTGGAGGGTATTATGCTGAGCAAAATAAGTCAGTCAGAGAAAAACAATTATTATATGGTTTTACTCATATGTGGAATAGAAGGAACAGCACAGAGGATCATAGGGGAAGGGAGGGAAAATGAATGCGAAGAAACCAGAGAGGAAGAAAATCCATGACAGGTTCCTAACTATTGGAAACAAACTGAGGGTTGCTGGAGGAAAGGTGGGTGGGGAGATGGAGTAACTGTGTGATGGGCATTAAGGAATGCATGTGATGTGATGAACACTGGGTGTTATACACAACTGATGAATTGTGGAACGCTACATTTGAAACTACTGGTGTACTCTATGTTGGCTAATTCAATTTCAATGTTAAAAAAGTCTATTTTGTCTGATATAAGGATTGCTACTCTGACTTCTTTTGACATCCACTTGCATGATTAATGTTTCTCCATCTCTTAATTTCCATCTGCAGGTGTCTTTAGGTGTGAAATCTTTTATATATATATATACAAACTCTGTCATGCTCTTTTGCTTGGAGCATTTAGTCCATTTACATTCAAACTAATTATCATTAGACATGTATTTATTGATGTTTTGTTACTTGTTTCATAGTTTTTTGTGTAGTTTTTCTCTGATCCTTTCTTCTCTTGCTCTCTCTCTCATGGTTTGCTCGTTTTCTTTAATGATATTCTTGGATTTCTTTCCCTTTATCTTTTGCATGTGTATTAGAGGTTTGGGTTTGTGGTGACCCCCTGGATTATATATAGCCTTTTCAGTCTATATTAAGTTGAATGCTGTTTAAGTTCAAACCCACTGTTGACTCCTCCTCATGTGTTAGGGTATATGTTTTCATATTTTACATACTTTTATTTTGTGAATCCCTTAACTGATTTTTACAGAAATACTTATTTTTACTGCTTCCTTGATTCATTATTGTCATACTCTCACTTACGATTTTTTTCCACTCATAGTGTCCCCTTCAATATTTTTTGTAGTTAATTTAGTGGTCATGAACTCTTTTAGTTTGTGTGGCTAAGAAACTCTTTTTCTCCCCTTCTTTTCTGAAGGATAGGCTTGCTGGATAAATTATTCCTTGCTGCAGATTTTTCTCATTCAGCACTTTGAATATTTAACGCCACTTTCTTCTGTCCTGCATAGTTTCTGCTGAAAACTCAGCTGATAGATTTATGGGCTTTCCCTTGCATGTTAACTGTCTTCTTTTATCTTGCTGCTTTAAATGTTTTTTCTTTATCACTACCTTTTCCCATTTGGATTACTATGTATCTTGATGTGGACCTCCTTAGGTTGATTTTCTGGGAGGGGATCTCTATGCCTTATGGATTTGTATAGGTTTCCTTCACCAGATTAGGTTAAGTTTTCAGCTCTTCTTTGGTCAAATAGATTTTCTGCCCCCCTTTCCCCCTTTTCACCTTCTGGGATCCCTCTCATGTGGGTGTTGTTACACTGGATGGAGTCACTGAATTCCCTAAGTCTCTTCTCATTTTTGCATACTTCTTTTTCCTCTCATTTGTTCCGCTTGATTACTTTCCATTACTGTCTTCTAGTTCATTAATTTGTTCCTCTGCTTCGTCCACCCTGCTAATTATTCTATCTAGTATATTCTTCATTTCATTTCTTGTGTTCCACATCTCTGATTATTTCTTTCATATCTCTTTGTTAAGAGTCTCAATGATGTTCCCCCTTCTGATGTCCTCCCTCTTTTCATTTCCCCAGTGAGTATCTTTATAATTGTTATCTTAAATTTTCTGTCAGGCATGTTCCTTATATCCATTTTGTTTAGGTCTCTTGCTGTGGCTTTGTCCTCTTCTTTCGTTTAGGACATAGTCCTCTGTCTGCTCATTTGGCCTACTTCTCAGAGAATATCTCTCTGTTAGGAAGGTCAGATATATTGCTTGTTCTTGAAAATACGGGGCAGAACATACATTTTTCACTTGGGGATGCTGGTTCTCCTCTGAAGGTAATGCATAGCAACAACAGAGACTGGATCTGGACTGTGTCATTGTGCACAACACATGGGGTGTGCTGTTTTAACAAGATGCATGCGTGTTCTGTGGGTGATGGGGAGACATATTGTTGTCAAGGATTGTGTGGGTCTTATCAGGGAGGGTATCCACAGCACTGGGACTGAAGCAGGTGTGGTAGGTGTGGGGATGGGCCATGGTTTATGCAAGTTAGTGATTGCTAGATTGTGCTTGGTCTTGCAGGTAGGTGTGTGTTTATAATGAGGGGCCGTAGAGGGAAATGGCACCTGCCAGCTCCTTTGTTCCTGGACAAGTCCCTTAGCAAACTCTGAGTTCAGGAACTATGTCTCCCTTGTTTAATCCTCAAGCACCTTTCAACCTGCTTCACCCAAGCTTCTCCACACTCTTTGCTCTGCTTAATCTTTAAGGACAGATCTCAGCTTCCTATCACCTTCTGTGCTCTCTCAGAGCTGAGACAGCTGATTTTTAAAAGTTCCAAGCTTTAAGTCTGCTGGCTGTATACGCTCACAAATGTCATCCCTTCTGATTTTCAAAGCCATAAGCTATGAGGATGTCTCTACGCTTTAGAGGCTCCCCGGTGTAGTAGTTTGTTTCTGGCCCCTCTGTGACTGTGGTTCCCTCCCTCTGGTGGTCAGAAATATGGGGTTTAGATTCCTACAGAGTCCTTGTCCTTCCTACCATCTTTGATGTGATTCCCTCTCTCCATTTAGTTGTATAGTTTTGTGGGGAAAGGTGAAGGTCCATTTCTCGGTGACTCTGGTGTGAGTGTTACCTAGTTGTATCTGTGGGATGAGGTGAGTTTAGGGTCCTTCTACTCTGCCATCTTCCCCACAATTCAGTTTATTTTGTCTCATAAAAATATTACGACTCCAACTTTCTTTTCACTTCCATTTGCATGATAAATGGTTTTGTGTCCCATTACTTCCAATCTGCTTTTATTTTTAGGTCTGAAGTGATTCTCTGCTAGGCAGCATAGAGATGGGTCTTGCTTCCTCTGTACAGTCTATGTTTTCTGATTGGGATATTTAGTCCTTTTTTGTTAAAGCAATCATTGAGAAAGTATTTGTATCTCTCTAGTTGACTTCACAAGGAAAAGTGTGACAGGCTTCGCTCTGAGAAGGAGGTCTGTGTGGAACGCCTCTTTCAACTCACGGCTTGTTTCTGACTGACGGAAGGCTTCTCAAGGGTGTGTACTGAAGCCTACGGAAAAAGCGCATACACTTCACTCTCCGGGGGGAAAAGGGCAAGCACCCAAAAGCATTGGCGAGAAACCGTCTCTCAACGAACACCTCCTTTCCTGACGAGACAGAAACATGTTCAACTCTGTGTGTGTGTGTGTGTGTGTGCGCGCGCGCGCGCGCGTGAGTGAATAAGGAATGTGCCATGCACTCACCTGGGAAAAGCAAGTCTGCGTATACGGCAACTCTCCACTAACATCTTCAGGTATCCTTGAGAGAGAAGCATTTCCAAAAGTGGGTGTGGAAGCATCATGAAAGTGCCGTACGCTTTACTACCGTTCAACACCCAAACTCAACACCCAAAATACAAATAACCGAGTCAAGAAATGGGCAGAAGATATGAACAGGTATTTCTCCAAAGAAGACACACAAATGGCCAACAGACATATGAGAAACTGCTCAACAGCACTTGGCATGGGGAAAAAGAAATCCAAATGACAATGAGATACCACTTCACACCAGTCAGAATTGCAAAAATTAACAAGCGAAGAAATAACAAATGTTGGTGAGGAGAAAGGGGAACTCTCTTACACTTCTAAGTGGGAATGAAAACTGGTACAGCCACTTTGGAAAACAATATGGAGGTTCCTCAAGAACTTAAAACAGAGCTCCCTTACAACCCAGCAATTTTATTTACCCCAAAGCTACAAATGTAGTGATCTGAAGGGGCAACTGCACCCCAAATGTTTATAGCGACATTGTCCACAATAGCCAAACCGAGGAAGGAACCAAGACATCCATCGACAGATAAATGGATAAAGAAAACATGGTATATACATATACAAAGGAATATGACTCAGCCATCAGAAAGGATCAATATTTAGCATATCGATGTGGATGGCACTGGAGGGTATTATGCTGAGCAAAATAAGTCAGTCAGAGAAAAACAATTATTATATGGTTTTACTCATATGTGGAATAGAAGGAACAGCACAGAGGATCATAGGGGAAGGGAGGGAAAATGAATGCGAAGAAACCAGAGAGGAAGAAAATCCATGACAGGTTCCTAACTATTGGAAACAAACTGAGGGTTGCTGGAGGAAAGGTGGGTGGGGAGATGGAGTAACTGTGTGATGGGCATTAAGGAATGCATGTGATGTGATGAACACTGGGTGTTATACACAACTGATGAATTGTGGAACGCTACATTTGAAACTACTGGTGTACTCTATGTTGGCTAATTCAATTTCAATGTTAAAAATGTCTATTTTGTCTGATATAAGGATTGCTACTCTGACTTCTTTTGACATCCACTTGCATGATTAATGTTTCTCCATCTCTTAATTTCCATCTGCAGGTGTCTTTAGGTGTGAAATCTTTTATATATATATATACAAACTCTGTCATGCTCTTTTGCTTGGAGCATTTAGTCCATTTACATTCAAACTAATTATCATTAGACATGTATTTATTGATGTTTTCTTACTTGTTTCATAGTTTTTTGTGTAGTTTTTCTCTGATCCTTTCTTCTCTTGCTCTCTCTCTCATGGTTTGCTCGTTTTCTTTAATGATATTCTTGGATTTCTTTCCCTTTATCTTTTGCATGTGTATTAGAGGTTTGGGTTTGTGGTGACCCCCTGGATTATATATAGCCTTTTCAGTCTATATTAAGTTGAATGCTGTTTAAGTTCAAACCCACTGTTGACTCCTCCTCATGTGTTAGGGTATATGTTTTCATATTTTACATCCTTTAATTTTGTGAATCCCTTAACTGATTTTTACAGAAATACTTATTTTTACTGCTTCCTTGATTCATTATTGTCATACTCTCACTTACGATTTTTTTCCACTCATAGTGTCCCCTTCAATATTTTTTGTAGTTAATTTAGTGGTCATGAACTCTTTTAGTTTGTGTGGCTAAGAAACTCTTTTTCTCCCCTTCTTTTCTGAAGGATAGGCTTGCTGGATAAATTATTCCTTGCTGCAGATTTTTCTCATTCAGCACTTTGAATATTTAACGCCACTTTCTTCTGTCCTGCATAGTTTCTGCTGAAAACTCAGCTGATAGATTTATGGGCTTTCCCTTGCATGTTAACTGTCTTCTTTTATCTTGCTGCTTTAAATGTTTTTTCTTTATCACTACCTTTTCCCATTTGGATTACTATGTATCTTGATGTGGACCTCCTTAGGTTGATTTTGTGGGAGGGGATCTCTATGCCTTATGGATTTGTATAGGTTTCCTTCACCAGATTAGGTTAAGTTTTCAGCTCTTCTTTGGTCAAATAGATTTTCTGCCCCCTTTTCCCCCTTTTCACCTTCTGGGATCCCTCTCATGTGGGTGTTGTTACACTGGATGGAGTCACTGAATTCCCTAAGTCTCTTCTCATTTTTGCATACTTCTTTTTCCTCTCATTTGTTCCGCTTGATTACTTTCCATTACTGTCTTCTAGTTCATTAATTTGTTCCTCTGCTTCGTCCATCCTGCTAATTATTCTATCTAGTATATTCTTCATTTCATTTCTTGTGTTCCACATCTCTGATTATTTCTTTCATATCTCTTTGTTAAGAGTCTCAATGATGTTCCCCCTTCTGATGTCCTCCCTCTTTTCATTTCCCCAGTGAGTATCTTTATAATTGTTATCTTAAATTTTCTGTCAGGCATGTTCCTTATATCCATTTTGTTTAGGTCTCTTGCTGTGGCTTTGTCCTCTTCTTTCGTTTAGGACATAGTCCTCTGTCTGCTCATTTGGCCTACTTCTCAGAGAATATCTCTCTGTTAGGAAGGTCAGATATATTGCTTGTTCTTGAAAATACGGGGCAGAACATACATTTTTCACTTGGGGATGCTGGTTCTCCTCTGAAGGTAATGCATAGCAACAACAGAGACTGGATCTGGACTGTGTCATTGTGCACAACACATGGGGTGTGCTGTTTTAACAAGATGCATGCGTGTTCTGTGGGTGATGGGGAGACATATTGTTGTCAAGGATTGTGTGTGTCTTATCAGGGAGGGTATCCACAGCACTGGGACTGAAGCAGGTGTGGTAGGTGTGGGGATGGGCCATGGTTTATGCAAGTTAGTGATTGCTAGATTGTGCTTGGTCTTGCAGGTAGGTGTGTGTTTATAATGAGGGGCCGTAGAGGGAAATGGCACCTGCCAGCTCCTTTGTTCCTGGACAAGTCCCTTAGCAAACTCTGAGTTCAGGAACTATGTCTCCCTTGTTTAATCCTCAAGCACCTTTCAACCTGCTTCACCCAAGCTTCTCCACACTCTTTGCTCTGCTTAATCTTTAAGGACAGATCTCAGCTTCCTATCACCTTCTGTGCTCTCTCAGAGCTGAGACAGCTGATTTTTAAAAGTTCCAAGCTTTAAGTCTGCTGGCTGTATACGCTCACAAATGTCATCCCTTCTGATTTTCAAAGCCATAAGCTATGAGGATGTCTCTACGCTTTAGAGGCTCCCCGGTGTAGTAGTTTGTTTCTGGCCCCTCTGTGACTGTGGTTCCCTCCCTCTGGTGGTCAGAAATATGGGGTTTAGATTCCTACAGAGTCCTTGTCCTTCCTACCATCTTTGATGTGATTCCCTCTCTCCATTTAGTTGTATAGTTTTGTGGGGAAATCTGAAGGTCCATTTCTGGGTGACTCTGGTGTGAGTGTTACCTAGTTGTATCTGTGGGATGAGGTGAGTTTAGGGTCCTTCTACTCTGCCATCTTCCCCACAATTCAGTTTATTTTGTCTCATAAAAATATTACGACTCCAACTTTCTTTTCACTTCCATTTGCATGATAAATGGTTTTGTGTCCCATTACTTCCAATCTGCTTTTATTTTTAGGTCTGAAGTGATTCTCTGCTAGGCAGCATAGAGATGGGTCTTGCTTCCTCTTTACAGTCTATGTTTTCTGATTGGGATATTTAGTCCTTTGTTGTTAAAGCAATCATTGAGAAAGTATTTGTATCTCTCTAGTTGACTTCACAAGGAAAAGTGTGACAGGCTTCGCTCTGAGAAGGAGGTCTGCGTGGAACGCCTCTTTCAACTCATGGCTTGTTTCTGGCTGACGGAAGGCTTCTCAAGGGTGTGTACGGAAGCCTAGGGAAAAAGCGGCTACACTTCTCTCTCCGGGGGGAAAAAAGCAAGAACCCAAAAGCATCGGCGAGAAACCGTCTCTCAACGATCACCTTCTTTCCTGACGAGACAGAAACATGTTCAACTCTGTGTGTGTGTGTGTGTGTGTGTGTGTGTGTGTGAGGGCACACGCGCGCGCGCGTGCGTGAGTGAATAAGGAGAGTGCCATGTACTGACCTGGGAAAAGCAAGTCTGCGTATACAGCGACTCGCCACTAGCATCTTCAGGTATCCTGGAGAGAGAAGCATTTCCAAAAGTGGGTGTGGAAGCATCATGAAAGTGCCGTACGCTTTACTAACTTTCCCTGGACCTAACTCCGAGAAACGTCCTCCCTGACGATCGAAAAGAGCTGAGCCATCTCAAGGCTGCGTGTGATCGCACAGGGACCGTTCCCTGGACCTAACTTCGGGAACGCGTCGGGGTACAAGGCAGCTTTCAACGGACGTCTTCTTTCGTGAGCCCAGAAGCGTTTGCATATGTAGGCGTGGAAGCGTCAGGAGAGCGCCGTAGACCGCTCTCTAAGAGGCAACCTCACTTTTGCGAAGCCGTCTTGCACCTGACATCCTTTGCCTTGGAGACGGGAGCCTTTTATATAGTCGTGGTGGAAGCACAAGGAACGTGCCGTGCCCTGTCCTCATCTCTTAGAAACAAGGCCGCGCGCAATGGGACTTTCAGCGTAGCATATGGACGGGGTCATGAAGTCAGTCGAGATTGCAAGTGGACGTGTGCAGGCATAAGGAGAGTGCCCTATCCTTAACTCCTTGAAAGCGTGACGGAGGGAGACCGTCTTTCAAGCGAACCCCTCTCCGGAGGATATATCGAAGCAGTGACAAAAGTGGATGTGGAAGCACAACGCAAGGGTTCTATACGAAACTCGGAAAAGAAGGTGGTGTAGAAGGCAGGTTTCCCCCGCGTCTTGGTTCAGGTTTAGGGAAGGGATACTCTCTGCGCGTGTGGAAGCCTAGGGAAAGTACCATCGGCTGATGTGTGAAAAGCAAGCCTGCGCAGAACGCAACGTTCAGCGCACATCTTGTTTCACGAAGAGAGAAGCCGTTTCCAATGTGTGCGTGGAAGCCTAAAGCCAAGTGCCATATATCCTTACCCCCACGGAAAACCGCTGTAGGAAACCCGTCGTTCAACTCACAGCTTCCCGGAGGAAGTTTTTCTAAAGTGCGTGTGGAGGCCCAAGGAAAAGTGTGACAGGCTTCGCTCTGAGAAGGAGGTCTGTGTGGAACGCCTCTTTCAACTCACGGCTTGTTTCTGACTGACGGAAGGCTTCTCAAGGGTGTGTACTGAAGCCTACGGAAAAAGCGCATACACTTCACTCTCCGGGGGGAAAAGGGCAAGCACCCAAAAGCATTGGCGAGAAACCGTCTCTCAACGAACACCTCCTTTCCTGACGAGAGAGAAACATGTTCAACTCTGTGTGTGTGTGTGTGTGTGTGTGTGTGTGCGCGCGCGCGCGCGCGTGAGTGAATAAGGAATGTGCCATGCACTCACCTGGGAAAAGCAAGTCTGCGTATACGGCAACTCTCCACTAACATCTTCAGGTATCCTTGAGAGAGAAGCATTTCCAAAAGTGGGTGTGGAAGCATCATGAAAGTGCCGTACGCTTTACTACCGTTCAACACCCAAACTCAACACCCAAAATACAAATAACCGAGTCAAGAAATGGGCAGAAGATATGAACAGGTATTTCTCCAAAGAAGACACACAAATGGCCAACAGACATATGAGAAACTGCTCAACAGCACTTGGCATGGGGAAAAAGAAATCCAAATGACAATGAGATACCACTTCACACCAGTCAGAATTGCAAAAATTAACAAGCGAAGAAATAACAAATGTTGGTGAGGAGAAAGGGGAACTCTCTTACACTTCTAAGTGGGAATGAAAACTGGTACAGCCACTTTGGAAAACAATATGGAGGTTCCTCAAGAACTTAAAACAGAGCTCCCTTACAACCCAGCAATTTTATTTACCCCAAAGCTACAAATGTAGTGATCTGAAGGGGCAACTGCACCCCGAATGTTTATAGCGACATTGTCCACAATAGCCAAACCGTGGAAGGAACCAAGACATCCATCGACAGATAAATGGATAAAGAAAACATGGTATATACATATACAAAGGAATATGACTCAGCCATCAGAAAGGATCAATATTTAGCATATCGATGTGGATGGCACTGGAGGGTATTATGCTGAGCAAAATAAGTCAGTCAGAGAAAAACAATTATTATATGGTTTTACTCATATGTGGAATAGAAGGAACAGCACAGAGGATCATAGGGGAAGGGAGGGAAAATGAATGCGAAAAAACCAGAGAGGAAGAAAATCCATGACAGGTTCCTAACTATTGGAAACAAACTGAGGGTTGCTGGAGGAAAGGTGGGTGGGGAGATGGAGTAACTGTGTGATGGGCATTAAGGAATGCATGTGATGTGACGAACACTGGGTGTTATACACAACTGATGAATTGTGGAACGCTACATTTGAAACTACTGGTGTACTCGATGTTGGCTAATTCAATTTCAATGTTAAAAAAGTCTATTTTGTCTGATATAAGGATTGCTACTCTGACTTCTTTTGACATCCACTTGCATGATTAATGTTTCTCCATCTCTTAATTTCCATCTGCAGGTGTCTTTAGGTGTGAAATCTTTTATATATATATACAAACTCTGTCATGCTCTTTTGCTTGGAGCATTTAGTCCATTTACATTCAAACTAATTATCAGTAGACATATATTTATTGATGTTTTGTTACTTGTTTCATAGTTTTTTGTGTAGTTTTTCTCTGATCCTTTCTTCTCTTGCTCTCTCTCTCATGGTTTGCTCGTTTTCTTTAATGATATTCTTGGATTTCTTTCCCTTTATCTTTTGCATGTGTATTAGAGGTTTGGGTTTGTGGTGACCCCCTGGATTATATATAGCCTTTTCATTCTATATTAAGTTGAATGCTGTTTAAGTTCAAACCCACTGTTGACTCCTCCTCATGTGTTAGGGTATATGTTTTCATATTTTACATACTTTTATTTTGTGAATCCCTTAACTGATTTTTACAGAAATACTTATTTTTACTGCTTCCTTGATTCATTATTGTCATACTCTCACTTACGATTTTTTTCCACTCATAGTGTCCCCTTCAATATTTTTTGTAGTTAATTTAGTGGTCATGAACTCTTTTAGTTTGTGTGGCTAAGAAACTCTTTTTCTCCCCTTCTTTTCTGAAGGATAGGCTTGCTGGATAAATTATTCCTTGCTGCAGATTTTTCTCATTCAGCACTTTGAATATTTAACGCCACTTTCTTCTGTCCTGCATAGTTTCTGCTGAAAACTCAGCTGATAGATTTATGGGCTTTCCCTTGCATGTTAACTGTCTTCTTTTATCTTGCTGCTTTAAATGTTTTTTCTTTATCACTACCTTTTCCCATTTGGATTACTATGTATCTTGATGTGGACCTCCTTAGGTTGATTTTGTGGGAGGGGATCTCTATGCCTTATGGATTTGTATAGGTTTCCTTCACCAGATTAGGTTAAGTTTTCAGCTCTTCTTTGGTCAAATAGATTTTCTGCCCCCTTTTCCCCCTTTTCACCTTCTGGGATCCCTCTAATGTGGGTGTTGCTACACTGGATGGAGTCACTGAATTCCCTATGTCTCTTCTCATTTTTGCATACTTCTTTTTCCTCTCATTTGTTCCGCTTGATTACTTTCCATTACTGTCTTCTAGTTCATTAATTTGTTCCTCTGCTTCGTCCATCCTGCTAATTATTCTATCTAGTATATTCTTCATTTCATTTCTTGTGTTCCACATCTCTGATTATTTCTTTCATATCTCTTTGTTAAGAGTCTCAATGATGTTCCCCCTTCTGATGTCCTCCCTCTTTTCATTTCCCCAGTGAGTATCTTTATAATTGTTATCTTAAATTTTCTGTCAGGCATGTTCCTTATATCCATTTTGTTTAGGTCTCTTGCTGTGGCTTTGTCCTCTTCTTTCGTTTAGGACATAGTCCTCTGTCTGCTCATTTGGCCTACTTCTCAGAGAATATCTCTCTGTTAGGAAGGTCAGATATATTGCTTGTTCTTGAAAATACGGGGCAGAACATACATTTTTCACTTGGGGATGCTGGTTCTCCTCTGAAGGTAATGCATAGCAACAACAGAGACTGGATCTGGACTGTGTCATTGTGCACAACACATGGGGTGTGCTGTTTTAACAAGATGCATGCGTGTTCTGTGGGTGATGGGGAGACATATTGTTGTCAAGGATTGTGTGGGTCTTATCAGGGAGGGTATCCACAGCACTGGGACTGAAGCAGGTCTGGTAGGTGTGGGGATGGGCCATGGTTTATGCAAGTTAGTGATTGCTAGATTGTGCTTGGTCTTGCAGGTAGGTGTGTGTTTATAATGAGGGGCCGTAGAGGGAAATGGCACCTGCCAGCTCCTTTGTTCCTGGACAAGTCCCTTAGCAAACTCTGAGTTCAGGAACTATGTCTCCCTTGTTTAATCCTCAAGCACCTTTCAACCTGCTTCACCCAAGCTTCTCCACACTCTTTGCTCTGCTTAATCTTTAAGGACAGATCTCAGCTTCCTATCACCTTCTGTGCTCTCTCAGAGCTGAGACAGCTGATTTTTAAAAGTTCCAAGCTTTAAGTCTGCTGGCTGTATACGCTCACAAATGTCATCCCTTCTGATTTTCAAAGCCATAAGCTATGAGGATGTCTCTACGCTTTAGAGGCTCCCCGGTGTAGTAGTTTGTTTCTGGCCCCTCTGTGACTGTGGTTCCCTCCCTCTGGTGGTCAGAAATATGGGCTTTAGATTCCTACAGAGTCCTTGTCCTTCCTACCATCTTTGATGTGATTCCCTCTCTCCATTTAGTTGTATAGTTTTGTGGGGAAATCTGAAGGTCCATTTCTGGGTGACTCTGGTGTGAGTGTTACCTAGTTGTATCTGTGGGATGAGGTGAGTTTAGGGTCCTTCTACTCTGCCATCTTCCCCACAATTCAGTTTATTTTGTCTCATAAAAATATTACGACTCCAACTTTCTTTTCACTTCCATTTGCATGATAAATGGTTTTGTGTCCCATTACTTCCAATCTGCTTTTATTTTTAGGTCTGAAGTGATTCTCTGCTAGGCAGCATAGAGATGGGTCTTGCTTCCTCTTTACAGTCTATGTTTTCTGATTGGGATATTTAGTCCTTTTTTGTTAAAGCAATCATTGAGAAAGTATTTGTATCTCTCTAGTTTACTTCACAAGGAAAAGTGTGACAGGCTTCGCTCTGAGAAGGAGGTCTGCGTGGAACGCCTCTTTCAACTCATGGCTTGTTTCTGGCTGACGGAAGGCTTCTCAAGGGTGTGTACGGAAGCCTAGGGAAAAAGCGGCTACACTTCTCTCTCCGGGGGGAAAAAAGCAAGAACCCAAAAGCATCGGCGAGAAACCGTCTCTCAACGATCACCTTCTTTCCTGACGAGACAGAAACATGTTCAACTCTGTGTGTGTGTGTGTGTGTGTGTGTGTGTGTGTGTGAGGGCACGCGCGTGCGCGCGTGCGTGAGTGAATAAGGAGAGTGCCATGTACTGACCTGGGAAAAGCAAGTCTGCGTATACAGCGACTCGCCACTAGCATCTTCAGGTATCCTGGAGAGAGAAGCATTTCCAAAAGTGGGTGTGGAAGCATCATGAAAGTGCCGTACGCTTTACTAACTTTCCCTGGACCTAACTCCGAGAAACGTCCTCCCTGACGATCGAAAAGAGCTGAGCCATCTCAAGGCTGCGTGTGATCGCACAGGGACCGTTCCCTGGACCTAACTTCGGAAAACGCGTCGGGGTACAAGGCAGCTTTCAACGGACGTCTTCTTTCGTGAGCCCAGAAGCGTTTGCATATGTAGGCGTGGAAGCGTCAGGAGAGCGCCGTAGACCGCTCTCTAAGAGGCAACCTCGCTTTTGCGAAGCCGTCTTGCACCTGACATCCTTTGCCTTGGAGACGGGAGCCTTTTATATAGTCGTGGTGGAAGCACAAGGAACGTGCCGTGCCCTGTCCTCATCTCTTAGAAACAAGGCCGCGCGCAATGGGACTTTCAGCGTAGCATATGGACGGGGTCATGAAGTCAGTCGAGATTGCAAGTGGACGTGTGCAGGCATAAGGAGAGTGCCCTATCCTTAACTCCTTGAAAGCGTGACGGAGGGAGACCGTCTTTCAAGCGAACCCCTCTCCGGAGGATATATCGAAGCAGTGACAAAAGTGGATGTGGAAGCACAACGCAAGGGTTCTATACGAAACTCGGAAAAGAAGGTGGTGTAGAAGGCAGCTTTCCCCCGCGTCTTGGTTCAGGTTTAGGGAAGGGATACTCTCTGCGCGTGTGGAAGCCTAGGGAAAGTACCATCGGCTGATGTGTGAAAAGCAAGCCTGCGCAGAACGCAACGTTCAGCGCACATCTTGTTTCACGAAGAGAGAAGCCGTTTCCAATGTGTGCGTGGAAGCCTAAAGCCAAGTGCCATATATCCTTACCCCCACGGAAAACCGCTGTAGGAAACCCGTCGTTCAACTCACAGCTTCCCGGAGGAAGTTTTTCTAAAGTGCGTGTGGAGGCCCAAGGAAAAGTGTGACAGGCTTCGCTCTGAGAAGGAGGTCTGTGTGGAACGCCTCTTTCAACTCACGGCTTGTTTCTGACTGACGGAAGGCTTCTCAAGGGTGTGTACTGAAGCCTACGGAAAAAGCGCATACACTTCACTCTCCGGGGGGAAAAGGGCAAGCACCCAAAAGCATTGGCGAGAAACCGTCTCTCAACGAACACCTCCTTTCCTGACGAGAGAGAAACATGTTCAACTCTGTGTGTGTGTGTGTGTGTGTGTGCGCGCGCGCGCGCGCGTGAGTGAATAAGGAATGTGCCATGCACTCACCTGGGAAAAGCAAGTCTGCGTATACGGCAACTCCTCACTAACATCTTCAGGTATCCTTGAGAGAGAAGCATTTCCAAAAGTGGGTGTGGGAGCATCATGAATGTGCCGTACGCTTTACTACCGTTCAGCACCCAAACTCAACACCCAAAATACAAAAAACCGAGTCAAGAAATGGGCAGAAGATATGAACAGGTATTTCTCCAAAGAAGACACACAAATGGCCAACAGACATATGAGAAACTGCTCAACAGCACTTGGCATGGGGAAAAAGAAATCCAAATGACAATGAGATACCACTTCACACCAGTCAGAATTGCAAAAATTAACAAGCGAAGAAATAACAAATGTTGGTGAGGAGAAAGGGGAACTCTCTTACACTTCTAAGTGGGAATGAAAACTGGTACAGCCACTTTGGAAAACAATATGGAGGTTCCTCAAGAACTTAAAACAGAGCTCCCTTACAACCCAGCAATTTTATTTACCCCAAAGCTACAAATGTAGTGATCTGAAGGGGCAACTGCACCCCAAATGTTTATAGCGACATTGTCCACAATAGCCAAACCGTGGAAGGAACCAAGACATCCATCGACAGATAAATGGATAAAGAAAACATGGTATATACATATACAAAGGAATATGACTCAGCCATCAGAAAGGATCAATATTTAGCATATCGATGTGGATGGCACTGGAGGGTATTATGCTGAGCAAAATAAGTCAGTCAGAGAAAAACAATTATTATATGGTTTTACTCATATGTGGAATAGAAGGAACAGCACAGAGGATCATAGGGGAAGGGAGGGAAAATGAATGCGAAGAAACCAGAGAGGAAGAAAATCCATGACAGGTTCCTAACTATTGGAAACAAACTGAGGGTTGCTGGAGGAAAGGTGGGTGGGGAGATGGAGTAACTGTGTGATGGGCATTAAGGAATGCATGTGATGTGATGAACACTGGGTGTTATACACAACTGATGAATTGTGGAACGCTACATTTGAAACTACTGGTGTACTCTATGTTGGCTAATTCAATTTCAATGTTAAAAAAGTCTATTTTGTCTGATATAAGGATTGCTACTCTGACTTCTTTTGACATCCACTTGCATGATTAATGTTTCTCCATCTCTTAATTTCCATCTGCAGGTGTCTTTAGGTGTGAAATCTTTTATATATATATATACAAACTCTGTCATGCTCTTTTGCTTGGAGCATTTAGTCCATTTACATTCAAACTAATTATCATTAGACATGTATTTATTGATGTTTTGTTACTTGTTTCATAGTTTTTTGTGTAGTTTTTCTCTGATCCTTTCTTCTCTTGCTCTCTCTCTCATGGTTTGCTCGTTTTCTTTAATGATATTCTTGGATTTCTTTCCCTTTATCTTTTGCATGTGTATTAGAGGTTTGGGTTTGTGGTGACCCCCTGGATTATATATAGCCTTTTCAGTCTATATTAAGTTGAATGCTGTTTAAGTTCAAACCCACTGTTGACTCCTCCTCATGTGTTAGGGTATATGTTTTCATATTTTACATACTTTTATTTTGTGAATCCCTTAACTGATTTTTACAGAAATACTTATTTTTACTGCTTCCTTGATTCATTATTGTCATACTCTCACTTACGATTTTTTTCCACTCATAGTGTCCCCTTCAATATTTTTTGTAGTTAATTTAGTGGTCATGAACTCTTTTAGTTTGTGTGGCTAAGAAACTCTTTTTCTCCCCTTCTTTTCTGAAGGATAGGCTTGCTGGATAAATTATTCCTTGCTGCAGATTTTTCTCATTCAGCACTTTGAATATTTAACGCCACTTTCTTCTGTCCTGCATAGTTTCTGCTGAAAACTCAGCTGATAGATTTATGGGCTTTCCCTTGCATGTTAACTGTCTTCTTTTATCTTGCTGCTTTAAATGTTTTTTCTTTATCACTACCTTTTCCCATTTGGATTACTATGTATCTTGATGTGGACCTCCTTAGGTTGATTTTCTGGGAGGGGATCTCTATGCCTTATGGATTTGTATAGGTTTCCTTCACCAGATTAGGTTAAGTTTTCAGCTCTTCTTTGGTCAAATAGATTTTCTGCCCCCCTTTCCCCCTTTTCACCTTCTGGGATCCCTCTCATGTGGGTGTTGTTACACTGGATGGAGTCACTGAATTCCCTAAGTCTCTTCTCATTTTTGCATACTTCTTTTTCCTCTCATTTGTTCCGCTTGATTACTTTCCATTACTGTCTTCTAGTTCATTAATTTGTTCCTCTGCTTCGTCCACCCTGCTAATTATTCTATCTAGTATATTCTTCATTTCATTTCTTGTGTTCCACATCTCTGATTATTTCTTTCATATCTCTTTGTTAAGAGTCTCAATGATGTTCCCCCTTCTGATGTCCTCCCTCTTTTCATTTCCCCAGTGAGTATCTTTATAATTGTTATCTTAAATTTTCTGTCAGGCATGTTCCTTATATCCATTTTGTTTAGGTCTCTTGCTGTGGCTTTGTCCTCTTCTTTCGTTTAGGACATAGTCCTCTGTCTGCTCATTTGGCCTACTTCTCAGAGAATATCTCTCTGTTAGGAAGGTCAGATATATTGCTTGTTCTTGAAAATACGGGGCAGAACATACATTTTTCACTTGGGGATGCTGGTTCTCCTCTGAAGGTAATGCATAGCAACAACAGAGACTGGATCTGGACTGTGTCATTGTGCACAACACATGGGGTGTGCTGTTTTAACAAGATGCATGCGTGTTCTGTGGGTGATGGGGAGACATATTGTTGTCAAGGATTGTGTGGGTCTTATCAGGGAGGGTATCCACAGCACTGGGACTGAAGCAGGTGTGGTAGGTGTGGGGATGGGCCATGGTTTATGCAAGTTAGTGATTGCTAGATTGTGCTTGGTCTTGCAGGTAGGTGTGTGTTTATAATGAGGGGCCGTAGAGGGAAATGGCACCTGCCAGCTCCTTTGTTCCTGGACAAGTCCCTTAGCAAACTCTGAGTTCAGGAACTATGTCTCCCTTGTTTAATCCTCAAGCACCTTTCAACCTGCTTCACCCAAGCTTCTCCACACTCTTTGCTCTGCTTAATCTTTAAGGACAGATCTCAGCTTCCTATCACCTTCTGTGCTCTCTCAGAGCTGAGACAGCTGATTTTTAAAAGTTCCAAGCTTTAAGTCTGCTGGCTGTATACGCTCACAAATGTCATCCCTTCTGATTTTCAAAGCCATAAGCTATGAGGATGTCTCTACGCTTTAGAGGCTCCCCGGTGTAGTAGTTTGTTTCTGGCCCCTCTGTGACTGTGGTTCCCTCCCTCTGGTGGTCAGAAATATGGGGTTTAGATTCCTACAGAGTCCTTGTCCTTCCTACCATCTTTGATGTGATTCCCTCTCTCCATTTAGTTGTATAGTTTTGTGGGGAAAGGTGAAGGTCCATTTCTCGGTGACTCTGGTGTGAGTGTTACCTAGTTGTATCTGTGGGATGAGGTGAGTTTAGGGTCCTTCTACTCTGCCATCTTCCCCACAATTCAGTTTATTTTGTCTCATAAAAATATTACGACTCCAACTTTCTTTTCACTTCCATTTGCATGATAAATGGTTTTGTGTCCCATTACTTCCAATCTGCTTTTATTTTTAGGTCTGAAGTGATTCTCTGCTAGGCAGCATAGAGATGGGTCTTGCTTCCTCTGTACAGTCTATGTTTTCTGATTGGGATATTTAGTCCTTTTTTGTTAAAGCAATCATTGAGAAAGTATTTGTATCTCTCTAGTTGACTTCACAAGGAAAAGTGTGACAGGCTTCGCTCTGAGAAGGAGGTCTGTGTGGAACGCCTCTTTCAACTCACGGCTTGTTTCTGACTGACGGAAGGCTTCTCAAGGGTGTGTACTGAAGCCTACGGAAAAAGCGCATACACTTCACTCTCCGGGGGGAAAAGGGCAAGCACCCAAAAGCATTGGCGAGAAACCGTCTCTCAACGAACACCTCCTTTCCTGACGAGACAGAAACATGTTCAACTCTGTGTGTGTGTGTGTGTGTGTGCGCGCGCGCGCGCGCGTGAGTGAATAAGGAATGTGCCATGCACTCACCTGGGAAAAGCAAGTCTGCGTATACGGCAACTCTCCACTAACATCTTCAGGTATCCTTGAGAGAGAAGCATTTCCAAAAGTGGGTGTGGAAGCATCATGAAAGTGCCGTACGCTTTACTACCGTTCAACACCCAAACTCAACACCCAAAATACAAATAACCGAGTCAAGAAATGGGCAGAAGATATGAACAGGTATTTCTCCAAAGAAGACACACAAATGGCCAACAGACATATGAGAAACTGCTCAACAGCACTTGGCATGGGGAAAAAGAAATCCAAATGACAATGAGATACCACTTCACACCAGTCAGAATTGCAAAAATTAACAAGCGAAGAAATAACAAATGTTGGTGAGGAGAAAGGGGAACTCTCTTACACTTCTAAGTGGGAATGAAAACTGGTACAGCCACTTTGGAAAACAATATGGAGGTTCCTCAAGAACTTAAAACAGAGCTCCCTTACAACCCAGCAATTTTATTTACCCCAAAGCTACAAATGTAGTGATCTGAAGGGGCAACTGCACCCCAAATGTTTATAGCGACATTGTCCACAATAGCCAAACCGAGGAAGGAACCAAGACATCCATCGACAGATAAATGGATAAAGAAAACATGGTATATACATATACAAAGGAATATGACTCAGCCATCAGAAAGGATCAATATTTAGCATATCGATGTGGATGGCACTGGAGGGTATTATGCTGAGCAAAATAAGTCAGTCAGAGAAAAACAATTATTATATGGTTTTACTCATATGTGGAATAGAAGGAACAGCACAGAGGATCATAGGGGAAGGGAGGGAAAATGAATGCGAAGAAACCAGAGAGGAAGAAAATCCATGACAGGTTCCTAACTATTGGAAACAAACTGAGGGTTGCTGGAGGAAAGGTGGGTGGGGAGATGGAGTAACTGTGTGATGGGCATTAAGGAATGCATGTGATGTGATGAACACTGGGTGTTATACACAACTGATGAATTGTGGAACGCTACATTTGAAACTACTGGTGTACTCTATGTTGGCTAATTCAATTTCAATGTTAAAAATGTCTATTTTGTCTGATATAAGGATTGCTACTCTGACTTCTTTTGACATCCACTTGCATGATTAATGTTTCTCCATCTCTTAATTTCCATCTGCAGGTGTCTTTAGGTGTGAAATCTTTTATATATATATATACAAACTCTGTCATGCTCTTTTGCTTGGAGCATTTAGTCCATTTACATTCAAACTAATTATCATTAGACATGTATTTATTGATGTTTTCTTACTTGTTTCATAGTTTTTTGTGTAGTTTTTCTCTGATCCTTTCTTCTCTTGCTCTCTCTCTCATGGTTTGCTCGTTTTCTTTAATGATATTCTTGGATTTCTTTCCCTTTATCTTTTGCATGTGTATTAGAGGTTTGGGTTTGTGGTGACCCCCTGGATTATATATAGCCTTTTCAGTCTATATTAAGTTGAATGCTGTTTAAGTTCAAACCCACTGTTGACTCCTCCTCATGTGTTAGGGTATATGTTTTCATATTTTACATCCTTTAATTTTGTGAATCCCTTAACTGATTTTTACAGAAATACTTATTTTTACTGCTTCCTTGATTCATTATTGTCATACTCTCACTTACGATTTTTTTCCACTCATAGTGTCCCCTTCAATATTTTTTGTAGTTAATTTAGTGGTCATGAACTCTTTTAGTTTGTGTGGCTAAGAAACTCTTTTTCTCCCCTTCTTTTCTGAAGGATAGGCTTGCTGGATAAATTATTCCTTGCTGCAGATTTTTCTCATTCAGCACTTTGAATATTTAACGCCACTTTCTTCTGTCCTGCATAGTTTCTGCTGAAAACTCAGCTGATAGATTTATGGGCTTTCCCTTGCATGTTAACTGTCTTCTTTTATCTTGCTGCTTTAAATGTTTTTTCTTTATCACTACCTTTTCCCATTTGGATTACTATGTATCTTGATGTGGACCTCCTTAGGTTGATTTTGTGGGAGGGGATCTCTATGCCTTATGGATTTGTATAGGTTTCCTTCACCAGATTAGGTTAAGTTTTCAGCTCTTCTTTGGTCAAATAGATTTTCTGCCCCCTTTTCCCCCTTTTCACCTTCTGGGATCCCTCTCATGTGGGTGTTGTTACACTGGATGGAGTCACTGAATTCCCTAAGTCTCTTCTCATTTTTGCATACTTCTTTTTCCTCTCATTTGTTCCGCTTGATTACTTTCCATTACTGTCTTCTAGTTCATTAATTTGTTCCTCTGCTTCGTCCATCCTGCTAATTATTCTATCTAGTATATTCTTCATTTCATTTCTTGTGTTCCACATCTCTGATTATTTCTTTCATATCTCTTTGTTAAGAGTCTCAATGATGTTCCCCCTTCTGATGTCCTCCCTCTTTTCATTTCCCCAGTGAGTATCTTTATAATTGTTATCTTAAATTTTCTGTCAGGCATGTTCCTTATATCCATTTTGTTTAGGTCTCTTGCTGTGGCTTTGTCCTCTTCTTTCGTTTAGGACATAGTCCTCTGTCTGCTCATTTGGCCTACTTCTCAGAGAATATCTCTCTGTTAGGAAGGTCAGATATATTGCTTGTTCTTGAAAATACGGGGCAGAACATACATTTTTCACTTGGGGATGCTGGTTCTCCTCTGAAGGTAATGCATAGCAACAACAGAGACTGGATCTGGACTGTGTCATTGTGCACAACACATGGGGTGTGCTGTTTTAACAAGATGCATGCGTGTTCTGTGGGTGATGGGGAGACATATTGTTGTCAAGGATTGTGTGTGTCTTATCAGGGAGGGTATCCACAGCACTGGGACTGAAGCAGGTGTGGTAGGTGTGGGGATGGGCCATGGTTTATGCAAGTTAGTGATTGCTAGATTGTGCTTGGTCTTGCAGGTAGGTGTGTGTTTATAATGAGGGGCCGTAGAGGGAAATGGCACCTGCCAGCTCCTTTGTTCCTGGACAAGTCCCTTAGCAAACTCTGAGTTCAGGAACTATGTCTCCCTTGTTTAATCCTCAAGCACCTTTCAACCTGCTTCACCCAAGCTTCTCCACACTCTTTGCTCTGCTTAATCTTTAAGGACAGATCTCAGCTTCCTATCACCTTCTGTGCTCTCTCAGAGCTGAGACAGCTGATTTTTAAAAGTTCCAAGCTTTAAGTCTGCTGGCTGTATACGCTCACAAATGTCATCCCTTCTGATTTTCAAAGCCATAAGCTATGAGGATGTCTCTACGCTTTAGAGGCTCCCCGGTGTAGTAGTTTGTTTCTGGCCCCTCTGTGACTGTGGTTCCCTCCCTCTGGTGGTCAGAAATATGGGGTTTAGATTCCTACAGAGTCCTTGTCCTTCCTACCATCTTTGATGTGATTCCCTCTCTCCATTTAGTTGTATAGTTTTGTGGGGAAATCTGAAGGTCCATTTCTGGGTGACTCTGGTGTGAGTGTTACCTAGTTGTATCTGTGGGATGAGGTGAGTTTAGGGTCCTTCTACTCTGCCATCTTCCCCACAATTCAGTTTATTTTGTCTCATAAAAATATTACGACTCCAACTTTCTTTTCACTTCCATTTGCATGATAAATGGTTTTGTGTCCCATTACTTCCAATCTGCTTTTATTTTTAGGTCTGAAGTGATTCTCTGGTAGGCAGCATAGAGATGGGTCTTGCTTCCTCTTTACAGTCTATGTTTTCTGATTGGGATATTTAGTCCTTTGTTGTTAAAGCAATCATTGAGAAAGTATTTGTATCTCTCTAGTTGACTTCACAAGGAAAAGTGTGACAGGCTTCGCTCTGAGAAGGAGGTCTGCGTGGAACGCCTCTTTCAACTCATGGCTTGTTTCTGGCTGACGGAAGGCTTCTCAAGGGTGTGTACGGAAGCCTAGGGAAAAAGCGGCTACACTTCTCTCTCCGGGGGGAAAAAAGCAAGAACCCAAAAGCATCGGCGAGAAACCGTCTCTCAACGATCACCTTCTTTCCTGACGAGACAGAAACATGTTCAACTCTGTGTGTGTGTGTGTGTGTGTGTGTGTGTGTGTGAGGGCACACGCGCGCGCGCGTGCGTGAGTGAATAAGGAGAGTGCCATGTACTGACCTGGGAAAAGCAAGTCTGCGTATACAGCGACTCGCCACTAGCATCTTCAGGTATCCTGGAGAGAGAAGCATTTCCAAAAGTGGGTGTGGAAGCATCATGAAAGTGCCGTACGCTTTACTAACTTTCCCTGGACCTAACTCCGAGAAACGTCCTCCCTGACGATCGAAAAGAGCTGAGCCATCTCAAGGCTGCGTGTGATCGCACAGGGACCGTTCCCTGGACCTAACTTCGGGAACGCGTCGGGGTACAAGGCAGCTTTCAACGGACGTCTTCTTTCGTGAGCCCAGAAGCGTTTGCATATGTAGGCGTGGAAGCGTCAGGAGAGCGCCGTAGACCGCTCTCTAAGAGGCAACCTCACTTTTGCGAAGCCGTCTTGCACCTGACATCCTTTGCCTTGGAGACGGGAGCCTTTTATATAGTCGTGGTGGAAGCACAAGGAACGTGCCGTGCCCTGTCCTCATCTCTTAGAAACAAGGCCGCGCGCAATGGGACTTTCAGCGTAGCATATGGACGGGGTCATGAAGTCAGTCGAGATTGCAAGTGGACGTGTGCAGGCATAAGGAGAGTGCCCTATCCTTAACTCCTTGAAAGCGTGACGGAGGGAGACCGTCTTTCAAGCGAACCCCTCTCCGGAGGATATATCGAAGCAGTGACAAAAGTGGATGTGGAAGCACAACGCAAGGGTTCTATACGAAACTCGGAAAAGAAGGTGGTGTAGAAGGCAGGTTTCCCCCGCGTCTTGGTTCAGGTTTAGGGAAGGGATACTCTCTGCGCGTGTGGAAGCCTAGGGAAAGTACCATCGGCTGATGTGTGAAAAGCAAGCCTGCGCAGAACGCAACGTTCAGCGCACATCTTGTTTCACGAAGAGAGAAGCCGTTTCCAATGTGTGCGTGGAAGCCTAAAGCCAAGTGCCATATATCCTTACCCCCACGGAAAACCGCTGTAGGAAACCCGTCGTTCAACTCACAGCTTCCCGGAGGAAGTTTTTCTAAAGTGCGTGTGGAGGCCCAAGGAAAAGTGTGACAGGCTTCGCTCTGAGAAGGAGGTCTGTGTGGAACGCCTCTTTCAACTCACGGCTTGTTTCTGACTGACGGAAGGCTTCTCAAGGGTGTGTACTGAAGCCTACGGAAAAAGCGCATACACTTCACTCTCCGGGGGGAAAAGGGCAAGCACCCAAAAGCATTGGCGAGAAACCGTCTCTCAACGAACACCTCCTTTCCTGACGAGAGAGAAACATGTTCAACTCTGTGTGTGTGTGTGTGTGTGTGTGTGCGCGCGCGCGCGCGCGTGAGTGAATAAGGAATGTGCCATGCACTCACCTGGGAAAAGCAAGTCTGCGTATACGGCAACTCTCCACTAACATCTTCAGGTATCCTTGAGAGAGAAGCATTTCCAAAAGTGGGTGTGGAAGCATCATGAAAGTGCCGTACGCTTTACTACCGTTCAACACCCAAACTCAACACCCAAAATACAAATAACCGAGTCAAGAAATGGGCAGAAGATATGAACAGGTATTTCTCCAAAGAAGACACACAAATGGCCAACAGACATATGAGAAACTGCTCAACAGCACTTGGCATGGGGAAAAAGAAATCCAAATGACAATGAGATACCACTTCACACCAGTCAGAATTGCAAAAATTAACAAGCGAAGAAATAACAAATGTTGGTGAGGAGAAAGGGGAACTCTCTTACACTTCTAAGTGGGAATGAAAACTGGTACAGCCACTTTGGAAAACAATATGGAGGTTCCTCAAGAACTTAAAACAGAGCTCCCTTACAACCCAGCAATTTTATTTACCCCAAAGCTACAAATGTAGTGATCTGAAGGGGCAACTGCACCCCGAATGTTTATAGCGACATTGTCCACAATAGCCAAACCGTGGAAGGAACCAAGACATCCATCGACAGATAAATGGATAAAGAAAACATGGTATATACATATACAAAGGAATATGACTCAGCCATCAGAAAGGATCAATATTTAGCATATCGATGTGGATGGCACTGGAGGGTATTATGCTGAGCAAAATAAGTCAGTCAGAGAAAAACAATTATTATATGGTTTTACTCATATGTGGAATAGAAGGAACAGCACAGAGGATCATAGGGGAAGGGAGGGAAAATGAATGCGAAAAAACCAGAGAGGAAGAAAATCCATGACAGGTTCCTAACTATTGGAAACAAACTGAGGGTTGCTGGAGGAAAGGTGGGTGGGGAGATGGAGTAACTGTGTGATGGGCATTAAGGAATGCATGTGATGTGACGAACACTGGGTGTTATACACAACTGATGAATTGTGGAACGCTACATTTGAAACTACTGGTGTACTCGATGTTGGCTAATTCAATTTCAATGTTAAAAAAGTCTATTTTGTCTGATATAAGGATTGCTACTCTGACTTCTTTTGACATCCACTTGCATGATTAATGTTTCTCCATCTCTTAATTTCCATCTGCAGGTGTCTTTAGGTGTGAAATCTTTTATATATATATACAAACTCTGTCATGCTCTTTTGCTTGGAGCATTTAGTCCATTTACATTCAAACTAATTATCATTAGACATGTATTTATTGATGTTTTGTTACTTGTTTCATAGTTTTTTGTGTAGTTTTTCTCTGATCCTTTCTTCTCTTGCTCTCTCTCTCATGGTTTGCTCGTTTTCTTTAATGATATTCTTGGATTTCTTTCCCTTTATCTTTTGCATGTGTATTAGAGGTTTGGGTTTGTGGTGACCCCCTGGATTATATATAGCCTTTTCAGTCTATATTAAGTTGAATGCTGTTTAAGTTCAAACCCACTGTTGACTCCTCCTCATGTTTTAGGGTATATGTTTTCATATTTTACATACTTTTATTCTGTGAATCCCTTAACTGATTTTTACAGAAATACTTATTTTTACTGCTTCCTTGATTCATTATTGTCATACTCTCACTTACGATTTTTTTCCACTCATAGTGTCCCCTTCAATATTTTTTGTAGTTAATTTAGTGGTCATGAACTCTTTTAGTTTGTGTGGCTAAGAAACTCTTTTTCTCCCCTTCTTTTCTGAAGGATAGGCTTGCTGGATAAATTATTCCTTGCTGCAGATTTTTCTCATTCAGCACTTTGAATATTTAACGCCACTTTCTTCTGTCCTGCATAGTTTCTGCTGAAAACTCAGCTGATAGATTTATGGGCTTTCCCTTGCATGTTAACTGTCTTCTTTTATCTTGCTGCTTTAAATGTTTTTTCTTTATCACTACCTTTTCCCATTTGGATTACTATGTATCTTGATGTGGACCTCCTTAGGTTGATTTTGTGGGAGGGGATCTCTATGCCTTATGGATTTGTATAGGTTTCCTTCACCAGATTAGGTTAAGTTTTCAGCTCTTCTTTGGTCAAATAGATTTTCTGCCCCCTTTTCCCCCTTTTCACCTTCTGGGATCCCTCTCATGTGGGTGTTGTTACACTGGATGGAGTCACTGAATTCCCTATGTCTCTTCTCATTTTTGCATACTTCTTTTTCCTCTCATTTGTTCCGCTTGATTACTTTCCATTACTGTCTTCTAGTTCATTAATTTGTTCCTCTGCTTCGTCCATCCTGCTAATTATTCTATCTAGTATATTCTTCATTTCATTTCTTGTGTTCCACATCTCTGATTATTTCTTTCATATCTCTTTGTTAAGAGTCTCAATGATGTTCCCCCTTCTGATGTCCTCCCTCTTTTCATTTCCCCAGTGAGTATCTTTATAATTGTTATCTTAAATTTTCTGTCAGGCATGTTCCTTATATCCATTTTGTTTAGGTCTCTTGCTGTGGCTTTGTCCTCTTCTTTCGTTTAGGACATAGTCCTCTGTCTGCTCATTTGGCCTACTTCTCAGAGAATATCTCTCTGTTAGGAAGGTCAGATATATTGCTTGTTCATGAAAATACGGGGCAGAACATACATTTTTCACTTGGTGATGCTGGTTCTCCTCTGAAGGTAATGCATAGCAACAACAGAGAGTGGATCTGGACTGTGTCATTGTGCACAACACATGGGGTGTGCTGTTTTAACAAGATGCATGCGTGTTCTGTGGGTGATGGGGAGACATATTGTTGTCAAGGATTGTGTGGGTCTTATCAGGGAGGGTATCCACAGCACTGGGACTGAAGCAGGTGTGGTAGGTGTGGGGATGGGCCATGGTTTATGCAAGTTAGTGATTGCTAGATTGTGCTTGGTCTTGCAGGTAGGTGTGTGTTTATAATGAGGGGCCGTAGAGGGAAATGGCACCTGCCAGCTCCTTTGTTCCTGGACAAGTCCCTTAGCAAACTCTGAGTTCAGGAACTATGTCTCCCTTGTTTAATCCTCAAGCACCTTTCAACCTGCTTCACCCAAGCTTCTCCACACTCTTTGCTCTGCTTAATCTTTAAGGACAGATCTCAGCTTCCTATCACCTTCTGTGCTCTCTCAGAGCTGAGACAGCTGATTTTTAAAAGTTCCAAGCTTTAAGTCTGCTGGCTGTATACGCTCACAAATGTCATCCCTTCTGATTTTCAAAGCCATAAGCTATGAGGATGTCTCTACGCTTTAGAGGCTCCCCGGTGTAGTAGTTTGTTTCTGGCCCCTCTGTGACTGTGGTTCCCTCCCTCTGGTGGTCAGAAATATGGGGTTTAGATTCCTACAGAGTCCTTGTCCTTCCTACCATCTTTGATGTGATTCCCTCTCTCCATTTAGTTGTATAGTTTTGTGGGGAAATCTGAAGGTCCATTTCTGGGTGACTCTGGTGTGAGTGTTACCTAGTTGTTTCTGTGGGATGAGGTGAGTTTAGGGTCCTTCTACTCTGCCATCTTCCCCACAATTCAGTTTATTTTGTCTCATAAAAATATTACGACTCCAACTTTCTTTTCACTTCCATTTGCATGATAAATGGTTTTGTGTCCCATTACTTCCAATCTGCTTTTATTTTTAGGTCTGAAGTGATTCTCTGGTAGGCAGCATAGAGATGGGTCTTGCTTCCTCTTTACAGTCTATGTTTTCTGATTGGGATATTTAGTCCTTTGTTGTTAAAGCAATCATTGAGAAAGTATTTGTATCTCTCTAGTTGACTTCACAAGGAAAAGTGTGACAGGCTTCGCTCTGAGAAGGAGGTCTGCGTGGAACGCCTCTTTCAACTCATGGCTTGTTTCTGGCTGACGGAAGGCTTCTCAAGGGTGTGTACGGAAGCCTAGGGAAAAAGCGGCTACACTTCTCTCTCCGGGGGGAAAAAAGCAAGAACCCAAAAGCATCGGCGAGAAACCGTCTCTCAACGATCACCTTCTTTCCTGACGAGACAGAAACATGTTCAACTCTGTGTGTGTGTGTGTGTGTGTGTGTGTGTGTGTGTGTGTGAGGGCACGCGCGCGCGCGCGTGCGTGAGTGAATAAGGAGAGTGCCATGTACTGACCTGGGAAAAGCAAGTCTGCGTATGCAGCGACTCGCCACTAGCATCTTCAGGTATCCTGGAGAGAGAAGCATTTCCAAAAGTGGGTGTGGAAGCATCATGAAAGTGCCGTACGCTTTACTAACTTTCCCTGGACCTAACTCCGAGAAACGTCCTCCCTGACGATCGAAAAGAGCTGAGCCATCTCAAGGCTGCGTGTGATCGCACAGGGACCGTTCCCTGGACCTAACTTCGGGAACGCGTCGGGGTACAAGGCAGCTTTCAACGGACGTCTTCTTTCGTGAGCCCAGAAGCGTTTGCATATGTAGGCGTGGAAGCGTCAGGAGAGCGCCGTAGACCGCTCTCTAAGAGGCAACCTCGCTTTTGCGAAGCCGTCTTGCACCTGACATCCTTTGCCTTGGAGACGGGAGCCTTTTATATAGTCGTGGTGGAAGCACAAGGAACGTGCCGTGCCCTGTCCTCATCTCTTAGAAACAAGGCCGCGCGCAATGGGACTTTCAGCGTAGCATATGGACGGGGTCATGAAGTCAGTCGAGATTGCAAGTGGACGTGTGCAGGCATAAGGAGAGTGCCCTATCCTTAACTCCTTGAAAGCGTGACGGAGGGAGACCGTCTTTCAAGCGAACCCCTCTCCGGAGGATATATCGAAGCAGTGACAAAAGTGGATGTGGAAGCACAACGCAAGGGTTCTATACGAAACTCGGAAAAGAAGGTGGTGTAGAAGGCAGCTTTCCCCCGCGTCTTGGTTCAGGTTTAGGGAAGGGATACTCTCTGCGCGTGTGGAAGCCTAGGGAAAGTACCATCGGCTGATGTGTGAAAAGCAAGCCTGCGCAGAACGCAACGTTCAGCGCACATCTTGTTTCACGAAGAGAGAAGCCGTTTCCAATGTGTGCGTGGAAGCCTAAGGCCAAGTGCCATATATCCTTACCCCCACGGAAAACCGCTGTAGGAAACCCGTCGTTCAACTCACAGCTTCCCGGAGGAAGTTTTTCTAAAGTGCGTGTGGAGGCCCAAGGAAAAGTGTGACAGGCTTCGCTCTGAGAAGGAGGTCTGTGTGGAACGCCTCTTTCAACTCACGGCTTGTTTCTGACTGACGGAAGGCTTCTCAAGGGTGTGTACTGAAGCCTACGGAAAAAGCGCATACACTTCACTCTCCGGGGGGAAAAGGGCAAGCACCCAAAAGCATTGGCGAGAAACCGTCTCTCAACGAACACCTCCTTTCCTGACGAGACAGAAACATGTTCAACTCTGTGTGTGTGTGTGTGTGTGTGTGCGCGCGCGCGCGCGCGTGAGTGAATAAGGAATGTGCCATGCACTCACCTGGGAAAAGCAAGTCTGCGTATACGGCAACTCTCCACTAACATCTTCAGGTATCCTTGAGAGAGAAGCATTTCCAAAAGTGGGTGTGGAAGCATCATGAAAGTGCCGTACGCTTTACTACCGTTCAACACCCAACTCAACACCCAAAATACAAATAACCGAGTCAAGAAATGGGCAGAAGATATGAACAGGTATTTCTCCAAAGAAGACACACAAATGGCCAACAGACATATGAGAAACTGCTCAAGATCACTTGGCATGGGGAAAAAGAAATCCAAATGACAATGAGATACCACTTCACACCAGTCAGAATTGCAAAAATTAACAAGCGAAGAAATAACAAATGTTGGTGAGGAGAAAGGGGAACTCTCTTACACTTCTAAGTGGGAATGAAAACTGGTACAGCCACTTTG
Source organism: Eumetopias jubatus (assembly GCF_037043125.1). Taxonomy (NCBI): domain Eukaryota; kingdom Metazoa; phylum Chordata; class Mammalia; order Carnivora; family Otariidae; genus Eumetopias; species Eumetopias jubatus. Next base: position 104,556 of record NW_028274936.1, on the reverse strand, counting down.
GAAAACAATATGGAGGTTCCTCAAGAACTTAAAACAGAGCTCCCTTACAACCCAGCAATTTTATTTACCCCAAAGCTACAAATGTAGTGATCTGAAGGGGCAACTGCACCCCAAATGTTTATAGCGACATTGTCCACAATAGCCAAACCGTGGAAGGAACCAAGACATCCATCGACAGATAAATGGATAAAGAAAACATGGTATATACATATACAAAGGAATATGACTCAGCCATCAGAAAGGATCAATATTTAGCATATCGATGTGGATGGCACTGGAGGGTATTATGCTGAGCAAAATAAGTCAGTCAGAGAAAAACAATTATTATATGGTTTTACTCATATGTGGAATAGAAGGAACAGCACAGAGGATCATAGGGGAAGGGAGGGAAAATGAATGCGAAGAAACCAGAGAGGAAGAAAATCCATGACAGGTTCCTAACTATTGGAAACAAACTGAGGGTTGCTGGAGGAAAGGTGGGTGGGGAGATGGAGTAACTGTGTGATGGGCATTAAGGAATGCATGTGATGTGATGAACACTGGGTGTTATACACAACTGATGAATTGTGGAACGCTACATTTGAAACTACTGGTGTACTCTATGTTGGCTAATTCAATTTCAATGTTAAAAAAGTCTATTTTGTCTGATATAAGGATTGCTACTCTGACTTCTTTTGACATCCACTTGCATGATTAATGTTTCTCCATCTCTTAATTTCCATCTGCAGGTGTCTTTAGGTGTGAAATCTTTTATATATATATACAAACTCTGTCATGCTCTTTTGCTTGGAGCATTTAGTCCATTTACATTCAAACTAATTATCATTAGACATGTATTTATTGATGTTTTGTTACTTGTTTCATAGTTTTTTGTGTAGTTTTTCTCAGATCCTTTCTTCTCTTGCTCTCTCTCTCATGGTTTGCTCGTTTTCTTTAATGATATTCTTGGATTTCTTTCCCTTTATCTTTTGCATGTGTATTAGAGGTTTGGGTTTGTGGTGACCCCCTGGATTATATATAGCCTTTTCAGTCTATATTAAGTTGAATGCTGTTTAAGTTCAAACCCACTGTTGACTCCTCCTCATGTGTTAGGGTATATGTTTTCATATTTTACATACTTTTATTTTGTGAATCCCTTAACTGATTTTTACAGAAATACTTATTTTTACTGCTTCCTTGATTCATTATTGTCATACTCTCACTTACGATTTTTTTCCACTCATAGTGTCCCCTTCAATATTTTTTGTAGTTAATTTAGTGGTCATGAACTCTTTTAGTTTGTGTGGCTAAGAAACTCTTTTTCTCCCCTTCTTTTCTGAAGGATAGGCTTGCTGGATAAATTATTCCTTGCTGCAGATTTTTCTCATTCAGCACTTTGAATATTTAACGCCACTTTCTTCTGTCCTGCATAGTTTCTGCTGAAAACTCAGCTGATAGATTTATGGGCTTTCCCTTGCATGTTAACTGTCTTCTTTTATCTTGCTGCTTTAAATGTTTTTTTCTTTATCACTACCTTTTCCCATTTGGATTACTATGTATCTTGATGTGGACCTCCTTAGGTTGATTTTGTGGGAGGGGATCTCTATGCCTTATGGATTTGTATAGGTTTCCTTCACCAGATTAGGTTAAGTTTTCAGCTCTTCTTTGGTCAAATAGATTTTCTGCCCCCTTTTCCCCCTTTTCACCTTCTGGGATCCCTCTCATGTGGGTGTTGTTACACTGGATGGAGTCACTGAATTCCCTATGTCTCTTCTCATTTTTGCATACTTCTTTTTCCTCTCATTTGTTCCGCTTGATTACTTTCCATTACTGTCTTCTAGTTCATTAATTTGTTCCTCTGCTTCGTCCACCCTGCTAATTATTCTATCTAGTATATTCTTCATTTCATTTCTTGTGTTCCACATCTCTGATTATTTCTTTCATATCTCTTTGTTAAGAGTCTCAATGATGTTCCCCCTTCTGATGTCCTCCCTCTTTTCATTTCCCCAGTGAGTATCTTTATAATTGTTATCTTAAATTTTCTGTCAGGCATGTTCCTTATATCCATTTTGTTTAGGTCTCTTGCTGTGGCTTTGTCCTCTTCTTTCGTTTAGGACATAGTCCTCTGTCTGCTCATTTGGCCTACTTCTCAGAGAATATCTCTCTGTTAGGAAGGTCAGATATATTGCTTGTTCTTGAAAATACGGGGCAGAACATACATTTTTCACTTGGTGATGCTGGTTCTCCTCTGAAGGTAATGCATAGCAACAACAGAGACTGGATCTGGACTGTGTCATTGTGCACAACACATGGGGTGTGCTGTTTTAACAAGATGCATGCGTGTTCTGTGGGTGATGGGGAGACATATTGTTGTCAAGGATTGTGTGGGTCTTATCAGGGAGGGTATCCACAGCACTGGGACTGAAGCAGGTGTGGTAGGTGTGGGGATGGGCCATGGTTTATGCAAGTTAGTGATTGCTAGATTGTGCTTGGTCTTGCAGGTAGGTGTGTGTTTATAATGAGGGGCCGTAGAGGGAAATGGCACCTGCCAGGTCCTTTGTTCCTGGACAAGTCCCTTAGCAAACTCTGAGTTCAGGAACTATGTCTCCCTTGTTTAATCCTCAAGCACCTTTCAACCTGCTTCACCCAAGCTTCTCCACACTCTTTGCTCTGCTTAATCTTTAAGGACAGATCTCAGCTTCCTATCACCTTCTGTGCTCTCTCAGAGCTGAGACAGCTGATTTTTAAAAGTTCCAAGCTTTAAGTCTGCTGGCTGTATACGCTCACAAATGTCATCCCTTCTGATTTTCAAAGCCATAAGCTATGAGGATGTCTCTACGCTTTAGAGGCTCCCCGGTGTAGTAGTTTGTTTCTGGCCCCTCTGTGACTGTGGTTCCCTCCCTCTGGTGGTCAGAAATATGGGGTTTAGATTCCTACAGAGTCCTTGTCCTTCCTACCATCTTTGATGTGATTCCCTCTCTCCATTTAGTTGTATAGTTTTGTGGGGAAATCTGAAGGTCCATTTCTGGGTGACTCTGGTGTGAGTGTTACCTAGTTGTTTCTGTGGGATGAGGTGAGTTTAGGGTCCTTCTACTCTGCCATCTTCCCCACAATTCAGTTTATTTTGTCTCATAAAAATATTACGACTCCAACTTTCTTTTCACTTCCATTTGCATGATAAATGGTTTTGTGTCCCATTACTTCCAATCTGCTTTTATTTTTAGGTCTGAAGTGATTCTCTGCTAGGCAGCATAGAGATGGGTCTTGCTTCCTTTTTACAGTCTATGTTTTCTGATTGGGATATTTAGTCCTTTTTTGTTAAAGCAATCATTGAGAAAGTATTTGTATCTCTCTAGTTGACTTCACAAGGAAAAGTGTGACAGGCTTCGCTCTGAGAAGGAGGTCTGCGTGGAACGCCTCTTTCAACTCATGGCTTGTTTCTGGCTGACGGAAGGCTTCTCAAGGGTGTGTACGGAAGCCTAGGGAAAAAGCGGCTACACTTCTCTCTCCGGGGGGAAAAAAGGAAGAACCCAAAAGCATCGGCGAGAAACCGTCTCTCAACGATCACCTTCTTTCCTGACGAGACAGAAACATGTTCAACTCTGTGTGTGTGTGTGTGTGTGTGTGTGTGTGTGTGTGTGTGTGAGGGCACGCGCGCGCGCGCGTGCGTGAGTGAATAAGGAGAGTGCCATGTACTGACCTGGGAAAAGCAAGTCTGCGTATACAGCGACTCGCCACTAGCATCTTCAGGTATCCTGGAGAGAGAAGCATTTCCAAAAGTGGGTGTGGAAGCATCATGAAAGTGCCGTACGCTTTACTAACTTTCCCTGGACCTAACTCCGAGAAACGTCCTCCCTGACGATCGAAAAGAGCTGAGCCTTCTCAAGGCTGCGTGTGATCGCACAGGGACCGTTCCCTGGACCTAACTTCGGAAAACGCGTCGGGGTACAAGGCAGCTTTCAACGGACGTCTTCTTTCGTGAGCCCAGAAGCGTTTGCATATGTAGGCGTGGAAGCGTCAGGAGAGCGCCGTAGACCGCTCTCTAAGAGGCAACCTCGCTTTTGCGAAGCCGTCTTGCACCTGACATCCTTTGCCTTGGAGACGGGAGCCTTTTATATAGTCGTGGTGGAAGCACAAGGAACGTGCCGTGCCCTGTCCTCATCTCTTAGAAACAAGGCCGCGCGCAATGGGACTTTCAGCGTAGCATATGGACGGGGTCATGAAGTCAGTCGAGATTGCAAGTGGACGTGTGCAGGCATAAGGAGAGTGCCCTATCCTTAACTCCTTGAAAGCGTGACGGAGGGAGACCGTCTTTCAAGCGAACCCCTCTCCGGAGGATATATCGAAGCAGTGACAAAAGTGGATGTGGAAGCACAACGCAAGGGTTCTATACGAAACTCGGAAAAGAAGGTGGTGTAGAAGGCAGCTTTCCCCCGCGTCTTGGTTCAGGTTTAGGGAAGGGATACTCTCTGCGCGTGTGGAAGCCTAGGGAAAGTACCATCGGCTGATGTGTGAAAAGCAAGCCTGCGCAGAACGCAACGCTCAGCGCACATCTTGTTTCACGAAGAGAGAAGCCGTTTCCAATGTGTGCGTGGAAGCCTAAGGCCAAGTGCCATATATCCTTACCCCCACGGAAAACCGCTGTAGGAAACCCGTCGTTCAACTCACAGCTTCCCGGAGGAAGTTTTTCTAAAGTGCGTGTGGAGGCCCAAGGAAAAGTGTGACAGGCTTCGCTCTGAGAAGGAGGTCTGTGTGGAACGCCTCTTTCAACTCACGGCTTGTTTCTGACTGACGGAAGGCTTCTCAAGGGTGTGTACTGAAGCCTACGGAAAAAGCGCATACACTTCACTCTCCGGGGGGAAAAGGGCAAGCACCCAAAAGCATTGGCGAGAAACCGTCTCTCAACCAACACCTCCTTTCCTGACGAGACAGAAACATGTTCAACTCTGTGTGTGTGTGTGTGTGTGCGCGCGCGTGAGTGAATAAGGAATGTGCCATGCACTCACCTGGGAAAAGCAAGTCTGTGTATACGGCAACTCTCCACTAACATCTTCAGGTATCCTTGAGAGAGAAGCATTTCCAAAAGTGGGTGTGGAAGCATCATGAAAGTGCCGTACGCTTCACTACCGTTCAACACCCAAACTCAACACCCAAAATACAAATAACCGAGTCAAGAAATGGGCAGAAGATATGAACAGGTATTTCTCCAACGAAGACACACAAATGGCCAACAGACATATGAGAAACTGCTCAACAGCACTTGGCATGGGGAAAAAGAAATCCAAATGACAATGAGATACCACTTCACACCAGTCAGAATTGCAAAAATTAACAAGCGAAGAAATAACAAATGTTGGTGAGGAGAAAGGGGAACTCTCTTACACTTCTAAGTGGGAATGAAAACTGGTACAGCCACTTTGGAAAACAATATGGAGGTTCCTCAAGAACTTAAAAGAGAGCTCCCTTACAACCCAGCAATTTTATTTACCCCAAAGCTACAAATGTAGTGATCTGAAGGGGCAACTGCACCCCGAATGTTTATAGCGACATTGTCCACAATAGCCAAACCGTGGAAGGAACCAAGACATCCATCGACAGATAAATGGATAAAGAAAACATGGTACATACATATACAAAGGAATATGACTCAGCCATCAGAAAGGATCAATATTTAGCATATCGATGTGGATGGCACTGGAGGGTATTATGCTGAGCAAAATAAGTCAGTCAGAGAAAAACAATTATTATATGGTTTTACTCATATGTGGAATAGAAGGAACAGCACAGAGGATCATAGGGGAAGGGAGGGAAAATGAATGCGAAGAAACCAGAGAGGAAGAAAATCCATGACAGGTTCCTAACTATTGGAAACAAACTGAGGGTTGCTGGAGGAAAGGTGGGTGGGGAGATGGAGTAACTGTGTGATGGGCATTAAGGAATGCATGTGATGTGATGAACACTGGGTGTTATACACAACTGATGAATTGTGGAACGCTACATTTGAAACTACTGGTGTACTCTATGTTGGCTAATTCAATTTCAATGTTAAAAAAGTCTATTTTGTCTGATATAAGAATTGCTACTCTGAATTCTTTTGACATCCACTTGCATGATTAATGTTTCTCCATCTCTTAATTTCCATCTGCAGGTGTCTTTAGGTGTGAAATCTTTTATATATATATACAAACTCTGTCATGCTCTTTTGCTTGGAGCATTTAGTCCATTTACATTCAAACTAATTATCATTAGACATGTATTTATTGATGTTTTGTTACTTGTTTCATAGTTTTTTGTGTAGTTTTTCTCTGATCCTTTCTTCTCTTGCTCTCTCTCTCATGGTTTGCTCGTTTTCTTTAATGATATTCTTGGATTTCTTTCCCTTTATCTTTTGCATGTGTATTAGAGGTTTGGGTTTGTGGTGACCCCCTGGATTATATATAGCCTTTTCAGTCTATATTAAGTTGAATGCTGTTTAAGTTCAAACCCACTGTTGACTCCTCCTCATGTGTTAGGGTATATGTTTTCATATTTTACATACTTTTATTTTGTGAATCCCTTAACTGATTTTTACAGAAATACTTATTTTTACTGCTTCCTTGATTCATTATTGTCATACTCTCACTTACGATTTTTTTCCACTCATAGTGTCCCCTTCAATATTTTTTGTAGTTAATTTAGTGGTCATGAACTCTTTTAGTTTGTGTGGCTAAGAAACTCTTTTTCTCCCCTTCTTTTCTGAAGGATAGGCTTGCTGGATAAATTATTCCTTGCTGCAGATTTTTCTCATTCAGCACTTTGAATATTTAACGCCACTTTCTTCTGTCCTGCATAGTTTCTGCTGAAAACTCAGCTGATAGATTTATGGGCTTTCCCTTGCATGTTAACTGTCTTCTTTTATCTTGCTGCTTTAAATGTTTTTTCTTTATCACTACCTTTTCCCATTTGGATTACTATGTATCTTGATGTGGACCTCCTTAGGTTGATTTTGTGGGAGGGGATCTCTATGCCTTATGGATTTGTATAGGTTTCCTTCACCAGATTAGGTTAAGTTTTCAGCTCTTCTTTGGTCAAATAGATTTTCTGCCCCCTTTTCCCCCTTTTCACCTTCTGGGATCCCTCTCATGTGGGTGTTGTTACACTGGATGGAGTCACTGAATTCCCTATGTCTCTTCTCATTTTTGCATACTTCTTTTTCCTCTCATTTGTTCCACTTGATTACTTTCCATTACTGTCTTCTAGTTCATTAATTTGTTCCTCTGCTTCGTCCATCCTGCTAATTATTCTATCTAGTATATTCTTCATTTCATTTCTTGTGATCCACATCTCTGATTATTTCTTTCATATCTCTTTGTTAAGAGTCTCAATGATGTTCCCCCTTCTGATGTCCTCCCTCTTTTCATTTCCCCAGTGAGTATCTTTATAATTGTTATCTTAAATTTTCTGTCAGGCATGTTCCTTATATCCATTTTGTTTAGGTCTCTTGCTGTGGCTTTGTCCTCTTCTTTCGTTTAGGACATAGTCCTCTGTCTGCTCATTTGGCCTACTTCTCAGAGAATATCTCTCTGTTAGGAAGGTCAGATATATTGCTTGTTCTTGAAAATACGGGGCAGAACATACATTTTTCACTTGGTGATGCTGGTTCTCCTCTGAAGGTAATGCATAGCAACAACAGAGACTGGATCTGGACTGTGTCATTGTGCACAACACATGGGGTGTGCTGTTTTAACAAGATGCATGCGTGTTCTGTGGGTGATGGGGAGACATATTGTTGTCAAGGATTGTGTGGGTCTTATCAGGGAGGGTATCCACAGCACTGGGACTGAAGCAGGTGTGGTAGGTGTGGGGATGGGCCATGGTTTATGCAAGTTAGTGATTGCTAGATTGTGCTTGGTCTTGCAGGTAGGTGTGTGTTTATAATGAGGGGCCGTAGAGGGAAATGGCACCTGCCAGCTCCTTTGTTCCTGGACAAGTCCCTTAGCAAACTCTGAGTTCAGGAACTATGTCTCCCTTGTTTAATCCTCAAGCACCTTTCAACCTGCTTCACCCAAGCTTCTCCACACTCTTTGCTCTGCTTAATCTTTAAGGACAGATCTCAGCTTCCTATCACCTTCTGTGCTCTCTCAGAGCTGAGACAGCTGATTTTTAAAAGTTCCAAGCTTTAAGTCTGCTGGTTGTATACGCTCACAAATGTCATCCCTTCTGATTTTCAAAGCCATAAGCTATGAGGATGTCTCTACGCTTTAGAGGCTCCCCGGTGTAGTAGTTTGTTTCTGGCCCCTCTGTGACTGTGGTTCCCTCCCTCTGGTGGTCAGAAATATGGGGTTTAGATTCCTACAGAGTCCTTGTCCTTCCTACCATCTTTGATGTGATTCCCTCTCTCCATTTAGTTGTATAGTTTTGTGGGGAAATCTGAAGGTCCATTTCTGGGTGACTCTGGTGTGAGTGTTACCTAGTTGTATCTGTGGGATGAGGTGAGTTTAGGGTCCTTCTACTCTGCCATCTTCCCCACAATTCAGTTTATTTTGTCTCATAAAAATATTACGACTCCAACTTTCTTTTCACTTCCATTTGCATGATAAATGGTTTTGTGTCCCATTACTTCCAATCTGCTTTTATTTTTAGGTCTGAAGTGATTCTCTGCTAGGCAGCATAGAGATGGGTCTTGCTTCCTCTTTACAGTCTATGTTTTCTGATTGGGATATTTAGTCCTTTTTTGTTAAAGCAATCATTGAGAAAGTATTTGTATCTCTCTAGTTGACTTCACAAGGAAAAGTGTGACAGGCTTCGCTCTGAGAAGGAGGTCTGCGTGGAACGCCTCTTTCAACTCATGGCTTGTTTCTGGCTGACGGAAGGCTTCTCAAGGGTGTGTACGGAAGCCTAGGGAAAAAGCGGCTACACTTCTCTCTCCGGGGGGAAAAAAGCAAGAACCCAAAAGCATCGGCGAGAAACCGTCTCTCAACGATCACCTTCTTTCCTGACGAGACAGAAACATGTTCAACTCTGTGTGTGTGTGTGTGTGTGTGTGTGTGTGTGTGTGTGAGGGCACGCGCGCGCGCGCGTGCGTGAGTGAATAAGGAGAGTGCCATGTACTGACCTGGGAAAAGCAAGTCTGCGTATACGGCAACTCTCCACTAACATCTTCAGGTATCCTTGAGAGAGAAGCATTTCCAAAAGTGGGTGTGGAAGCATCATGAAAGTGCCGTACGCTTTACTACCGTTCAACACCCAAACTCAACACCCAAAATACAAATAACCGAGTCAAGAAATGGGCAGAAGATATGAACAGGTATTTCTCCAAAGAAGACACACAAATGGCCAACAGACATGTGAGAAACTGCTCAACAGCACTTGGCATGGGGAAAAAGAAATCCAAATGACAATGAGATACCACTTCACACCAGTCAGAATTGCAAAAATTAACAAGCGAAGAAATAACAAATGTTGGTGAGGAGAAAGGGGAACTCTCTTACACTTCTAAGTGGGAATGAAAACTGGTACAGCCACTTTGGAAAACAATATGGAGGTTCCTCAAGAACTTAAAACAGAGCTCCCTTACAACCCAGCAATTTTATTTACCCCAAAGCTACAAATGTAGTGATCTGAAGGGGCAACTGCACCCCGAATGTTTATAGCGACATTGTCCACAATAGCCAAACCGTGGAAGGAACCAAGACATCCATCGACAGATAAATGGATAAAGAAAACATGGTACATACATATACAAAGGAATATGACTCAGCCATCAGAAAGGATCAATATTTAGCATATCGATGTGGATGGCACTGGAGGGTATTATGCTGAGCAAAATAAGTCAGTCAGAGAAAAACAATTATTATATGGTTTTACTCATATGTGGAATAGAAGGAACAGCACAGAGGATCATAGGGGAAGGGAGGGAAAATGAATGCGAAGAAACCAGAGAGGAAGAAAATCCATGACAGGTTCCTAACTATTGGAAACAAACTGAGGGTTGCTGGAGGAAAGGTGGGTGGGGAGATGGAGTAACTGTGTGATGGGCATTAAGGAATGCATGTGATGTGATGAACACTGGGTGTTATACACAACTGATGAATTGTGGAACGCTACATTTGAAACTACTGGTGTACTCTATGTTGGCTAATTCAATTTCAATGTTAAAAAAGTCTATTTTGTCTGATATAAGAATTGCTACTCTGAATTCTTTTGACATCCACTTGCATGATTAATGTTTCTCCATCTCTTAATTTCCATCTGCAGGTGTCTTTAGGTGTGAAATCTTTTATATATATATACAAACTCTGTCATGCTCTTTTGCTTGGAGCATTTAGTCCATTTACATTCAAACTAATTATCATTAGACATGTATTTATTGATGTTTTGTTACTTGTTTCATAGTTTTTTGTGTAGTTTTTCTCTGATCCTTTCTTCTCTTGCTCTCTCTCTCATGGTTTGCTCGTTTTCTTTAATGATATTCTTGGATTTCTTTCCCTTTATCTTTTGCATGTGTATTAGAGGTTTGGGTTTGTGGTGACCCCCTGGATTATATATAGCCTTTTCAGTCTATATTAAGTTGAATGCTGTTTAAGTTCAAACCCACTGTTGACTCCTCCTCATGTGTTAGGGTATATGTTTTCATATTTTACATACTTTTATTTTGTGAATCCCTTAACTGATTTTTACAGAAATACTTATTTTTACTGCTTCCTTGATTCATTATTGTCATACTCTCACTTACGATTTTTTTCCACTCATAGTGTCCCCTTCAATATTTTTTGTAGTTAATTTAGTGGTCATGAACTCTTTTAGTTTGTGTGGCTAAGAAACTCTTTTTCTCCCCTTCTTTTCTGAAGGATAGGCTTGCTGGATAAATTATTCCTTGCTGCAGATTTTTCTCATTCAGCACTTTGAATATTTAACGCCACTTTCTTCTGTCCTGCATAGTTTCTGCTGAAAACTCAGCTGATAGATTTATGGGCTTTCCCTTGCATGTTAACTGTCTTCTTTTATCTTGCTGCTTTAAATGTTTTTTCTTTATCACTACCTTTTCCCATTTGGATTACTATGTATCTTGATGTGGACCTCCTTAGGTTGATTTTGTGGGAGGGGATCTCTATGCCTTATGGATTTGTATAGGTTTCCTTCACCAGATTAGGTTAAGTTTTCAGCTCTTCTTTGGTCAAATAGATTTTCTGCCCCCTTTTCCCCCTTTTCACCTTCTGGGATCCCTCTCATGTGGGTGTTGTTACACTGGATGGAGTCACTGAATTCCCTATGTCTCTTCTCATTTTTGCATACTTCTTTTTCCTCTCATTTGTTCCGCTTGATTACTTTCCATTACTGTCTTCTAGTTCATTAATTTGTTCCTCTGCTTCGTCCATCCTGCTAATTATTCTATCTAGTATATTCTTCATTTCATTTCTTGTGTTCCACATCTCTGATTATTTCTTTCATATCTCTTTGTTAAGAGTCTCAATGATGTTCCCCCTTCTGATGTCCTCCCTCTTTTCATTTCCCCAGTGAGTATCTTTATAATTGTTATCTTAAATTTTCTGTCAGGCATGTTCCTTATATCCATTTTGTTTAGGTCTCTTGCTGTGGCTTTGTCCTCTTCTTTCGTTTAGGACATAGTCCTCTGTCTGCTCATTTGGCCTACTTCTCAGAGAATATCTCTCTGTTAGGAAGGTCAGATATATTGCTTGTTCTTGAAAATACGGGGCAGAACATACATTTTTCACTTGGTGATGCTGGTTCTCCTCTGAAGGTAATGCATAGCAACAACAGAGACTGGATCTGGACTGTGTCATTGTGCACAACACATGGGGTGTGCTGTTTTAACAAGATGCATGCGTGTTCTGTGGGTGATGGGGAGACATATTGTTGTCAAGGATTGTGTGGGTCTTATCAGGGAGGGTATCCACAGCACTGGGACTGAAGCAGGTGTGGTAGGTGTGGGGATGGGCCATGGTTTATGCAAGTTAGTGATTGCCAGATTGTGCTTGGTTTTGCAGGTAGGTGTGTGTTTATAATGAGGGGCCGTAGAGGGAAATGGCACCTGCCAGCTCCTTTGTTCCTGGACAAGTCCCTTAGCAAACTCTGAGTTCAGGAACTATGTCTCCCTTGTTTAATCCTCAAGCACCTTTCAACCTGCTTCACCCAAGCTTCTCCACACTCTTTGCTCTGCTTAATCTTTAAGGACAGATCTCAGCTTCCTATCACCTTCTGGGCTCTCTCAGAGCTGAGACAGCTGATTTTTAAAAGTTCCAAGCTTTAAGTCTGCTGGTTGTATACGCTCACAAATGTCATCCCTTCTGATTTTCAAAGCCATAAGCTATGAGGATGTCTCTACGCTTTAGAGGCTCCCCGGTGTAGTAGTTTGTTTCTGGCCCCTCTGTGACTGTGGTTCCCTCCCTCTGGTGGTCAGAAATATGGGCTTTAGATTCCTACAGAGTCCTTGTCCTTCCTACCATCTTTGATGTGATTCCCTCTCTCCATTTAGTTGTATAGTTTTGTGGGGAAATCTGAAGGTCCATTTCTGGGTGACTCTGGTGTGAGTGTTACCTAGTTGTATCTGTGGGATGAGGTGAGTTTAGGGTCCTTCTACTCTGCCATCTTCCCCACAATTCAGTTTATTTTGTCTCATAAAAATATTACGACTCCAACTTTCTTTTCACTTCCATTTGCATGATAAATGGTTTTGTGTCCCATTACTTCCAATCTGCTTTTATTTTTAGGTCTGAAGTGATTCTCTGGTAGGCAGCATAGAGATGGGTCTTGCTTCCTCTTTACAGTCTATGTTTTCTGATTGGGATATTTAGTCCTTTTTTGTTAAAGCAATCATTGAGAAAGTATTTGTATCTCTCTAGTTGACTTCACAAGGAAAAGTGTGACAGGCTTCGCTCTGAGAAGGAGGTCTGCGTGGAACGCCTCTTTCAACTCATGGCTTGTTTCTGGCTGACGGAAGGCTTCTCAAGGGTGTGTACGGAAGCCTAGGGAAAAAGCGGCTACACTTCTCTCTCCGGGGGGAAAAAAGCAAGAACCCAAAAGCATCGGCGAGAAACCGTCTCTCAACGATCACCTTCTTTCCTGACGAGACAGAAACATGTTCAACTCTGTGTGTGTGTGTGTGTGTGTGTGTGTGTGTGTGTGTGTGTGAGGGCACGCGCGCGCGCGCGTGCGTGAGTGAATAAGGAGAGTGCCATGTACTGACCTGGGAAAAGCAAGTCTGCGTATACAGCGACTCGCCACTAGCATCTTCAGGTATCCTGGAGAGAGAAGCATTTCCAAAAGTGGGTGTGGAAGCATCATGAAAGTGCCGTACGCTTTACTAACTTTCCCTGGACCTAACTCCGAGAAACGTCCTCCCTGACGATCGAAAAGAGCTGAGCCATCTCAAGGCTGCGTGTGATCGCACAGGGACCGTTCCCTGGACCTAACTTCGGAAAACGCGTCGGGGTACAAGGCAGCTTTCAACGGACGTCTTCTTTCGTGAGCCCAGAAGCGTTTGCATATGTAGGCGTGGAAGCGTCAGGAGAGCGCCGTAGACCGCTCTCTAAGAGGCAACCTCGCTTTTGCGAAGCCGTCTTGCACCTGACATCCTTTGCCTTGGAGACGGGAGCCTTTTATATAGTCGTGGTGGAAGCACAAGGAACGTGCCGTGCCCTGTCCTCATCTCTTAGAAACAAGGCCGCGCGCAATGGGACTTTCAGCGTAGCATATGGACGGGGTCATGAAGTCAGTCGAGATTGCAAGTGGACGTGTGCAGGCATAAGGAGAGTGCCCTATCCTTAACTCCTTGAAAGCGTGACGGAGGGAGACCGTCTTTCAAGCGAACCCCTCTCCGGAGGATATATCGAAGCAGTGACAAAAGTGGATGTGGAAGCACAACGCAAGGGTTCTATACGAAACTCGGAAAAGAAGGTGGTGTAGAAGGCAGCTTTCCCCCGCGTCTTGGTTCAGGTTTAGGGAAGGGATACTCTCTGCGCGTGTGGAAGCCTAGGGAAAGTACCATCGGCTGATGTGTGAAAAGCAAGGCTGCGCAGAACGCAACGTTCAGCGCACATCTTGTTTCACGAAGAGAGAAGCCGTTTCCAATGTGTGCGTGGAAGCCTAAGGCCAAGTGCCATATATCCTTACCCCCACGGAAAACCGCTGTAGGAAACCCGTCGTTCAACTCACAGCTTCCCGGAGGAAGTTTTTCTAAAGTGCGTGTGGAGGCCCAAGGAAAAGTGTGACAGGCTTCGCTCTGAGAAGGAGGTCTGTGTGGAACGCCTCTTTCAACTCACGGCTTGTTTCTGACTGACGGAAGGCTTCTCAAGGGTGTGTACTGAAGCCTACGGAAAAAGCGCATACACTTCACTCTCCGGGGGGAAAAGGGCAAGCACCCAAAAGCATTGGCGAGAAACCGTCTCTCAACGAACACCTCCTTTCCTGACGAGACAGAAACATGTTCAACTCTGTGTGTGTGTGTGTGTGTGTGTGCGCGCGCGCGCGCGCGTGAGTGAATAAGGAATGTGCCATGCACTCACCTGGGAAAAGCAAGTCTGCCTATACGGCAACTCTCCACTAACATCTTCAGGTATCCTTGAGAGAGAAGCATTTCCAAAAGTGGGTGTGGAAGCATCATGAAAGTGCCGTACGCTTTACTACCGTTCAACACCCAAACTCAACACCCAAAATACAAATAACCGAGTCAAGAAATGGGCAGAAGATATGAACAGGTATTTCTCCAAAGAAGACACACAAATGGCCAACAGACATATGAGAAACTGCTCAACAGCACTTGGCATGGGGAAAAAGAAATCCAAATGACAATGAGATACCACTTCACACCAGTCAGAATTGCAAAAATTAACAAGCGAAGAAATAACAAATGTTGGTGAGGAGAAAGGGGAACTCTCTTACACTTCTAAGTGGGAATGAAAACTGGTACAGCCACTTTGGAAAACAATATGGAGGTTCCTCAAGAACTTAAAACAGAGCTCCCTTACAACCCAGCAATTTTATTTACCCCAAAGCTACAAATGTAGTGATCTGAAGGGGCAACTGCACCCCGAATGTTTATAGCGACATTGTCCACAATAGCCAAACCGTGGAAGGAACCAAGACATCCATCGACAGATAAATGGATAAAGAAAACATGGTACATACATATACAAAGGAATATGACTCAGCCATCAGAAAGGATCAATATTTAGCATATCGATGTGGATGGCACTGGAGGGTATTATGCTGAGCAAAATAAGTCAGTCAGAGAAAAACAATTATTATATGGTTTTACTCATATGTGGAATAGAAGGAACAGCACAGAGGATCATAGGGGAAGGGAGGGAAAATGAATGCGAAGAAACCAGAGAGGAAGAAAATCCATGACAGGTTCCTAACTATTGGAAACAAACTGAGGGTTGCTGGAGGAAAGGTGGGTGGGGAGATGGAGTAACTGTGTGATGGGCATTAAGGAATGCATGTGATGTGATGAACACTGGGTGTTATACACAACTGATGAATTGTGGAACGCTACATTTGAAACTACTGGTGTACTCTATGTTGGCTAATTCAATTTCAATGTTAAAAAAGTCTATTTTGTCTGATATAAGGATTGCTACTCTGACTTCTTTTGACATCCACTTGCATGATTAATGTTTCTCCATCTCTTAATTTCCATCTGCAGGTGTCTTTAGGTGTGAAATCTTTTATATATATATATACAAACTCTGTCATGCTCTTTTGCTTGGAGCATTTAGTCCATTTACATTCAAACTAATTATCATTAGACATGTATTTATTGATGTTTTGTTACTTGTTTCATAGTTTTTTGTGTAGTTTTTCTCTGATCCTTTCTTCTCTTGCTCTCTCTCTCATGGTTTGCTCGTTTTCTTTAATGATATTCTTGGATTTCTTTCCCTTTATCTTTTGCATGTGTATTAGAGGTTTGGGTTTGTGGTGACCCCCTGGATTATATATAGCCTTTTCAGTCTATATTAAGTTGAATGCTGTTTAAGTTCAAACCCACTGTTGACTCCTCCTCATGTGTTAGGGTATATGTTTTCATATTTTACATACTTTTATTTTGTGAATCCCTTAACTGATTTTTACAGAAATACTTATTTTTACTGCTTCCTTGATTCATTATTGTCATACTCTCACTTACGATTTTTTTCCACTCATAGTGTCCCCTTCAATATTTTTTGTAGTTAATTTAGTGGTCATGAACTCTTTTAGTTTGTGTGGCTAAGAAACTCTTTTTCTCCCCTTCTTTTCTGAAGGATAGGCTTGCTGGATAAATTATTCCTTGCTGCAGATTTTTCTCATTCAGCACTTTGAATATTTAACGCCACTTTCTTCTGTCCTGCATAGTTTCTGCTGAAAACTCAGCTGATAGATTTATGGGCTTTCCCTTGCATGTTAACTGTCTTCTTTTATCTTGCTGCTTTAAATGTTTTTTCTTTATCACTACCTTTTCCCATTTGGATTACTATGTATCTTGATGTGGACCTCCTTAGGTTGATTTTGTGGGAGGGGATCTCTATGCCTTATGGATTTGTATAGGTTTCCTTCACCAGATTAGGTTAAGTTTTCAGCTCTTCTTTGGTCAAATAGATTTTCTGCCCCCTTTTCCCCCTTTTCACCTTCTGGGATCCCTCTCATGTGGGTGTTGTTACACTGGATGGAGTCACTGAATTCCCTATGTCTCTTCTCATTTTTGCATACTTCTTTTTCCTCTCATTTGTTCCGCTTGATTACTTTCCATTACTGTCTTCTAGTTCATTAATTTGTTCCTGTGCTTCGTCCATCCTGCTAATTATTCTATCTAGTATATTCTTCATTTCATTTCTTGTGTTCCACATCTCTGATTATTTCTTTCATATCTCTTTGTTAAGAGTCTCAATGATGTTCCCCCTTCTGATGTCCTCCCTCTTTTCATTTCCCCAGTGAGTATCTTTATAATTGTTATCTTAAATTTTCTGTCAGGCATGTTCCTTATATCCATTTTGTTTAGGTCTCTTGCTGTGGCTTTGTCCTCTTCTTTCGTTTAGGACATAGTCCTCTGTCTGCTCATTTGGCCTACTTCTCAGAGAATATCTCTCTGTTAGGAAGGTCAGATATATTGCTTGTTCTTGAAAATACGGGGCAGAACATACATTTTTCACTTGGTGATGCTGGTTCTCCTCTGAAGGTAATGCATAGCAACAACAGAGACTGGATCTGGACTGTGTCATTGTGCACAACACATGGGGTGTGCTGTTTTAACAAGATGCATGCGTGTTCTGTGGGTGATGGGGAGACATATTGTTGTCAAGGATTGTGTGGGTCTTATCAGGGAGGGTATCCACAGCACTGGGACTGAAGCAGGTGTGGTAGGTGTGGGGATGGGCCATGGTTTATGCAAGTTAGTGATTGCCAGATTGTGCTTGGTTTTGCAGGTAGGTGTGTGTTTATAATGAGGGGCCGTAGAGGGAAATGGCACCTGCCAGCTCCTTTGTTCCTGGACAAGTCCCTTAGCAAACTCTGAGTTCAGGAACTATGTCTCCCTTGTTTAATCCTCAAGCACCTTTCAACCTGCTTCACCCAAGCTTCTCCACACTCTTTGCTCTGCTTAATCTTTAAGGACAGATCTCAGCTTCCTATCACCTTCTGTGCTCTCTCAGAGCTGAGACAGCTGATTTTTAAAAGTTCCAAGCTTTAAGTCTGCTGGTTGTATACGCTCACAAATGTCATCCCTTCTGATTTTCAAAGCCATAAGCTATGAGGATGTCTCTACGCTTTAGAGGCTCCCCGGTGTAGTAGTTTGTTTCTGGCCCCTCTGTGACTGTGGTTCCCTCCCTCTGGTGGTCAGAAATATGGGCTTTAGATTCCTACAGAGTCCTTGTCCTTCCTACCATCTTTGATGTGATTCCCTCTCTCCATTTAGTTGTATAGTTTTGTGGGGAAATCTGAAGGTCCATTTCTGGGTGACTCTGGTGTGAGTGTTACCTAGTTGTATCTGTGGGATGAGGTGAGTTTAGGGTCCTTCTACTCTGCCATCTTCCCCACAATTCAGTTTATTTTGTCTCATAAAAATATTACGACTCCAACTTTCTTTTCACTTCCATTTGCATGATAAATGGTTTTGTGTCCCATTACTTCCAATCTGCTTTTATTTTTAGGTCTGAAGTGATTCTCTGGTAGGCAGCATAGAGATGGGTCTTGCTTCCTCTTTACAGTCTATGTTTTCTGATTGGGATATTTAGTCCTTTTTTGTTAAAGCAATCATTGAGAAAGTATTTGTATCTCTCTAGTTGACTTCACAAGGAAAAGTGTGACAGGCTTCGCTCTGAGAAGGAGGTCTGCGTGGAACGCCTCTTTCAACTCATGGCTTGTTTCTGGCTGACGGAAGGCTTCTCAAGGGTGTGTACGGAAGCCTAGGGAAAAAGGGGCTACACTTCTCTCTCCGGGGGGAAAAAAGCAAGAACCCAAAAGCATCGGCGAGAAACCGTCTCTCAACGATCACCTTCTTTCCTGACGAGACAGAAACATGTTCAACTCTGTGTGTGTGTGTGTGTGTGTGTGTGTGTGTGTGTGTGTGAGGGCACGCGCGCGCGCGCGTGCGTGAGTGAATAAGGAGAGTGCCATGTACTGACCTGGGAAAAGCAAGTCTGCGTATACAGCGACTCGCCACTAGCATCTTCAGGTATCCTGGAGAGAGAAGCATTTCCAAATGTGGGTGTGGAAGCATCATGAAAGTGCCGTACGCTTTACTAACTTTCCCTGGACCTAACTCCGAGAAACGTCCTCCCTGACGATCGAAAAGAGCTGAGCCATCTCAAGGCTGCGTGTGATCGCACAGGGACCGTTCCCTGGACCTAACTTCGGAAAACGCGTCGGGGTACAAGGCAGCTTTCAACGGACGTCTTCTTTCGTGAGCCCAGAAGCGTTTGCATATGTAGGCGTGGAAGCGTCAGGAGAGCGCCGTAGACCGCTCTCTAAGAGGCAACCTCGCTTTTGCGAAGCCGTCTTGCACCTGACATCCTTTGCCTTGGAGACGGGAGCCTTTTATATAGTCGTGGTGGAAGCACAAGGAACGTGCCGTGCCCTGTCCTCATCTCTTAGAAACAAGGCCGCGCGCAATGGGACTTTCAGCGTAGCATATGGACGGGGTCATGAAGTCAGTCGAGATTGCAAGTGGACGTGTGCAGGCATAAGGAGAGTGCCCTATCCTTAACTCCTTGAAAGCGTGACGGAGGGAGACCGTCTTTCAAGCGAACCCCTCTCCGGAGGATATATCGAAGCAGTGACAAAAGTGGATGTGGAAGCACAACGCAAGGGTTCTATAAGAAACTCGGAAAAGAAGGTGGTGTAGAAGGCAGCTTTCCCCCGCGTCTTGGTTCAGGTTTAGGGAAGGGATACTCTCTGCGCGTGTGGAAGCCTAGGGAAAGTACCATCGGCTGATGTGTGAAAAGCAAGCCTGCGCAGAACGCAACGTTCAGCGCACATCTTGTTTCACGAAGAGAGAAGCCGTTTCCAATGTGTGCGTGGAAGCCTAAGGCCAAGTGCCATATATCCTTACCCCCACGGAAAACCGCTGTAGGAAACCCGTCGTTCAACTCACAGCTTCCCGGAGGAAGTTTTTCTAAAGTGCGTGTGGAGGCCCAAGGAAAAGTGTGACAGGCTTCGCTCTGAGAAGGAGGTCTTTGTGGAACGCCTCTTTCAACTCACGGCTTGTTTCTGACTGACGGAAGGCTTCTCAAGGGTGTGTACTGAAGCCTACGGAAAAAGCGCATACACTTCACTCTCCGGGGGGAAAAGGGCAAGCACCCAAAAGCATTGGCGAGAAACCGTCTCTCAACGAACACCTCCTTTCCTGACGAGACAGAAACATGTTCAACTCTGTGTGTGTGTGTGTGTGTGTGCGCGCGCGTGCGCGCGTGAGTGAATAAGGAATGTGCCATGCACTCACCTGGGAAAAGCAAGTCTGCGTATACGGCAACTCTCCACTAACATCTTCAGGTATCCTTGAGAGAGAAGCATTTCCAAAAGTGGGTGTGGAAGCATCATGAAAGTGCCGTACGCTTTACTACCGTTCAACACCCAAACTCAACACCCAAAATACAAATAACCGAGTCAAGAAATGGGCAGAAGATATGAACAGGTATTTCTCCAACGAAGACACACAAATGGCCAACAGACATATGAGAAACTGCTCAACAGCACTTGGCATGGGGAAAAAGAAATCCAAATGACAATGAGATACCACTTCACACCAGTCAGAATTGCAAAAATTAACAAGCGAAGAAATAACAAATGTTGGTGAGGAGAAAGGGGAACTCTCTTACACTTCTAAGTGGGAATGAAAACTGGTACAGCCACTTTGGAAAACAATATGGAGGTTCCTCAAGAACTTAAAACAGAGCTCCCTTACAACCCAGCAATTTTATTTACCCCAAAGCTACAAATGTAGTGATCTGAAGGGGCAACTGCACCCCGAATGTTTATAGCGACATTGTCCACAATAGCCAAACCGTGGAAGGAACCAAGACATCCATCGACAGATAAATGGATAAAGAAAACATGGTACATACATATACAAAGGAATATGACTCAGCCATCAGAAAGGATCAATATTTAGCATATCGATGTGGATGGCACTGGAGGGTATTATGCTGAGCAAAATAAGTCAGTCAGAGAAAAACAATTATTATATGGTTTTACTCATATGTGGAATAGAAGGAACAGCACAGAGGATCATAGGGGAAGGGAGGGAAAATGAATGCGAAGAAACCAGAGAGGAAGAAAATCCATGACAGGTTCCTAACTATTGGAAACAAACTGAGGGTTGCTGGAGGAAAGGTGGGTGGGGAGATGGAGTAACTGTGTGATGGGCATTAAGGAATGCATGTGATGTGATGAACACTGGGTGTTATACACAACTGATGAATTGTGGAACGCTACATTTGAAACTACTGGTGTACTCTATGTTGGCTAATTCAATTTCAATGTTAAAAAAGTCTATTTTGTCTGATATAAGGATTGCTACTCTGACTTCTTTTGACATCCACTTGCATGATTAATGTTTCTCCATTTCTTAATTTCCATCTGCAGGTGTCTTTAGGTGTGAAATCTTTTATATATATATACAAACTCTGTCATGCTCTTTTGCTTGGAGCATTTAGTCCATTTACATTCAAACTAATTATCATTAGACATGTATTTATTGATGTTTTGTTACTTGTTTCATAGTTTTTTGTGTAGTTTTTCTCAGATCCTTTCTTCTCTTGCTCTCTCTCTCATGGTTTGCTCGTTTTCTTTAATGATATTCTTGGATTTCTTTCCCTTTATCTTTTGCATGTGTATTAGAGGTTTGGGTTTGTGGTGACACCCTGGATTATATATAGCCTTTTCAGTCTATATTAAGTTGAATGCTGTTTAAGTTCAAACCCACTGTTGACTCCTCCTCATGTGTTAGGGTATATGTTTTCATATTTTACATACTTTTATTTTGTGAATCCCTTAACTGATTTTTACAGAAATACTTATTTTTACTGCTTCCTTGATTCATTATTGTCATACTCTCACTTACGATTTTTTTCCACTCATAGTGTCCCCTTCAATATTTTTTGTAGTTAATTTAGTGGTCATGAACTCTTTTAGTTTGTGTGGCTAAGAAACTCTTTTTCTCCCCTTCTTTTCTGAAGGATAGGCTTGCTGGATAAATTATTCCTTGCTGCAGATTTTTCTCATTCAGCACTTTGAATATTTAACGCCACTTTCTTCTGTCCTGCATAGTTTCTGCTGAAAACTCAGCTGATAGATTTATGGGCTTTCCCTTGCATGTTAACTGTCTTCTTTTATCTTGCTGCTTTAAATGATTTTTCTTTATCACTACCTTTTCCCATTTGGATTACTATGTATCTTGATGTGGACCTCCTTAGGTTGATTTTGTGGGAGGGGATCTCTATGCCTTATGGATTTGTATAGGTTTCCTTCACCAGATTAGGTTAAGTTTTCAGCTCTTCTTTGGTCAAATAGATTTTCTGCCCCCTTTTCCCCCTTTTCACCTTCTGGGATCCCTCTCATGTGGGTGTTGTTACACTGGATGGAGTCACTGAATTCCCTATGTCTCTTCTCATTTTTGCATACTTCTTTTTCCTCTCATTTGTTCCGCTTGATTACTTTCCATTACTGTCTTCTAGTTCATTAATTTGTTCCTCTGCTTCGTCCATCCTGCTAATTATTCTATCTAGTATATTCTTCATTTCATTTCTTGTGTTCCACATCTCTGATTATTTCTTTCATATCTCTTTGTTAAGAGTCTCAATGATGTTCCCCCTTCTGATGTCCTCCCTCTTTTCATTTCCCCAGTGAGTATCTTTATAATTGTTATCTTAAATTTTCTGTCAGGCATGTTCCTTATATCCATTTTGTTTAGGTCTCTTGCTGTGGCTTTGTCCTCTTCTTTCGTTTAGGACATAGTCCTCTGTC
Organism: Eumetopias jubatus; assembly: GCF_037043125.1. Classification (NCBI taxonomy): domain Eukaryota; kingdom Metazoa; phylum Chordata; class Mammalia; order Carnivora; family Otariidae; genus Eumetopias; species Eumetopias jubatus. The sequence continues at coordinate 82,143 of NW_028274936.1, read as the reverse complement.
TGCTCATTTGGCCTACTTCTCAGAGAATATCTCTCTGTTAGGAAGGTCAGATATATTGCTTGTTCTTGAAAATACGGGGCAGAACATACATTTTTCACTTGGTGATGCTGCTTCTCCTCTGAAGGTAATGCATAGCAACAACAGAGACTGGATCTGGACTGTGTCATTGTGCACAACACATGGGGTGTGCTGTTTTAACAAGATGCATGCGTGTTCTGTGGGTGATGGGGAGACATATTGTTGTCAAGGATTGTGTGGGTCTTATCAGGGAGGGTATCCACAGCACTGGGACTGAAGCAGGTCTGGTAGGTGTGGGGATGGGCCATGGTTTATGCAAGTTAGTGATTGCTAGATTGTGCTTGGTCTTGTAGGTAGGTGTGTGTTTATAATGAGGGGCCGTAGAGGGAAATGGCACCTGCCAGCTCCTTTGTTCCTGGACAAGTCCCTTAGCAAACTCTGAGTTCAGGAACTATGTCTCCCTTGTTTAATCCTCAAGCACCTTTCAACCTGCTTCACCCAAGCTTCTCCACACTCTTTGCTCTGCTTAATCTTTAAGGACAGATCTCAGCTTCCTATCACCTTCTGTGCTCTCTCAGAGCTGAGACAGCTGATTTTTAAAAGTTCCAAGCTTTAAGTCTGCTGGTTGTATACGCTCACAAATGTCATCCCTTCTGATTTTCAAAGCCATAAGCTATGAGGATGTCTCTACGCTTTAGAGGCTCCCCGGTGTAGTAGTTTGTTTCTGGCCCCTCTGTGACTGTGGTTCCCTCCCTCTGGTGGTCAGAAATATGGGGTTTAGATTCCTACAGAGTCCTTGTCCTTCCTACCATCTTTGATGTGATTCCCTCTCTCCATTTAGTTGTATAGTTTTGTGGGGAAATCTGAAGGTCCATTTCTGGGTGACTCTGGTGTGAGTGTTACCTAGTTGTATCTGTGGGATGAGGTGAGTTTAGGGTCCTTCTACTCTGCCATCTTCCCCACAATTCAGTTTATTTTGTCTCATAAAAATATTACGACTCCAACTTTCTTTTCACTTCCATTTGCATGATAAATGGTTTTGTGTCCCATTACTTCCAATCTGCTTTTATTTTTAGGTCTGAAGTGATTCTCTGCTAGGCAGCATAGAGATGGGTCTTGCTTCCTCTTTACAGTCTATGTTTTCTGATTGGGATATTTAGTCCTTTTTTGTTAAAGCAATCATTGAGAAAGTATTTGTATCTCTCTAGTTGACTTCACAAGGAAAAGTGTGACAGGCTTCGCTCTGAGAAGGAGGTCTGCGTGGAACGCCTCTTTCAACTCATGGCTTGTTTCTGGCTGACGGAAGGCTTCTCAAGGGTGTGTACGGAAGCCTAGGGAAAAAGCGGCTACACTTCTCTCTCCGGGGGGAAAAAAGCAAGAACCCAAAAGCATCGGCGAGAAACCGTCTCTCAACGATCACCTTCTTTCCTGACGAGACAGAAACATGTTCAACTCTGTGTGTGTGTGTGTGTGTGTGTGTGTGTGTGTGTGTGTGTGTGAGGGCACGCGCGCGCGCGCGCGTGCGTGAGTGAATAAGGAGAGTGCCATGTACTGACCTGGGAAAAGCAAGTCTGCGTATACAGCGACTCGCCACTAGCATCTTCAGGTATCCTGGAGAGAGAAGCATTTCCAAAAGTGGGTGTGGAAGCATCATGAAAGTGCCGTACGCTTTACTAACTTTCCCTGGACCTAACTCCGAGAAACGTCCTCCCTGACGATCGAAAAGAGCTGAGCCATCTCAAGGCTGCGTGTGATCGCACAGGGACCGTTCCCTGGACCTAACTTCGGAAAACGCGTCGGGGTACAAGGCAGCTTTCAACGGACGTCTTCTTTCGTGAGCCCAGAAGCGTTTGCATATGTAGGCGTGGAAGCGTCAGGAGAGCGCCGTAGACCGCTCTCTAAGAGGCAACCTCGCTTTTGCGAAGCCGTCTTGCACCTGACATCCTTTGCCTTGGAGACGGGAGCCTTTTATATAGTCGTGGTGGAAGCACAAGGAACGTGCCGTGCCCTGTCCTCATCTCTTAGAAACAAGGCCGCGCGCAATGGGACTTTCAGCGTAGCATATGGACGGGGTCATGAAGTCAGTCGAGATTGCAAGTGGACGTGTGCAGGCATAAGGAGAGTGCCCTATCCTTAACTCCTTGAAAGCGTGACGGAGGGAGACCGTCTTTCAAGCGAACCCCTCTCCGGAGGATATATCGAAGCAGTGACAAAAGTGGATGTGGAAGCACAACGCAAGGGTTCTATACGAAACTCGGAAAAGAAGGTGGTGTAGAAGGCAGCTTTCCCCCGCGTCTTGGTTCAGGTTTAGGGAAGGGATACTCTCTGCGCGTGTGGAAGCCTAGGGAAAGTACCATCGGCTGATGTGTGAAAAGCAAGGCTGCGCAGAACGCAACGTTCAGCGCACATCTTGTTTCACGAAGAGAGAAGCCGTTTCCAATGTGTGCGTGGAAGCCTAAGGCCAAGTGCCATATATCCTTACCCCCACGGAAAACCGCTGTAGGAAACCCGTCGTTCAACTCACAGCTTCCCGGAGGAAGTTTTTCTAAAGTGCGTGTGGAGGCCCAAGGAAAAGTGTGACAGGCTTCGCTCTGAGAAGGAGGTCTGTGTGGAACGCCTCTTTCAACTCACGGCTTGTTTCTGACTGACGGAAGGCTTCTCAAGGGTGTGTACTGAAGCCTACGGAAAAAGCGCATACACTTCACTCTCCGGGGGGAAAAGGGCAAGCACCCAAAAGCATTGGCGAGAAACCGTCTCTCAACGAACACCTCCTTTCCTGACGAGACAGAAACATGTTCAACTCTGTGTGTGTGTGTGTGTGTGTGCGCGCGCGCGCGCTCGTGAGTGAATAAGGAATGTGCCATGCACTCACCTGGGAAAAGCAAGTCTGCGTATACGGCAACTCTCCACTAACATCTTCAGGTATCCTTGAGAGAGAAGCATTTCCAAAAGTGGGTGTGGAAGCATCATGAAAGTGCCGTACGCTTTACTACCGTTCAACACCCCAACTCAACACCCAAAATACAAATAACCGAGTCAAGAAATGGGCAGAAGATATGAACAGGTATTTCTCCAAAGAAGACACACAAATGGCCAACAGACATATGAGAAACTGCTCAACAGCACTTGGCATGGGGAAAAAGAAATCCAAATGACAATGAGATACCACTTCACACCAGTCAGAATTGCAAAAATTAACAAGCGAAGAAATAACAAATGTTGGTGAGGAGAAAGGGGAACTCTCTTACACTTCTAAGTGGGAATGAAAACTGGTACAGCCACTTTGGAAAACAATATGGAGGTTCCTCAAGAACTTAAAACAGAGCTCCCTTACAACCCAGCAATTTTATTTACCCCAAAGCTACAAATGTAGTGATCTGAAGGGGCAACTGCACCCCGAATGTTTATAGCGACATTGTCCACAATAGCCAAACCGTGGAAGGAACCAAGACATCCATCGACAGATAAATGGATAAAGAAAACATGGTACATACATATACAAAGGAATATGACTCAGCCATCAGAAAGGATCAATATTTAGCATATCGATGTGGATGGCACTGGAGGGTATTATGCTGAGCAAAATAAGTCAGTCAGAGAAAAACAATTATTATATGGTTTTACTCATATGTGGAATAGAAGGAACAGCACAGAGGATCATAGGGGAAGGGAGGGAAAATGAATGCGAAGAAACCAGAGAGGAAGAAAATCCATGACAGGTTCCTAACTATTGGAAACAAACTGAGGGTTGCTGGAGGAAAGGTGGGTGGGGAGATGGAGTAACTGTGTGATGGGCATTAAGGAATGCATGTGATGTGATGAACACTGGGTGTTATACACAACTGATGAATTGTGGAACGCTACATTTGAAACTACTGGTGTACTCTATGTTGGCTAATTCAATTTCAATGTTAAAAAAGTCTATTTTGTCTGATATAAGGATTGCTACTCTGACTTCTTTTGACATCCACTTGCATGATTAATGTTTCTCCATCTCTTAATTTCCATCTGCAGGTGTCTTTAGGTGTGAAATCTTTTATATATATATACAAACTCTGTCATGCTCTTTTGCTTGGAGCATTTAGTCCATTTACATTCAAACTAATTATCATTAGACATGTATTTATTGATGTTTTGTTACTTGTTTCATAGTTTTTTGTGTAGTTTTTCTCTGATCCTTTCTTCTCTTGCTCTCTCTCTCATGGTTTGCTCGTTTTCTTTAATGATATTCTTGGATTTCTTTCCCTTTATCTTTTGCATGTGTATTAGAGGTTTGGGTTTGTGGTGACCCCCTGGATTATATATAGCCTTTTCAGTCTATATTAAGTTGAATGCTGTTTAAGTTCAAACCCACTGTTGACTCCTCCTCATGTGTTAGGGTATATGTTTTCATATTTTACATACTTTTATTTTGTGAATCCCTTAACTGATTTTTACAGAAATACTTATTTTTACTGCTTCCTTGATTCATTATTGTCATACTCTCACTTACGATTTTTTTCCACTCATAGTGTCCCCTTCAATATTTTTTGTAGTTAATTTAGTGGTCATGAACTCTTTTAGTTTGTGTGGCTAAGAAACTCTTTTTCTCCCCTTCTTTTCTGAAGGATAGGCTTGCTGGATAAATTATTCCTTGCTGCAGATTTTTCTCATTCAGCACTTTGAATATTTAACGCCACTTTCTTCTGTCCTGCATAGTTTCTGCTGAAAACTCAGCTGATAGATTTATGGGCTTTCCCTTGCATGTTAACTGTCTTCTTTTATCTTGCTGCTTTAAATGTTTTTTCTTTATCACTACCTTTTCCCATTTGGATTACTATGTATCTTGATGTGGACCTCCTTAGGTTGATTTTGTGGGAGGGGATCTCTATGCCTTATGGATTTGTATAGGTTTCCTTCACCAGATTAGGTTAAGTTTTCAGCTCTTCTTTGGTCAAATAGATTTTCTGCCCCCTTTTCCCCCTTTTCACCTTCTGGGATCCCTCTCATGTGGGTGTTGTTACACTGGATGGAGTCACTGAATTCCCTATGTCTCTTCTCATTTTTGCATACTTCTTTTTCCTCTCATTTGTTCCGCTTGATTACTTTCCATTACTGTCTTCTAGTTCATTAATTTGTTCCTCTGCTTCGTCCATCCTGCTAATTATTCTATCTAGTATATTCTTCATTTCATTTCTTGTGTTCCACATCTCTGATTATTTCTTTCATATCTCTTTGTTAAGAGTCTCAATGATGTTCCCCCTTCTGATGTCCTCCCTCTTTTCATTTCCCCAGTGAGTATCTTTATAATTGTTATCTTAAATTTTCTGTCAGGCATGTTCCTTATATCCATTTTGTTTAGGTCTCTTGCTGTGGCTTTGTCCTCTTCTTTCGTTTAGGACATAGTCCTCTGTCTGCTCATTTGGCCTACTTCTCAGAGAATATCTCTCTGTTAGGAAGGTCAGATATATTGCTTGTTCTTGAAAATACGGGGCAGAACATACATTTTTCACTTGGTGATGCTGGTTCTCCTCTGAAGGTAATGCATAGCAACAACAGAGACTGGATCTGGACTGTGTCATTGTGCACAACACATGGGGTGTGCTGTTTTAACAAGATGCATGCGTGTTCTGTGGGTGATGGGGAGACATATTGTTGTCAAGGATTGTGTGGGTCTTATCAGGGAGGGTATCCACAGCACTGGGACTGAAGCAGGTGTGGTAGGTGTGGGGATGGGCCATGGTTTATGCAAGTTAGTGATTGCCAGATTGTGCTTGGTCTTGCAGGTAGGTGTGTGTTTATAATGAGGGGCCGTAGAGGGAAATGGCACCTGCCAGCTCCTTTGTTCCTGGACAAGTCCCTTAGCAAACTCTGAGTTCAGGAACTATGTCTCCCTTGTTTAATCCTCAAGCACCTTTCAACCTGCTTCACCCAAGCTTCTCCACACTCTTTGCTCTGCTTAATCTTTAAGGACAGATCTCAGCTTCCTATCACCTTCTGTGCTCTCTCAGAGCTGAGACAGCTGATTTTTAAAAGTTCCAAGCTTTAAGTCTGCTGGTTGTATACGCTCACAAATGTCATCCCTTCTGATTTTCAAAGCCATAAGCTATGAGGATGTCTCTACGCTTTAGAGGCTCCCCGGTGTAGTAGTTTGTTTCTGGCCCCTCTGTGACTGTGGTTCCCTCCCTCTGGTGGTCAGAAATATGGGGTTTAGATTCCTACAGAGTCCTTGTCCTTCCTACCATCTTTGATGTGATTCCCTCTCTCCATTTAGTTGTATAGTTTTGTGGGGAAATCTGAAGGTCCATTTCTGGGTGACTCTGGTGTGAGTGTTACCTAGTTGTATCTGTGGGATGAGGTGAGTTTAGGGTCCTTCTACTCTGCCATCTTCCCCACAATTCAGTTTATTTTGTCTCATAAAAATATTACGACTCCAACTTTCTTTTCACTTCCATTTGCATGATAAATGGTTTTGTGTCCCATTACTTCCAATCTGCTTTTATTTTTAGGTCTGAAGTGATTCTCTGGTAGGCAGCATAGAGATGGGTCTTGCTTCCTCTTTACAGTCTATGTTTTCTGATTGGGATATTTAGTCCTTTTTTGTTAAAGCAATCATTGAGAAAGTATTTGTATCTCTCTAGTTGACTTCACAAGGAAAAGTGTGACAGGCTTCGCTCTGAGAAGGAGGTCTGCGTGGAACGCCTCTTTCAACTCATGGCTTGTTTCTGGCTGACGGAAGGCTTCTCAAGGGTGTGTACGGAAGCCTAGGGAAAAGGCGGCTACACTTCTCTCTCCGGGGGGAAAAAAGCAAGAACCCAAAAGCATCGGCGAGAAACCGTCTCTCAACGATCACCTTCTTTCCTGACGAGACAGAAACATGTTCAACTCTGTGTGTGTGTGTGTGTGTGTGTGTGTGTGTGTGTGAGGGCACGCGCGCGCGCGCGTGCGTGAGTGAATAAGGAGAGTGCCATGTACTGACCTGGGAAAAGCAAGTCTGCGTATACAGCGACTCGCCACTAGCATCTTCAGGTATCCTGGAGAGAGAAGCATTTCCAAAAGTGGGTGTGGAAGCATCATGAAAGTGCCGTACGCTTTACTAACTTTCCCTGGACCTAACTCCGAGAAACGTCCTCCCTGACGATCGAAAAGAGCTGAGCCATCTCAAGGCTGCGTGTGATCGCACAGGGACCGTTCCCTGGACCTAACTTCGGAAAACGCGTCGGGGTACAAGGCAGCTTTCAACGGACGTCTTCTTTCGTGAGCCCAGAAGCGTTTGCATATGTAGGCGTGGAAGCGTCAGGAGAGCGCCGTAGACCGCTCTCTAAGAGGCAACCTCGCTTTTGCGAAGCCGTCTTGCACCTGACATCCTTTGCCTTGGAGACGGGAGCCTTTTATATAGTCGTGGTGGAAGCACAAGGAACGTGCCGTGCCCTGTCCTCATCTCTTAGAAACAAGGCCGCGCGCAATGGGACTTTCAGCGTAGCATATGGACGGGGTCATGAAGTCAGTCGAGATTGCAAGTGGACGTGTGCAGGCATAAGGAGAGTGCCCTATCCTTAACTCCTTGAAAGCGTGACGGAGGGAGACCGTCTTTCAAGCGAACCCCTCTCCGGAGGATATATCGAAGCAGTGACAAAAGTGGATGTGGAAGCACAACGCAAGGGTTCTATACGAAACTCGGAAAAGAAGGTGGTGTAGAAGGCAGCTTTCCCCCGCGTCTTGGTTCAGGTTTAGGGAAGGGATACTCTCTGCGCGTGTGGAAGCCTAGGGAAAGTACCATCGGCTGATGTGTGAAAAGCAAGGCTGCGCAGAACGCAACGTTCAGCGCACATCTTGTTTCACGAAGAGAGAAGCCGTTTCCAATGTGTGCGTGGAAGCCTAAGGCCAAGTGCCATATATCCTTACCCCCACGGAAAACCGCTGTAGGAAACCCGTCGTTCAACTCACAGCTTCCCGGAGGAAGTTTTTCTAAAGTGCGTGTGGAGGCCCAAGGAAAAGTGTGACAGGCTTCGCTCTGAGAAGGAGGTCTGTGTGGAACGCCTCTTTCAACTCACGGCTTGTTTCTGACTGACGGAAGGCTTCTCAAGGGTGTGTACTGAAGCCTACGGAAAAAGCGCATACACTTCACTCTCCGGGGGGAAAAGGGCAAGCACCCAAAAGCATTGGCGAGAAACCGTCTCTCAACGAACACCTCCTTTCCTGACGAGACAGAAACCTGTTCAACTCTGTGTGTGTGTGTGTGTGTGTGCGGGCGCGCGCGCGCGTGAGTGAATAAGGAATGTGCCATGCACTCACCTGGGAAAAGCAAGTCTGCGTATACGGCAACTCTCCACTAACATCTTCAGGTATCCTTGAGAGAGAAGCATTTCCAAAAGTGGGTGTGGAAGCATCATGAAAGTGCCGTACGCTTTACTACCGTTCAACACCCAAACTCAACACCCAAAATACAAATAACCGAGTCAAGAAATGGGCAGAAGATATGAACAGGTATTTCTCCAAAGAAGACACACAAATGGCCAACAGACATATGAGAAACTGCTCAACAGCACTTGGCATGGGGAAAAAGAAATCCAAATGACAATGAGATACCACTTCACACCAGTCAGAATTGCAAAAATTAACAAGCGAAGAAATAACAAATGTTGGTGAGGAGAAAGGGGAACTCTCTTACACTTCTAAGTGGGAATGAAAACTGGTACAGCCACTTTGGAAAACAATATGGAGGTTCCTCAAGAACTTAAAACAGAGCTCCCTTACAACCCAGCAATTTTATTTACCCCAAAGCTACAAATGTAGTGATCTGAAGGGGCAACTGCACCCCGAATGTTTATAGCGACATTGTCCACAATAGCCAAACCGTGGAAGGAACCAAGACATCCATCGACAGATAAATGGATAAAGAAAACATGGTACATACATATACAAAGGAATATGACTCAGCCATCAGAAAGGATCAATATTTAGCATATCGATGTGGATGGCACTGGAGGGTATTATGCTGAGCAAAATAAGTCAGTCAGAGAAAAACAATTATTATATGGTTTTACTCATATGTGGAATAGAAGGAACAGCACAGAGGATCATAGGGGAAGGGAGGGAAAATGAATGCGAAGAAACCAGAGAGGAAGAAAATCCATGACAGGTTCCTAACTATTGGAAACAAACTGAGGGTTGCTGGAGGAAAGGTGGGTGGGGAGATGGAGTAACTGTGTGATGGGCATTAAGGAATGCATGTGATGTGATGAACACTGGGTGTTATACACAACTGATGAATTGTGGAACGCTACATTTGAAACTACTGGTGTACTCTATGTTGGCTAATTCAATTTCAATGTTAAAAAAGTCTATTTTGTCTGATATAAGGATTGCTACTCTGACTTCTTTTGACATCCACTTGCATGATTAATGTTTCTCCATCTCTTAATTTCCATCTGCAGGTGTCTTTAGGTGTGAAATCTTTTATATATATATATACAAACTCTGTCATGCTCTTTTGCTTGGAGCATTTAGTCCATTTACATTCAAACTAATTATCATTAGACATGTATTTATTGATGTTTTGTTACTTGTTTCATAGTTTTTTGTGTAGTTTTTCTCTGATCCTTTCTTCTCTTGCTCTCTCTCTCATGGTTTGCTCGTTTTCTTTAATGATATTCTTGGATTTCTTTCCCTTTATCTTTTGCATGTGTATTACAGGTTTGGGTTTGTGGTGACCCCCTGGATTATATATAGCCTTTTCAGTCTATATTAAGTTGAATGCTGTTTAAGTTCAAACCCACTGTTGACTCCTCCTCATGTGTTAGGGTATATGTTTTCATATTTTACATACTTTTATTTTGTGAATCCCTTAACTGATTTTTACAGAAATACTTATTTTTACTGCTTCCTTGATCCATTATTGTCATACTCTCACTTACGATTTTTTTCCACTCATAGTGTCCCCTTCAATATTTTTTGTAGTTAATTTAGTGGTCATGAACTCTTTTAGTTTGTGTGGCTAAGAAACTCTTTTTCTCCCCTTCTTTTCTGAAGGATAGGCTTGCTGGATAAATTATTCCTTGCTGCAGATTTTTCTCATTCAGCACTTTGAATATTTAACGCCACTTTCTTCTGTCCTGCATAGTTTCTGCTGAAAACTCAGCTGATAGATTTATGGGCTTTCCCTTGCATGTTAACTGTCTTCTTTTATCTTGCTGCTTTAAATGTTTTTTCTTTATCACTACCTTTTCCCATTTGGATTACTATGTATCTTGATGTGGACCTCCTTAGGTTGATTTTGTGGGAGGGGATCTCTATGCCTTATGGATTTGTATAGGTTTCCTTCACCAGATTAGGTTAAGTTTTCAGCTCTTCTTTGGTCAAATAGATTTTCTGCCCCCTTTTCCCCCTTTTCACCTTCTGGGATCCCTCTCATGTGGGTGTTGTTACAATGGATGGAGTCACTGAATTCCCTATGTCTCTTCTCATTTTTGCATACTTCTTTTTCCTCTCATTTGTTCCGCTTGATTACTTTCCATTACTGTCTTCTAGTTCATTAATTTGTTCCTCTGCTTCGTCCACCCTGCTAATTATTCTATCTAGTATATTCTTCATTTCATTTCTTGTGTTCCACATCTCTGATTATTTCTTTCATATCTCTTTGTTAAGAGTCTCAATGATGTTCCCCCTTCTGATGTCCTCCCTCTTTTCATTTCCCCAGTGAGTATCTTTATAATTGTTATCTTAAATTTTCTGTCAGGCATGTTCCTTATATCCATTTTGTTTAGGTCTCTTGCTGTGGCTTTGTCCTCTTCTTTCGTTTAGGACATAGTCCTCTGTCTGCTCATTTGGCCTACTTCTCAGAGAATATCTCTCTGTTAGGAAGGTCAGATATATTGCTTGTTCTTGAAAATACGGGGCAGAACATACATTTTTCACTTGGTGATGCTGGTTCTCCTCTGAAGGTAATGCATAGCAACAACAGAGACTGGATCTGGACTGTGTCATTGTGCACAACACATGGGGTGTGCTGTTTTAACAAGATGCATGCGTGTTCTGTGGGTGATGGGGAGACATATTGTTGTCAAGGATTGTGTGGGTCTTATCAGGGAGGGTATCCACAGCACTGGGACTGAAGCAGGTGTGGTAGGTGTGGGGATGGGCCATGGTTTATGCAAGTTAGTGATTGCTAGATTGTGCTTGGTCTTGCAGGTAGGTGTGTGTTTATAATGAGGGGCCGTAGAGGGAAATGGCACCTGCCAGCTCCTTTGTTCCTGGACAAGTCCCTTAGCAAACTCTGAGTTCAGGAACTATGTCTCCCTTGTTTAATCCTCAAGCACCTTTCAACCTGCTTCACCCAAGCTTCTCCACACTCTTTGCTCTGCTTAATCTTTAAGGACAGATCTCAGCTTCCTATCACCTTCTGTGCTCTCTCAGAGCTGAGACAGCTGATTTTTAAAAGTTCCAAGCTTTAAGTCTGCTGGTTGTATACGCTCACAAATGTCATCCCTTCTGATTTTCAAAGCCATAAGCTATGAGGATGTCTCTACGCTTTAGAGGCTCCCCGGTGTAGTAGTTTGTTTCTGGCCCCTCTGTGACTGTGGTTCCCTCCCTCTGGTGGTCAGAAATATGGGCTTTAGATTCCTACAGAGTCCTTGTCCTTCCTACCATCTTTGATGTGATTCCCTCTCTCCATTTAGTTGTATAGTTTTGTGGGGAAATCTGAAGGTCCATTTCTGGGTGACTCTGGTGTGAGTGTTACCTAGTTGTATCTGTGGGATGAGGTGAGTTTAGGGTCCTTCTACTCTGCCATCTTCCCCACAATTCAGTTTATTTTGTCTCATAAAAATATTACGACTCCAACTTTCTTTTCACTTCCATTTGCATGATAAATGGTTTTGTGTCCCATTACTTCCAATCTGCTTTTATTTTTAGGTCTGAAGTGATTCTCTGCTAGGCAGCATAGAGATGGGTCTTGCTTCCTCTTTACAGTCTATGTTTTCTGATTGGGATATTTAGTCCTTTTTTGTTAAAGCAATCATTGAGAAAGTATTTGTATCTCTCTAGTTGACTTCACAAGGAAAAGTGTGACAGGCTTCGCTCTGAGAAGGAGGTCTGCGTGGAACGCCTCTTTCAACTCATGGCTTGGTTCTGGCTGACGGAAGGCTTCTCAAGGGTGTGTACGGAAGCCTAGGGAAAAAGGGGCTACACTTCTCTCTCCGGGGGGAAAAAAGCAAGAACCCAAAAGCATCGGCGAGAAACCGTCTCTCAACGATCACCTTCTTTCCTGACGAGACAGAAACATGTTCAACTCTGTGTGTGTGTGTGTGTGCGTGTGTGTGTGTGTGTGTGAGGGCACGCGCGTGCGCGCGTGCGTGAGTGAATAAGGAGAGTGCCATGTACTGACCTGGGAAAAGCAAGTCTGCGTATACAGCGACTCGCCACTAGCATCTTCAGGTGTCCTGGAGAGAGAAGCATTTCCAAAAGTGGGTGTGGAAGCATCATGAAAGTGCCGTACGCTTTACTAACTTTCCCTGGACCTAACTCCGAGAAACGTCCTCCCTGACGATCGAAAAGAGCTGAGCCATCTCAAGGCTGCGTGTGATCGCACAGGGACCGTTCCCTGGACCTAACTTCGGAAAACGCGTCGGGGTACAAGGCAGCTTTCAACGGACGTCTTCTTTCGTGAGCCCAGAAGCGTTTGCATATGTAGGCGTGGAAGCGTCAGGAGAGCGCCGTAGACCGCTCTCTAAGAGGCAACCTCGCTTTTGCGAAGCCGTCTTGCACCTGACATCCTTTGCCTTGGAGACGGGAGCCTTTTATATAGTCGTGGTGGAAGCACAAGGAACGTGCCGTGCCCTGTCCTCATCTCTTAGAAACAAGGCCGCGCGCAATGGGACTTTCAGCGTAGCATATGGACGGGGTCATGAAGTCAGTCGAGATTGCAAGTGGACGTGTGCAGGCATAAGGAGAGTGCCCTATCCTTAACTCCTTGAAAGCGTGACGGAGGGAGACCGTCTTTCAAGCGAACCCCTCTCCGGAGGATATATCGAAGCAGTGACAAAAGTGGATGTGGAAGCACAACGCAAGGGTTCTATACGAAACTCGGAAAAGAAGGTGGTGTAGAAGGCAGCTTTCCCCCGCGTCTTGGTTCAGGTTTAGGGAAGGGATACTCTCTGCGCGTGTGGAAGCCTAGGGAAAGTACCATCGGCTGATGTGTGAAAAGCAAGCCTGCGCAGAACGCAACGTTCAGCGCACATCTTGTTTCACGAAGAGAGAAGCCGTTTCCAATGTGTGCGTGGAAGCCTAAGGCCAAGTGCCATATATCCTTACCCCCACGGAAAACCGCTGTAGGAAACCCGTCGTTCAACTCACAGCTTCCCGGAGGAAGTTTTTCTAAAGTGCGTGTGGAGGCCCAAGGAAAAGTGTGACAGGCTTCGCTCTGAGAAGGAGGTCTGTGTGGAACGCCTCTTTCAACTCACGGCTTGTTTCTGACTGACGGAAGGCTTCTCAAGGGTGTGTACTGAAGCCTACGGAAAAAGCGCATACACTTCACTCTCCGGGGGGAAAAGGGCAAGCACCCAAAAGCATTGGCGAGAAACCGTCTCTCAACGAACACCTCCTTTCCTGACGAGACAGAAACATGTTCAACTCTGTGTGTGAGTGTGTGTGTGTGTGCGCGCGCGCGCGCTCGTGAGTGAATAAGGAATGTGCCATGCACTCACCTGGGAAAAGCAAGTCTGCGTATACGGCAACTCTCCACTAACATCTTCAGGTATCCTTGAGAGAGAAGCATTTCCAAAAGTGGGTGTGGAAGCATCATGAAAGTGCCGTACGCTTTACTACCGTTCAACACCCAAACTCAACACCCAAAATACAAATAACCGAGTCAAGAAATGGGCAGAAGATATGAACAGGTATTTCTCCAAAGAAGACACACAAATGGCCAACAGACATATGAGAAACTGCTCAACAGCACTTGGCATGGGGAAAAAGAAATCCAAATGACGATGAGATACCACTTCACACCAGTCAGAATTGCAAAAATTAACAAGCGAAGAAATAACAAATGTTGGTGAGGAGAAAGGGGAACTCTCTTACACTTCTAAGTGGGAATGAAAACTGGTACAGCCACTTTGGAAAACAATATGGAGGTTCCTCAAGAACTTAAAACAGAGCTCCCTTACAACCCAGCAATTTTATTTACCCCAAAGCTACAAATGTAGTGATCTGAAGGGGCAACTGCACCCCGAATGTTTATAGCGACATTGTCCACAATAGCCAAACCGTGGAAGGAACCAAGACATCCATCGACAGATAAATGGATAAAGAAAACATGGTACATACATATACAAAGGAATATGACTCAGCCATCAGAAAGGATCAATATTTAGCATATCGATGTGGATGGCACTGGAGGGTATTATGCTGAGCAAAATAAGTCAGTCAGAGAAAAACAATTATTATATGGTTTTACTCATATGTGGAATAGAAGGAACAGCACAGAGGATCATAGGGGAAGGGAGGGAAAATGAATGCGAAGAAACCAGAGAGGAAGAAAATCCATGACAGGTTCCTAACTATTGGAAACAAACTGAGGGTTGCTGGAGGAAAGGTGGGTGGGGAGATGGAGTAACTGTGTGATGGGCATTAAGGAATGCATGTGATGTGATGAACACTGGGTGTTATACACAACTGATGAATTGTGGAACGCTACATTTGAAACTACTGGTGTACTCTATGTTGGCTAATTCAATTTCAATGTTAAAAAAGTCTATTTTGTCTGATATAAGGATTGCTACTCTGACTTCTTTTGACATCCACTTGCATGATTAATGTTTCTCCATCTCTTAATTTCCATCTGCAGGTGTCTTTAGGTGTGAAATCTTTTATATATATATATACAAACTCTGTCATGCTCTTTTGCTTGGAGCATTTAGTCCATTTACATTCAAACTAATTATCATTAGACATGTATTTATTGATGTTTTGTTACTTGTTTCATAGTTTTTTGTGTAGTTTTTCTCTGATCCTTTCTTCTCTTGCTCTCTCTCTCATGGTTTGCTCGTTTTCTTTAATGATATTCTTGGATTTCTTTCCCTTTATCTTTTGCATGTGTATTAGAGGTTTGGGTTTGTGGTGACCCCCTGGATTATATATAGCCTTTTCAGTCTATATTAAGTTGAATGCTGTTTAAGTTCAAACCCACTGTTGACTCCTCCTCATGTGTTAGGGTATATGTTTTCATATTTTACATACTTTTATTTTGTGAATCCCTTAACTGATTTTTACAGAAATACTTATTTTTACTGCTTCCTTGATTCATTATTGTCATACTCTCACTTACGATTTTTTTCCACTCATAGTGTCCCCTTCAATATTTTTTGTAGTTAATTTAGTGGTCATGAACTCTTTTAGTTTGTGTGGCTAAGAAACTCTTTTTCTCCCCTTCTTTTCTGAAGGATAGGCTTGCTGGATAAATTATTCCTTGCTGCAGATTTTTCTCATTCAGCACTTTGAATATTTAACGCCACTTTCTTCTGTCCTGCATAGTTTCTGCTGAAAACTCAGCTGATAGATTTATGGGCTTTCCCTTGCATGTTAACTGTCTTCTTTTATCTTGCTGCTTTAAATGTTTTTTCTTTATCACTACCTTTTCCCATTTGGATTACTATGTATCTTGATGTGGACCTCCTTAGGTTGATTTTGTGGGAGGGGATCTCTATGCCTTATGGATTTGTATAGGTTTCCTTCACCAGATTAGGTTAAGTTTTCAGCTCTTCTTTGGTCAAATAGATTTTCTGCCCCCCTTTCCCCCTTTTCACCTTCTGGGATCCCTCTCATGTGGGTGTTGTTACACTGGATGGAGTCACTGAATTCCCTAAGTCTCTTCTCATTTTTGCATACTTCTTTTTCCTCTCATTTGTTCCGCTTGATTACTTTCCATTACTGTCTTCTAGTTCATTAATTTGTTCCTCTGCTTCGTCCATCCTGCTAATTATTCTATCTAGTATATTCTTCATTTCATTTCTTGTGTTCCACATCTCTGATTATTTCTTTCATATCTCTTTGTTAAGAGTCTCAATGATGTTCCCCCTTCTGATGTCCTCCCTCTTTTCATTTCCCCAGTGAGTATCTTTATAATTGTTATCTTAAATTTTCTGTCAGGCATGTTCCTTATATCCATTTTGTTTAGGTCTCTTGCTGTGGCTTTGTCCTCTTCTTTCGTTTAGGACATAGTCCTCTGTCTGCTCATTTGGCCTACTTCTCAGAGAATATCTCTCGGTTAGGAAGGTCAGATATATTGCTTGTTCTTGAAAATACGGGGCAGAACATACATTTTTCACTTGGGGATGCTGGTTCTCCTCTGAAGGTAATGCATAGCAACAACAGAGACTGGATCTGGACTGTGTCATTGTGCACAACACATGGGGTGTGCTGTTTTAACAAGATGCATGCGTGTTCTGTGGGTGATGGGGAGACATATTGTTGTCAAGGATTGTGTGGGTCTTATCAGGGAGGGTATCCACAGCACTGGGACTGAAGCAGGTGTGGTAGGTGTGGGGATGGGCCATGGTTTATGCAAGTTAGTGATTGCTAGATTGTGCTTGGTCTTGCAGGTAGGTGTGTGTTTATAATGAGGGGCCGTAGAGGGAAATGGCACCTGCCAGCTCCTTTGTTCCTGGACAAGTCCCTTAGCAAACTCTGAGTTCAGGAACTATGTCTCCCTTGTTTAATCCTCAAGCACCTTTCAACCTGCTTCACCCAAGCTTCTCCACACTCTTTGCTCTGCTTAATCTTTAAGGACAGATCTCAGCTTCCTATCACCTTCTGTGCTCTCTCAGAGCTGAGACAGCTGATTTTTAAAAGTTCCAAGCTTTAAGTCTGCTGGTTGTATACGCTCACAAATGTCATCCCTTCTGATTTTCAAAGCCATAAGCTATGAGGATGTCTCTACGCTTTAGAGGCTCCCCGGTGTAGTAGTTTGTTTCTGGCCCCTCTGTGACTGTGGTTCCCTCCCTCTGGTGGTCAGAAATATGGGCTTTAGATTCCTACAGAGTCCTTGTCCTTCCTACCATCTTTGATGTGATTCCCTCTCTCCATTTAGTTGTATAGTTTTGTGGGGAAATCTGAAGGTCCATTTCTGGGTGACTCTGGTGTGAGTGTTACCTAGTTGTTTCTGTGGGATGAGGTGAGTTTAGGGTCCTTCTACTCTGCCATCTTCCCCACAATTCAGTTTATTTTGTCTCATAAAAATATTACGACTCCAACTTTCTTTTCACTTCCATTTGCATGATAAATGGTTTTGTGTCCCATTACTTCCAATCTGCTTTTATTTTTAGGTCTGAAGTGATTCTCTGCTAGGCAGCATAGAGATGGGTCTTGCTTCCTCTTTACAGTCTATGTTTTCTGATTGGGATATTTAGTCCTTTTTTGTTAAAGCAATCATTGAGAAAGTATTTGTATCTCTCTAGTTGACTTCACAAGGAAAAGTGTGACAGGCTTCGCTCTGAGAAGGAGGTCTGCGTGGAACGCCTCTTTCAACTCATGGCTTGTTTCTGGCTGACGGAAGGCTTCTCAAGGGTGTGTACGGAAGCCTAGGGAAAAAGCGGCTACACTTCTCTCTCCGGGGGGAAAAAAGCAAGAACCCAAAAGCATCGGCGAGAAACCGTCTCTCAACGATCACCTTCTTTCCTGACGAGACAGAAACATGTTCAACTCTGTGTGTGTGTGTGTGTGTGTGTGTGTGTGTGTGTGTGTGTGAGGGCACGCGCGCGCGCGCGTGCGTGAGTGAATAAGGAGAGTGCCATGTACTGACCTGGGAAAAGCAAGTCTGCGTATACAGCGACTCGCCACTAGCATCTTCAGGTATCCTGGAGAGAGAAGCATTTCCAAAAGTGGGTGTGGAAGCATCATGAAAGTGCCGTACGCTTTACTAACTTTCCCTGGACCTAACTCCGAGAAACGTCCTCCCTGACGATCGAAAAGAGCTGAGCCATCTCAAGGCTGCGTGTGATCGCACAGGGACCGTTCCCTGGACCTAACTTCGGAAAACGCGTCGGGGTACAAGGCAGCTTTCAACGGACGTCTTCTTTCGTGAGCCCAGAAGCGTTTGCATATGTAGGCGTGGAAGCGTCAGGAGAGCGCCGTAGACCGCTCTCTAAGAGGCAACCTCGCTTTTGCGAAGCCGTCTTGCACCTGACATCCTTTGCCTTGGAGACGGGAGCCTTTTATATAGTCGTGGTGGAAGCACAAGGAACGTGCCGTGCCCTGTCCTCATCTCTTAGAAACAAGGCCGCGCGCAATGGGACTTTCAGCGTAGCATATGGACGGGGTCATGAAGTCAGTCGAGATTGCAAGTGGACGTGTGCAGGCATAAGGAGAGTGCCCTATCCTTAACTCCTTGAAAGCGTGACGGAGGGAGACCGTCTTTCAAGCGAACCCCTCTCCGGAGGATATATCGAAGCAGTGACAAAAGTGGATGTGGAAGCACAACGCAAGGGTTCTATACGAAACTCGGAAAAGAAGGTGGTGTAGAAGGCAGCTTTCCCCCGCGTCTTGGTTCAGGTTTAGGGAAGGGATACTCTCTGCGCGTGTGGAAGCCTAGGGAAAGTACCATCGGCTGATGTGTGAAAAGCAAGCCTGCGCAGAACGCAACGTTCAGCGCACATCTTGTTTCACGAAGAGAGAAGCCGTTTCCAATGTGTGCGTGGAAGCCTAAAGCCAAGTGCCATATATCCTTACCCCCACGGAAAACCGCTGTAGGAAACCCGTCGTTCAACTCACAGCTTCCCGGAGGAAGTTTTTCTAAAGTGCGTGTGGAGGCCCAAGGAAAAGTGTGACAGGCTTCGCTCTGAGAAGGAGGTCTGTGTGGAACGCCTCTTTCAACTCACGGCTTGTTTCTGACTGACGGAAGGCTTCTCAAGGGTGTGTACTGAAGCCTACGGAAAAAGCGCATACACTTCACTCTCCGGGGGGAAAAGGGCAAGCACCCAAAAGCATTGGCGAGAAACCGTCTCTCAACGAACACCTCCTTTCCTGACGAGAGAGAAACATGTTCAACTCTGTGTGTGTGTGTGTGTGTGTGTGTGCGCGCGCGCGCGCGCGTGAGTGAATAAGGAATGTGCCATGCACTCACCTGGGAAAAGCAAGTCTGCGTATACGGCAACTCTCCACTAACATCTTCAGGTATCCTTGAGAGAGAAGCATTTCCAAAAGTGGGTGTGGAAGCATCATGAAAGTGCCGTACGCTTTACTACCGTTCAACACCCAAACTCAACACCCAAAATACAAATAACCGAGTCAAGAAATGGGCAGAAGATATGAACAGGTATTTCTCCAAAGAAGACACACAAATGGCCAACAGACATATGAGAAACTGCTCAACAGCACTTGGCATGGGGAAAAAGAAATCCAAATGACAATGAGATACCACTTCACACCAGTCAGAATTGCAAAAATTAACAAGCGAAGAAATAACAAATGTTGGTGAGGAGAAAGGGGAACTCTCTTACACTTCTAAGTGGGAATGAAAACTGGTACAGCCACTTTGGAAAACAATATGGAGGTTCCTCAAGAACTTAAAACAGAGCTCCCTTACAACCCAGCAATTTTATTTACCCCAAAGCTACAAATGTAGTGATCTGAAGGGGCAACGGCACCCCGAATGTTTAGAGCAACATTGTCCACAATAGCCAAACCGTGGAAGGAACCAAGACATCCATCGACAGATAAATGGATAAAGAAAACATGGTATATACATATACAATGGAATATGACTCAGCCATCAGAAAGGATCAATATTTAGCATATCGATGTGGATGGCACTGGAAGGTATTATGCTGAGCAAAATAAGTCAGTCAGAGAAAAACAATTATTATATGGTTTTACTCATATGTGGAATAGAAGGAACAGCACAGAGGATCATAGGGGAAGGGAGGGAAAATGAATGCGAAGAAACCAGAGAGGAAGAAAATCCATGACAGGTTCCTAACTATTGGAAACAAACTGAGGGTTGCTGGAGGAAAGGTGGGTGGGGAGATGGAGTAACTGTGTGATGGGCATTAAGGAATGCATGTGATGTGACGAACACTGGGTGTTATACACAACTGATGAATTGTGGAACGCTACATTTGAAACTACTGGTGTACTCGATGTTGGCTAATTCAATTTCAATGTTAAAAAAGTCTATTTTGTCTGATATAAGGATTGCTACTCTGACTTCTTTTGACATCCACTTGCATGATTAATGTTTCTCCATCTCTTAATTTCCATCTGCAGGTGTCTTTAGGTGTGAAATCTTTTATATATATATACAAACTCTGTCATGCTCTTTTGCTTGGAGCATTTAGTCCATTTACATTCAAACTAATTATCAGTAGACATGTATTTATTGATGTTTTGTTACTTGTTTCATAGTTTTTTGTGTAGTTTGTCTCTGATCCTTTCTTCTCTTGCTCTCTCTCTCATGGTTTGCTCGTTTTCTTTAATGATATTCTTGGATTTCTTTCCCTTTATCTTTTGCATGTGTATTAGAGGTTTGGGTTTGTGGTGACCCCCTGGATTATATATAGCCTTTTCAGTCTATATTAAGTTGAATGCTGTTTAAGTTCAAACCCACTGTTGACTCCTCCTCATGTGTTAGGGTATATGTTTTCATATTTTACATCCTTTAATTTTGTGAATCCCTTAACTGATTTTTACAGAAATACTTATTTTTACTGCTTCCTTGATTCATTATTGTCATACTCTCACTTACGATTTTTTTCCACTCATAGTGTCCCCTTCAATATTTTTTGTAGTTAATTTAGTGGTCATGAACTCTTTTAGTTTGTGTGGCTAAGAAACTCTTTTTCTCCCCTTCTTTTCTGAAGGATAGGCTTGCTGGATAAATTATTCCTTGCTGCAGATTTTTCTCATTCAGCACTTTGAATATTTAACGCCACTTTCTTCTGTCCTGCATAGTTTCTGCTGAAAACTCAGCTGATAGATTTATGGGCTTTCCCTTGCATGTTAACTGTCTTCTTTTATCTTGCTGCTTTAAATGTTTTTTCTTTATCACTACCTTTTCCCATTTGGATTACTATGTATCTTGATGTGGACCTCCTTAGGTTGATTTTGTGGGAGGGGATCTCTATGCCTTATGGATTTGTATAGGTTTCCTTCACCAGATTAGGTTAAGTTTTCAGCTCTTCTTTGGTCAAATAGATTTTCTGCCCCCTTTTCCCCCTTTTCACCTTCTGGGATCCCTCTCATGTGGGTGTTGTTACACTGGATGGAGTCACTGAATTCCCTATGTCTCTTCTCATTTTTGCATACTTCTTTTTCCTCTCATTTGTTCCGCTTGATTACTTTCCATTACTGTCTTCTAGTTCATTAATTTGTTCCTCTGCTTCGTCCATCCTGCTAATTATTCTATCTAGTATATTCTTCATTTCATTTCTTGTGTTCCACATCTCTGATTATTTCTTTCATATCTCTTTGTTAAGAGTCTCAATGATGTTCCCCCTTCTGATGTCCTCCCTCTTTTCATTTCCCCAGTGAGTATCTTTATAATTGTTATCTTAAATTTTCTGTCAGGCATGTTCCTTATATCCATTTTGTTTAGGTCTCTTGCTGTGGCTTTGTCCTCTTCTTTCGTTTAGGACATAGTCCTCTGTCTGCTCATTTGGCCTACTTCTCAGAGAATATCTCTCTGTTAGGAAGGTCAGATATATTGCTTGTTCTTGAAAATACGGGGCAGAACATACATTTTTCACTTGGTGATGCTGGTTCTCCTCTGAAGGTAATGCATAGCAACAACAGAGACTGGATCTGGACTGTGTCATTGTGCACAACACATGGGGTGTGCTGTTTTAACAAGATGCATGCGTGTTCTGTGGGTGATGGGGAGACATATTGTTGTCAAGGATTGTGTGGGTCTTATCAGGGAGGGTATCCACAGCACTGGGACTGAAGCAGGTGTGGTAGGTGTGGGGATGGGCCATGGTTTATGCAAGTTAGTGATTGCTAGATTGTGCTTGGTCTTGCAGGTAGGTGTGTGTTTATAATGAGGGGCCGTAGAGGGAAATGGCACCTGCCAGCTCCTTTGTTCCTGGACAAGTCCCTTAGCAAACTCTGAGTTCAGGAACTATGTCTCCCTTGTTTAATCCTCAAGCACCTTTCAACCTGCTTCACCCAAGCTTCTCCACACTCTTTGCTCTGCTTAATCTTTAAGGACAGATCTCAGCTTCCTATCACCTTCTGTGCTCTCTCAGAGCTGAGACAGCTGATTTTTAAAAGTTCCAAGCTTTAAGTCTGCTGGCTGTATACGCTCACAAATGTCATCCCTTCTGATTTTCAAAGCCATAAGCTATGAGGATGTCTCTACGCTTTAGAGGCTCCCCGGTGTAGTAGTTTGTTTCTGGCCCCTCTGTGACTGTGGTTCCCTCCCTCTGGTGGTCAGAAATATGGGGTTTAGATTCCTACAGAGTCCTTGTCCTTCCTACCATCTTTGATGTGATTCCCTCTCTCCATTTAGTTGTATAGTTTTGTGGGGAAAGGTGAAGGTCCATTTCTCGGTGACTCTGGTGTGAGTGTTACCTAGTTGTATCTGTGGGATGAGGTGAGTTTAGGGTCCTTCTACTCTGCCATCTTCCCCACAATTCAGTTTATTTTGTCTCATAAAAATATTACGACTCCAACTTTCTTTTCACTTCCATTTGCATGATAAATGGTTTTGTGTCCCATTACTTCCAATCTGCTTTTATTTTTAGGTCTGAAGTGATTCTCTGCTAGGCAGCATAGAGATGGGTCTTGCTTCCTCTTTACAGTCTATGTTTTCTGATTGGGATATTTAGTCCTTTTTTGTTAAAGCAATCATTGAGAAAGTATTTGTATCTCTCTAGTTGACTTCACAAGGAAAAGTGTGACAGGCTTCGCTCTGAGAAGGAGGTCTGTGTGGAACGCCTCTTTCAACTCACGGCTTGTTTCTGACTGACGGAAGGCTTCTCAAGGGTGTGTACTGAAGCCTACGGAAAAAGCGCATACACTTCACTCTCCGGGGGGAAAAGGGCAAGCACCGAAAAGCATTGGCGAGAAACCGTCTCTCAACGAACACCTCCTTTCCTGACGAGACAGAAACATGTTCAACTCTGTGTGTGTGTGTGTGTGTGTGTGCGCGCGCGCGCGCGCGTGAGTGAATAAGGAATGTGCCATGCACTCACCTGGGAAAAGCAAGTCTGCGTATACGGCAACTCTCCACTAACATCTTCAGGTATCCTTGAGAGAGAAGCATTTCCAAAAGTGGGTGTGGAAGCATCATGAAAGTGCCGTACGCTTTACTACCGTTCAACACCCAAACTCAACACCCAAAATACAAATAACCGAGTCAAGAAATGGGCAGAAGATATGAACAGGTATTTCTCCAAAGAAGACACACAAATGGCCAACAGACATATGAGAAACTGCTCAACAGCACTTGGCATGGGGAAAAAGAAATCCAAATGACAATGAGATACCACTTCACACCAGTCAGAATTGCAAAAATTAACAAGCGAAGAAATAACAAATGTTGGTGAGGAGAAAGGGGAACTCTCTTACACTTCTAAGTGGGAATGAAAACTGGTACAGCCACTTTGGAAAACAATATGGAGGTTCCTCAAGAACTTAAAACAGAGCTCCCTTACAACCCAGCAATTTTATTTACCCCAAAGCTACAAATGTAGTGATCTGAAGGGGCAACTGCACCCCAAATGTTTATAGCGACATTGTCCACAATAGCCAAACCGTGGAAGGAACCAAGACATCCATCGACAGATAAATGGATAAAGAAAACATGGTATATACATATAAAAAGGAATATGACTCAGCCATCAGAAAGGATCAATATTTAGCATATCGATGTGGATGGCACTGGAGGGTATTATGCTGAGCAAAATAAGTCAGTCAGAGAAAAACAATTATTATATGGTTTTACTCATATGTGGAATAGAAGGAACAGCACAGAGGATCATAGGGGAAGGGAGGGAAAATGAATGCGAAGAAACCAGAGAGGAAGAAAATCCATGACAGGTTCCTAACTATTGGAAACAAACTGAGGGTTGCTGGAGGAAAGGTGGGTGGGGAGATGGAGTAACTGTGTGATGGGCATTAAGGAATGCATGTGATGTGATGAACACTGGGTGTTATACACAACTGATGAATTGTGGAACGCTACATTTGAAACTACTGGTGTACTCTATGTTGGCTAATTCAATTTCAATGTTAAAAAAGTCTATTTTGTCTGATATAAGGATTGCTACTCTGACTTCTTTTGACATCCACTTGCATGATTAATGTTTCTCCATCTCTTAATTTCCATCTGCAGGTGTCTTTAGGTGTGAAATCTTTTATATATATATATACAAACTCTGTCATGCTCTTTTGCTTGGAGCATTTAGTCCATTTACATTCAATCTAATTATCATTAGACATGTATTTATTGATGTTTTGTTACTTGTTTCATAGTTTTTTGTGTAGTTTTTCTCTGATCCTTTCTTCTCTTGCTCTCTCTCTCATGGTTTGCTCGTTTTCTTTAATGATATTCTTGGATTTCTTTCCCTTTATCTTTTGCATGTGTATTAGAGGTTTGGGTTTGTGGTGACCCCCTGGATTATATATAGCCTTTTCAGTCTATATTAAGTTGAATGCTGTTTAAGTTCAAACCCACTGTTGACTCCTCCTCATGTGTTAGGGTATATGTTTTCATATTTTACATACTTTTATTTTGTGAATCCCTTAACTGATTTTTACAGAAATACTTATTTTTACTGCTTCCTTGATTCATTATTGTCATACTCTCACTTACGATTTTTTTCCACTCATAGTGTCCCCTTCAATATTTTTTGTAGTTAATTTAGTGGTCATGAACTCTTTTAGTTTGTGTGGCTAAGAAACTCTTTTTCTCCCCTTCTTTTCTGAAGGATAGGCTTGCTGGATAAATTATTCCTTGCTGCAGATTTTTCTCATTCAGCACTTTGAATATTTAACGCCACTTTCTTCTGTCCTGCATAGTTTCTGCTGAAAACTCAGCTGATAGCTTTATGGGCTTTCCCTTGCATGTTAACTGTCTTCTTTTATCTTGCTGCTTTAAATGTTTTTTCTTTATCACTACCTTTTCCCATTTGGATTACTATGTATCTTGATGTGGACCTCCTTAGGTTGATTTTGTGGGAGGGGATCTCTATGCCTTATGGATTTGTATAGGTTTCCTTCACCAGATTAGGTTAAGTTTTCAGCTCTTCTTTGGTCAAATAGATTTTCTGCCCCCTTTTCCCCCTTTTCACCTTCTGGGATCCCTCTCATGTGGGTGTTGTTACACTGGATGGAGTCACTGAATTCCCTATGTCTCTTCTCATTTTTGCATACTTCTTTTTCCTCTCATTTGTTCCGCTTGATTACTTTCCATTACTGTCTTCTAGTTCATTAATTTGTTCCTCTGCTTCGTCCATCCTGCTAATTATTCTATCTAGTATATTCTTCATTTCATTTCTTGTGTTCCACATCTCTGATTATTTCTTTCATATCTCTTTGTTAAGAGTCTCAATGATGTTCCCCCTTCTGATGTCCTCCCTCTTTTCATTTCCCCAGTGAGTATCTTTATAATTGTTATCTTAAATTTTCTGTCAGGCATGTTCCTTATATCCATTTTGTTTAGGTCTCTTGCTGTGGCTTTGTCCTCTTCTTTCGTTTAGGACATAGTCCTCTGTCTGCTCATTTGGCCTACTTCTCAGAGAATATCTCTCTGTTAGGAAGGTCAGATATATTGCTTGTTCTTGAAAATACGGGGCAGAACATACATTTTTCACTTGGGGATGCTGGTTCTCCTCTGAAGGTAATGCATAGCAACAACAGAGCCTGGATCTGGACTGTGTCATTGTGCACAACACATGGGGTGTGCTGTTTTAACAAGATGCATGCGTGTTCTGTGGGTGATGGGGAGACATATTGTTGTCAAGGATTGTGTGGGTCTTATCAGGGAGGGTATCCACAGCACTGGGACTGAAGCAGGTGTGGTAGGTGTGGGGATGGGCCATGGTTTATGCAAGTTAGTGATTGCTAGATTGTGCTTGGTCTTGCAGGTAGGTGTGTGTTTATAATGAGGGGCCGTAGAGGGAAATGGCACCTGCCAGCTCCTTTGTTCCTGGACAAGTCCCTTAGCAAACTCTGAGTTCAGGAACTATGTCTCCCTTGTTTAATCCTCAAGCACCTTTCAACCTGCTTCACCCAAGCTTCTCCACACTCTTTGCTCTGCTTAATCTTTAAGGACAGATCTCAGCTTCCTATCACCTTCTGTGCTCTCTCAGAGCTGAGACAGCTGATTTTTAAAAGTTCCAAGCTTTAAGTCTGCTGGTTGTATACGCTCACAAATGTCATCCCTTCTGATTTTCAAAGCCATAAGCTATGAGGATGTCTCTACGCTTTAGAGGCTCCCCGGTGTAGTAGTTTGTTTCTGGCCCCTCTGTGACTGTGGTTCCCTCCCTCTGGTGGTCAGAAATATGGGGTTTAGATTCCTACAGAGTCCTTGTCCTTCCTACCATCTTTGATGTGATTCCCTCTCTCCATTTAGTTGTATAGTTTTGTGGGGAAATCTGAAGGTCCATTTCTGGGTGACTCTGGTGTGAGTGTTACCTAGTTGTTTCTGTGGGATGAGGTGAGTTTAGGGTCCTTCTACTCTGCCATCTTCCCCACAATTCAGTTTATTTTGTCTCATAAAAATATTACGACTCCAACTTTCTTTTCACTTCCATTTGCATGATAAATGGTTTTGTGTCCCATTACTTCCAATCTGCTTTTATTTTTAGGTCTGAAGTGATTCTCTGCTAGGCAGCATAGAGATGGGTCTTGCTTCCTCTTTACAGTCTATGTTTTCTGATTGGGATATTTAGTCCTTTTTTGTTAAAGCAATCATTGAGAAAGTATTTGTATCTCTCTAGTTGACTTCACAAGGAAAAGTGTGACAGGCTTCGCTCTGAGAAGGAGGTCTGCGTGGAACGCCTCTTTCAACTCATGGCTTGTTTCTGGCTGACGGAAGGCTTCTCAAGGGTGTGTACGGAAGCCTAGGGAAAAAGCGGCTACACTTCTCTCTCCGGGGGGAAAAAAGCAAGAACCCAAAAGCATCGGCGAGAAACCGTCTCTCAACGATCACCTTCTTTCCTGACGAGACAGAAACATGTTCAACTCTGTGTGTGTGTGTGTGTGTGTGTGTGTGTGTGTGTGTGTGTGAGGGCACGCGCGCGCGCGCGTGCGTGAGTGAATAAGGAGAGTGCCATGTACTGACCTGGGAAAAGCAAGTCTGCGTATACAGCGACTCGCCACTAGCATCTTCAGGTATCCTGGAGAGAGAAGCATTTCCAAAAGTGGGTGTGGAAGCATCATGAAAGTGCCGTACGCTTTACTAACTTTCCCTGGACCTAACTCCGAGAAACGTCCTCCCTGACGATCGAAAAGAGCTGAGCCATCTCAAGGCTGCGTGTGATCGCACAGGGACCGTTCCCTGGACCTAACTTCGGAAAACGCGTCGGGGTACAAGGCAGCTTTCAACGGACGTCTTCTTTCGTGAGCCCAGAAGCGTTTGCATATGTAGGCGTGGAAGCGTCAGGAGAGCGCCGTAGACCGCTCTCTAAGAGGCAACCTCGCTTTTGCGAAGCCGTCTTGCACCTGACATCCTTTGCCTTGGAGACGGGAGCCTTTTATATAGTCGTGGTGGAAGCACAAGGAACGTGCCGTGCCCTGTCCTCATCTCTTAGAAACAAGGCCGCGCGCAATGGGACTTTCAGCGTAGCATATGGACGGGGTCATGAAGTCAGTCGAGATTGCAAGTGGACGTGTGCAGGCATAAGGAGAGTGCCCTATCCTTAACTCCTTGAAAGCGTGACGGAGGGAGACCGTCTTTCAAGCGAACCCCTCTCCGGAGGATATATCGAAGCAGTGACAAAAGTGGATGTGGAAGCACAACGCAAGGGTTCTATACGAAACTCGGAAAAGAAGGTGGTGTAGAAGGCAGCTTTCCCCCGCGTCTTGGTTCAGGTTTAGGGAAGGGATACTCTCTGCGCGTGTGGAAGCCTAGGGAAAGTACCATCGGCTGATGTGTGAAAAGCAAGCCTGCGCAGAACGCAACGTTCAGCGCACATCTTGTTTCACGAAGAGAGAAGCCGTTTCCAATGTGTGCGTGGAAGCCTAAAGCCAAGTGCCATATATCCTTACCCCCACGGAAAACCGCTGTAGGAAACCCGTCGTTCAACTCACAGCTTCCCGGAGGAAGTTTTTCTAAAGTGCGTGTGGAGGCCCAAGGAAAAGTGTGACAGGCTTCGCTCTGAGAAGGAGGTCTGTGTGGAACGCCTCTTTCAACTCACGGCTTGTTTCTGACTGACGGAAGGCTTCTCAAGGGTGTGTACTGAAGCCTACGGAAAAAGCGCATACACTTCACTCTCCGGGGGGAAAAGGGCAAGCACCCAAAAGCATTGGCGAGAAACCGTCTCTCAACGAACACCTCCTTTCCTGACGAGAGAGAAACATGTTCAACTCTGTGTGTGTGTGTGTGTGTGTGTGTGCGCGCGCGCGCGCGCGTGAGTGAATAAGGAATGTGCCATGCACTCACCTGGGAAAAGCAAGTCTGCGTATACGGCAACTCTCCACTAACATCTTCAGGTATCCTTGAGAGAGAAGCATTTCCAAAAGTGGGTGTGGAAGCATCATGAAAGTGCCGTACGCTTTACTACCGTTCAACACCCAAACTCAACACCCAAAATACAAATAACCGAGTCAAGAAATGGGCAGAAGATATGAACAGGTATTTCTCCAAAGAAGACACACAAATGGCCAACAGACATATGAGAAACTGCTCAACAGCACTTGGCATGGGGAAAAAGAAATCCAAATGACAATGAGATACCACTTCACACCAGTCAGAATTGCAAAAATTAACAAGCGAAGAAATAACAAATGTTGGTGAGGAGAAAGGGGAACTCTCTTACACTTCTAAGTGGGAATGAAAACTGGTACAGCCACTTTGGAAAACAATATGGAGGTTCCTCAAGAACTTAAAACAGAGCTCCCTTACAACCCAGCAATTTTATTTACCCCAAAGCTACAAATGTAGTGATCTGAAGGGGCAACTGCACCCCGAATGTTTATAGCGACATTGTCCACAATAGCCAAACCGTGGAAGGAACCAAGACATCCATCGACAGATAAATGGATAAAGAAAACATGGTATATACATATACAAAGGAATATGACTCAGCCATCAGAAAGGATCAATATTTAGCATATCGATGTGGATGGCACTGGAAGGTATTATGCTGAGCAAAATAAGTCAGTCAGAGAAAAACAATTATTATATGGTTTTACTCATATGTGGAATAGAAGGAACAGCACAGAGGATCATAGGGGAAGGGAGGGAAAATGAATGCGAAGAAACCAGAGAGGAAGAAAATCCATGACAGGTTCCTAACTATTGGAAACAAACTGAGGGTTGCTGGAGGAAAGGTGGGTGGGGAGATGGAGTAACTGTGTGATGGGCATTAAGGAATGCATGTGATGTGACGAACACTGGGTGTTATACACAACTGATGAATTGTGGAACGCTACATTTGAAACTACTGGTGTACTCGATGTTGGCTAATTCAATTTCAATGTTAAAAAAGTCTATTTTGTCTGATATAAGGATTGCTACTCTGACTTCTTTTGACATCCACTTGCATGATTAATGTTTCTCCATCTCTTAATTTCCATCTGCAGGTGTCTTTAGGTGTGAAATCTTTTATATATATATACAAACTCTGTCATGCTCTTTTGCTTGGAGCATTTAGTCCATTTACATTCAAACTAATTATCAGTAGACATGTATTTATTGATGTTTTGTTACTTGTTTCATAGTTTTTTGTGTAGTTTGTCTCTGATCCTTTCTTCTCTTGCTCTCTCTCTCATGGTTTGCTCGTTTTCTTTAATGATATTCTTGGATTTCTTTCCCTTTATCTTTTGCATGTGTATTAGAGGTTTGGGTTTGTGGTGACCCCCTGGATTATATATAGCCTTTTCAGTCTATATTAAGTTGAATGCTGTTTAAGTTCAAACCCACTGTTGACTCCTCCTCATGTGTTAGGGTATATGTTTTCATATTTTACATACTTTTATTTTGTGAATCCCTTAACTGATTTTTACAGAAATACTTATTTTTACTGCTTCCTTGATTCATTATTGTCATACTCTCACTTACGATTTTTTTCCACTCATAGTGTCCCCTTCAATATTTTTTGTAGTTAATTTAGTGGTCATGAACTCTTTTAGTTTGTGTGGCTAAGAAACTCTTTTTCTCCCCTTCTTTTCTGAAGGATAGGCTTGCTGGATAAATTATTCCTTGCTGCAGATTTTTCTCATTCAGCACTTTGAATATTTAACGCCACTTTCTTCTGTCCTGCATAGTTTCTGCTGAAAACTCAGCTGATAGATTTATGGGCTTTCCCTTGCATGTTAACTGTCTTCTTTTATCTTGCTGCTTTAAATGTTTTTTCTTTATCACTACCTTTTCCCATTTGGATTACTATGTATCTTGATGTGGACCTCCTTAGGTTGATTTTGTGGGAGGGGATCTCTATGCCTTATGGATTTGTATAGGTTTCCTTCACCAGATTAGGTTAAGTTTTCAGCTCTTCTTTGGTCAAATAGATTTTCTGCCCCCTTTTCCCCCTTTTCACCTTCTGGGATCCCTCTCATGTGGGTGTTGTTACACTGGATGGAGTCACTGAATTCCCTATGTCTCTTCTCATTTTTGCATACTTCTTTTTCCTCTCATTTGTTCCGCTTGATTACTTTCCATTACTGTCTTCTAGTTCATTAATTTGTTCCTCTGCTTCGTCCATCCTGCTAATTATTCTATCTAGTATATTCTTCATTTCATTTCTTGTGTTCCACATCTCTGATTATTTCTTTCATATCTCTTTGTTAAGAGTCTCAATGATGTTCCCCCTTCTGATGTCCTCCCTCTTTTCATTTCCCCAGTGAGTATCTTTATAATTGTTATCTTAAATTTTCTGTCAGGCATGTTCCTTATATCCATTTTGTTTAGGTCTCTTGCTGTGGCTTTGTCCTCTTCTTTCGTTTAGGACATAGTCCTCTGTCTGCTCATTTGGCCTACTTCTCAGAGAATATCTCTCTGTTAGGAAGGTCAGATATATTGCTTGTTCTTGAAAATACGGGGCAGAACATACATTTTTCACTTGGTGATGCTGGTTCTCCTCTGAAGGTAATGCATAGCAACAACAGAGACTGGATCTGGACTGTGTCATTGTGCACAACACATGGGGTGTGCTGTTTTAACAAGATGCATGCGTGTTCTGTGGGTGATGGGGAGACATATTGTTGTCAAGGATTGTGTGGGTCTTATCAGGGAGGGTATCCACAGCACTGGGACTGAAGCAGGTGTGGTAGGTGTGGGGATGGGCCATGGTTTATGCAAGTTAGTGATTGCTAGATTGTGCTTGGTCTTGCAGGTAGGTGTGTGTTAATAATGAGGGGCCGTAGAGGGAAATGGCACCTGCCAGCTCCTTTGTTCCTGGACAAGTCCCTTAGCAAACTCTGAGTTCAGGAACTATGTCTCCCTTGTTTAATCCTCAAGCACCTTTCAACCTGCTTCACCCAAGCTTCTCCACACTCTTTGCTCTGCTTAATCTTTAAGGACAGATCTCAGCTTCCTATCACCTTCTGTGCTCTCTCAGAGCTGAGACAGCTGATTTTTAAAAGTTCCAAGCTTTAAGTCTGCTGGCTGTATACGCTCACAAATGTCATCCCTTCTGATTTTCAAAGCCATAAGCTATGAGGATGTCTCTAGGCTTTAGAGGCTCCCCGGTGTAGTAGTTTGTTTCTGGCCCCTCTGTGACTGTGGTTCCCTCCCTCTGGTGGTCAGAAATATGGGGTTTAGATTCCTACAGAGTCCTTGTCCTTCCTACCATCTTTGATGTGATTCCCTCTCTCCATTTAGTTGTATAGTTTTGTGGGGAAATCTGAAGGTCCATTTCTGGGTGACTCTGGTGTGAGTGTTACCTAGTTGTATCTGTGGGATGAGGTGAGTTTAGGGTCCTTCTACTCTGCCATCTTCCCCACAATTCAGTTTATTTTGTC
Source organism: Eumetopias jubatus (assembly GCF_037043125.1). Lineage (NCBI taxonomy): Eukaryota > Metazoa > Chordata > Mammalia > Carnivora > Otariidae > Eumetopias > Eumetopias jubatus. The sequence continues at coordinate 50,028 of NW_028274936.1, read as the reverse complement.
TCATAAAAATATTACGACTCCAACTTTCTTTTCACTTCCATTTGCATGATAAATGGTTTTGTGTCCCATTACTTCCAATCTGCTTTTATTTTTAGGTCTGAAGTGATTCTCTGCTAGGCAGCATAGAGATGGGTCTTGCTTCCTCTTTACAGTCTATGTTTTCTGATTGGGATATTTAGTCCTTTTTTGTTAAAGCAATCATTGAGAAAGTATTTGTATCTCTCTAGTTGACTTCACAAGGAAAAGTGTGACAGGCTTCGCTCTGAGAAGGAGGTCTGCGTGGAACGCCTCTTTCAACTCATGGCTTGTTTCTGGCTGACGGAAGGCTTCTCAAGGGTGTGTACGGAAGCCTAGGGAAAAAGCGGCTACACTTCTCTCTCCGGGGGGAAAAAAGCAAGAACCCAAAAGCATCGGCGAGAAACCGTCTCTCAACGATCACCTTCTTTCCTGACGAGACAGAAACATGTTCAACTCTGTGTGTGTGTGTGTGTGTGTGTGTGTGTGTGTGTGTGTGTGTGTGAGGGCACGCGCGCGCGCGCGTGCGTGAGTGAATAAGGAGAGTGCCATGTACTGACCTGGGAAAAGCAAGTCTGCGTATACAGCGACTCGCCACTAGCATCTTCAGGTATCCTGGAGAGAGAAGCATTTCCAAAAGTGGGTGTGGAAGCATCATGAAAGTGCCGTACGCTTTACTAACTTTCCCTGGACCTAACTCCGAGAAACGTCCTCCCTGACGATCGAAAAGAGCTGAGCCATCTCAAGGCTGCGTGTGATCGCACAGGGACCGTTCCCTGGACCTAACTTCGGGAACGCGTCGGGGTACAAGGCAGCTTTCAACGGACGTCTTCTTTCGTGAGCCCAGAAGCGTTTGCATATGTAGGCGTGGAAGCGTCAGGAGAGCGCCGTAGACCGCTCTCTAAGAGGCAACCTCACTTTTGCGAAGCCGTCTTGCACCTGACATCCTTTGCCTTGGAGACGGGAGCCTTTTATATAGTCGTGGTGGAAGCACAAGGAACGTGCCGTGCCCTGTCCTCATCTCTTAGAAACAAGGCCGCGCGCAATGGGACTTTCAGCGTAGCATATGGACGGGGTCATGAAATCAGTCGAGATTGCAAGTGGACGTGTGCAGGCATAAGGAGCGTGCCCTATCCTTAACTCCTTGAAAGCGTGACGGAGGGAGACCGTCTTTCAAGCGAACCCCTCTCCGGAGGATATATCGAAGCAGTGACAAAAGTGGATGTGGAAGCACAACGCAAGGGTTCTATACGAAACTCGGAAAAGAAGGTGGTGTAGAAGGCAGCTTTCCCCCGCGTCTTGGTTCAGGTTTAGGGAAGGGATACTCTCTGCGCGTGTGGAAGCCTAGGGAAAGTACCATCGGCTGATGTGTGAAAAGCAAGCCTGCGCAGAACGCAACGTTCAGCGCACATCTTGTTTCACGAAGAGAGAAGCCGTTTCCAATGTGTGCGTGGAAGCCTAAAGCCAAGTGCCATATATCCTTACCCCCACGGAAAACCGCTGTAGGAAACCCGTCGTTCAACTCACAGCTTCCCGGAGGAAGTTTTTCTAAAGTGCGTGTGGAGGCCCAAGGAAAAGTGTGACAGGCTTCGCTCTGAGAAGGAGGTCTGTGTGGAACGCCTCTTTCAACTCACGGCTTGTTTCTGACTGACGGAAGGCTTCTCAAGGGTGTGTACTGAAGCCTACGGAAAAAGCGCATACACTTCACTCTCCGGGGGGAAAAGGGCAAGCACCCAAAAGCATTGGCGAGAAACCGTCTCTCAACGAACACCTCCTTTCCTGACGAGAGAGAAACATGTTCAACTCTGTGTGTGTGTGTGTGTGTGTGTGTGCGCGCGCGCGCGCGCGTGAGTGAATAAGGAATGTGCCATGCACTCACCTGGGAAAAGCAAGTCTGCGTATACGGCAACTCTCCACTAACATCTTCAGGTATCCTTGAGAGAGAAGCATTTCCAAAAGTGGGTGTGGAAGCATCATGAAAGTGCCGTACGCTTTACTACCGTTCAACACCCAAACTCAACACCCAAAATACAAATAACCGAGTCAAGAAATGGGCAGAAGATATGAACAGGTATTTCTCCAAAGAAGACACACAAATGGCCAACAGACATATGAGAAACTGCTCAACAGCACTTGGCATGGGGAAAAAGAAATCCAAATGACAATGAGATACCACTTCACACCAGTCAGAATTGCAAAAATTAACAAGCGAAGAAATAACAAATGTTGGTGAGGAGAAAGGGGAACTCTCTTACACTTCTAAGTGGGAATGAAAACTGGTACAGCCACTTTGGAAAACAATATGGAGGTTCCTCAAGAACTTAAAACAGAGCTCCCTTACAACCCAGCAATTTTATTTACCCCAAAGCTACAAATGTAGTGATCTGAAGGGGCAACTGCACCCCAAATGTTTATAGCGACATTGTCCACAATAGCCAAACCGTGGAAGGAACCAAGACATCCATCGACAGATAAATGGATAAAGAAAACATGGTATATACATATACAAAGGAATATGACTCAGCCATCAGAAAGGATCAATATTTAGCATATCGATGTGGATGGCACTGGAGGGTATTATGCTGAGCAAAATAAGTCAGTCAGAGAAAAACAATTATTATATGGTTTTACTCATATGTGGAATAGAAGGAACAGCACAGAGGATCATAGGGGAAGGGAGGGAAAATGAATGCGAAGAAACCAGAGAGGAAGAAAATCCATGACAGGTTCCTAACTATTGGAAACAAACTGAGGGTTGCTGGAGGAAAGGTGGGTGGGGAGATGGAGTAACTGTGTGATGGGCATTAAGGAATGCATGTGATGTGACGAACACTGGGTGTTATACACAACTGATGAATTGTGGAACGCTACATTTGAAACTACTGGTGTACTCGATGTTGGCTAATTCAATTTCAATGTTAAAAAAGTCTATTTTGTCTGATATAAGGATTGCTACTCTGACTTCTTTTGACATCCACTTGCATGATTAATGTTTCTCCATCTCTTAATTTCCATCTGCAGGTGTCTTTAGGTGTGAAATCTTTTATATATATATACAAACTCTGTCATGCTCTTTTGCTTGGAGCATTTAGTCCATTTACATTCAAACTAATTATCAGTAGACATATATTTATTGATGTTTTGTTACTTGTTTCATAGTTTTTTGTGTAGTTTTTCTCTGATCCTTTCTTCTCTTGCTCTCTCTCTCATGGTTTGCTCGTTTTCTTTAATGATATTCTTGGATTTCTTTCCCTTTATCTTTTGCATGTGTATTAGAGGTTTGGGTTTGTGGTGACCCCCTGGATTATATATAGCCTTTTCAGTCTATATTAAGTTGAATGCTGTTTAAGTTCAAACCCACTGTTGACTCCTCCTCATGTGTTAGGGTATATGTTTTCATATTTTACATACTTTTATTTTGTGAATCCCTTAACTGATTTTTACAGAAATACTTATTTTTACTGCTTCCTTGATTCATTATTGTCATACTCTCACTTACGATTTTTTTCCACTCATAGTGTCCCCTTCAATATTTTTTGTAGTTAATTTAGTGGTCATGAACTCTTTTAGTTTGTGTGGCTAAGAAACTCTTTTTCTCCCCTTCTTTTCTGAAGGATAGGCTTGCTGGATAAATTATTCCTTGCTGCAGATTTTTCTCATTCAGCACTTTGAATATTTAACGCCACTTTCTTCTGTCCTGCATAGTTTCTGCTGAAAACTCAGCTGATAGATTTATGGGCTTTCCCTTGCATGTTAACTGTCTTCTTTTATCTTGCTGCTTTAAATGTTTTTTCTTTATCACTACCTTTTCCCATTTGGATTACTATGTATCTTGATGTGGACCTCCTTAGGTTGATTTTGTGGGAGGGGATCTCTATGCCTTATGGATTTGTATAGGTTTCCTTCACCAGATTAGGTTAAGTTTTCAGCTCTTCTTTGGTCAAATAGATTTTCTGCCCCCTTTTCCCCCTTTTCACCTTCTGGGATCCCTCTAATGTGGGTGTTGCTACACTGGATGGAGTCACTGAATTCCCTATGTCTCTTCTCATTTTTGCATACTTCTTTTTCCTCTCATTTGTTCCGCTTGATTACTTTCCATTACTGTGTTCTAGTTCATTAATTTGTTCCTCTGCTTCGTCCATCCTGCTAATTATTCTATCTAGTATATTCTTCATTTCATTTCTTGTGTTCCACATCTCTGATTATTTCTTTCATATCTCTTTGTTAAGAGTCTCAATGATGTTCCCCCTTCTGATGTCCTCCCTCTTTTCATTTCCCCAGTGAGTATCTTTATAATTGTTATCTTAAATTTTCTGTCAGGCATGTTCCTTATATCCATTTTGTTTAGGTCTCTTGCTGTGGCTTTGTCCTCTTCTTTCGTTTAGGACATAGTCCTCTGTCTGCTCATTTGGCCTACTTCTCAGAGAATATCTCTCTGTTAGGAAGGTCAGATATATTGCTTGTTCTTGAAAATACGGGGCAGAACATACATTTTTCACTTGGGGATGCTGGTTCTCCTCTGAAGGTAATGCATAGCAACAACAGAGACTGGATCTGGACTGTGTCATTGTGCACAACACATGGGGTGTGCTGTTTTAACAAGATGCATGCGTGTTCTGTGGGTGATGGGGAGACATATTGTTGTCAAGGATTGTGTGGGTCTTATCAGGGAGGGTATCCACAGCACTGGGACTGAAGCAGGTCTGGTAGGTGTGGGGATGGGCCATGGTTTATGCAAGTTAGTGATTGCTAGATTGTGCTTGGTCTTGCAGGTAGGTGTGTGTTTATAATGAGGGGCCGTAGAGGGAAATGGCACCTGCCAGCTCCTTTGTTCCTGGACAAGTCCCTTAGCAAACTCTGAGTTCAGGAACTATGTCTCCCTTGTTTAATCCTCAAGCACCTTTCAACCTGCTTCACCCAAGCTTCTCCACACTCTTTGCTCTGCTTAATCTTTAAGGACAGATCTCAGCTTCCTATCACCTTCTGTGCTCTCTCAGAGCTGAGACAGCTGATTTTTAAAAGTTCCAAGCTTTAAGTCTGCTGGCTGTATACGCTCACAAATGTCATCCCTTCTGATTTTCAAAGCCATAAGCTATGAGGATGTCTCTACGCTTTAGAGGCTCCCCGGTGTAGTAGTTTGTTTCTGGCCCCTCTGTGACTGTGGTTCCCTCCCTCTGGTGGTCAGAAATATGGGGTTTAGATTCCTACAGAGTCCTTGTCCTTCCTACCATCTTTGATGTGATTCCCTCTCTCCATTTAGTTGTATAGTTTTGTGGGGAAATCTGAAGGTCCATTTCTGGGTGACTCTGGTGTGAGTGTTACCTAGTTGTATCTGTGGGATGAGGTGAGTTTAGGGTCCTTCTACTCTGCCATCTTCCCCACAATTCAGTTTATTTTGTCTCATAAAAATATTACGACTCCAACTTTCTTTTCACTTCCATTTGCATGATAAATGGTTTTGTGTCCCATTACTTCCAATCTGCTTTTATTTTTAGGTCTGAAGTGATTCTCTGCTAGGCAGCATAGAGATGGGTCTTGCTTCCTCTTTACAGTCTATGTTTTCTGATTGGGATATTTAGTCCTTTTTTGTTAAAGCAATCATTGAGAAAGTATTTGTATCTCTCTAGTTGACTTCACAAGGAAAAGTGTGACAGGCTTCGCTCTGAGAAGGAGGTCTGCGTGGAACGCCTCTTTCAACTCATGGCTTGTTTCTGGCTGACGGAAGGCTTCTCAAGGGTGTGTACGGAAGCCTAGGGAAAAAGCGGCTACACTTCTCTCTCCGGGGGGAAAAAAGCAAGAACCCAAAAGCATCGGCGAGAAACCGTCTCTCAACGATCACCTTCTTTCCTGACGAGACAGAAACATGTTCAACTCTGTGTGTGTGTGTGTGTGTGTGTGTGTGTGTGTGTGAGGGCACGCGCGTGCGCGCGTGCGTGACTGAATAAGGAGAGTGCCATGTACTGACCTGGGAAAAGCAAGTCTGCGTATACAGCGACTCGCCACTAGCATCTTCAGGTATCCTGGAGAGAGAAGCATTTCCAAAAGTGGGTGTGGAAGCATCATGAAAGTGCCGTACGCTTTACTAACTTTCCCTGGACCTAACTCCGAGAAACGTCCTCCCTGACGATCGAAAAGAGCTGAGCCATCTCAAGGCTGCGTGTGATCGCACAGGGACCGTTCCCTGGACCTAACTTCGGAAAACGCGTCGGGGTACAAGGCAGCTTTCAACGGACGTCTTCTTTCGTGAGCCCAGAAGCGTTTGCATATGTAGGCGTGGAAGCGTCAGGAGAGCGCCGTAGACCGCTCTCTAAGAGGCAACCTCGCTTTTGCGAAGCCGTCTTGCACCTGACATCCTTTGCCTTGGAGACGGGAGCCTTTTATATAGTCGTGGTGGAAGCACAAGGAACGTGCCGTGCCCTGTCCTCATCTCTTAGAAACAAGGCCGCGCGCAATGGGACTTTCAGCGTAGCATATGGACGGGGTCATGAAGTCAGTCGAGATTGCAAGTGGACGTGTGCAGGCATAAGGAGAGTGCCCTATCCTTAACTCCTTGAAAGCGTGACGGAGGGAGACCGTCTTTCAAGCGAACCCCTCTCCGGAGGATATATCGAAGCAGTGACAAAAGTGGATGTGGAAGCACAACGCAAGGGTTCTATACGAAACTCGGAAAAGAAGGTGGTGTAGAAGGCAGCTTTCCCCCGCGTCTTGGTTCAGGTTTAGGGAAGGGATACTCTCTGCGCGTGTGGAAGCCTAGGGAAAGTACCATCGGCTGATGTGTGAAAAGCAAGCCTGCGCAGAACGCAACGTTCAGCGCACATCTTGTTTCACGAAGAGAGAAGCCGTTTCCAATGTGTGCGTGGAAGCCTAAAGCCAAGTGCCATATATCCTTACCCCCACGGAAAACCGCTGTAGGAAACCCGTCGTTCAACTCACAGCTTCCCGGAGGAAGTTTTTCTAAAGTGCGTGTGGAGGCCCAAGGAAAAGTGTGACAGGCTTCGCTCTGAGAAGGAGGTCTGTGTGGAACGCCTCTTTCAACTCACGGCTTGTTTCTGACTGACGGAAGGCTTCTCAAGGGTGTGTACTGAAGCCTACGGAAAAAGCGCATACACTTCACTCTCCGGGGGGAAAAGGGCAAGCACCCAAAAGCATTGGCGAGAAACCGTCTCTCAACGAACACCTCCTTTCCTGACGAGAGAGAAACATGTTCAACTCTGTGTGTGTGTGTGTGTGTGTGTGCGCGCGCGCGCGCGCGTGAGTGAATAAGGAATGTGCCATGCACTCACCTGGGAAAAGCAAGTCTGCGTATACGGCAACTCCTCACTAACATCTTCAGGTATCCTTGAGAGAGAAGCATTTCCAAAAGTGGGTGTGGAAGCATCATGAATGTGCCGTACGCTTTACTACCGTTCAGCACCCAAACTCAACACCCAAAATACAAAAAACCGAGTCAAGAAATGGGCAGAAGATATGAACAGGTATTTCTCCAAAGAAGACACACAAATGGCCAACAGACATATGAGAAACTGCTCAACAGCACTTGGCATGGGGAAAAAGAAATCCAAATGACAATGAGATACCACTTCACACCAGTCAGAATTGCAAAAATTAACAAGCGAAGAAATAACAAATGTTGGTGAGGAGAAAGGGGAACTCTCTTACACTTCTAAGTGGGAATGAAAACTGGTACAGCCACTTTGGAAAACAATATGGAGGTTCCTCAAGAACTTAAAACAGAGCTCCCTTACAACCCAGCAATTTTATTTACCCCAAAGCTACAAATGTAGTGATCTGAAGGGGCAACTGCACCCCAAATGTTTATAGCGACATTGTCCACAATAGCCAAACCGTGGAAGGAACCAAGACATCCATCGACAGATAAATGGATAAAGAAAACATGGTATATACATATACAAAGGAATATGACTCAGCCATCAGAAAGGATCAATATTTAGCATATCGATGTGGATGGCACTGGAGGGTATTATGCTGAGCAAAATAAGTCAGTCAGAGAAAAACAATTATTATATGGTTTTACTCATATGTGGAATAGAAGGAACAGCACAGAGGATCATAGGGGAAGGGAGGGAAAATGAATGCGAAGAAACCAGAGAGGAAGAAAATCCATGACAGGTTCCTAACTATTGGAAACAAACTGAGGGTTGCTGGAGGAAAGGTGGGTGGGGAGATGGAGTAACTGTGTGATGGGCATTAAGGAATGCATGTGATGTGATGAACACTGGGTGTTATACACAACTGATGAATTGTGGAACGCTACATTTGAAACTACTGGTGTACTCTATGTTGGCTAATTCAATTTCAATGTTAAAAAAGTCTATTTTGTCTGATATAAGGATTGCTACTCTGACTTCTTTTGACATCCACTTGCATGATTAATGTTTCTCCATCTCTTAATTTCCATCTGCAGGTGTCTTTAGGTGTGAAATCTTTTATATATATATATACAAACTCTGTCATGCTCTTTTGCTTGGAGCATTTAGTCCATTTACATTCAAACTAATTATCATTAGACATGTATTTATTGATGTTTTGTTACTTGTTTCATAGTTTTTTGTGTAGTTTTTCTCTGATCCTTTCTTCTCTTGCTCTCTCTCTCATGGTTTGCTCGTTTTCTTTAATGATATTCTTGGATTTCTTTCCCTTTATCTTTTGCATGTGTATTAGAGGTTTGGGTTTGTGGTGACCCCCTGGATTATATATAGCCTTTTCAGTCTATATTAAGTTGAATGCTGTTTAAGTTCAAACCCACTGTTGACTCCTCCTCATGTGTTAGGGTATATGTTTTCATATTTTACATACTTTTATTTTGTGAATCCCTTAACTGATTTTTACAGAAATACTTATTTTTACTGCTTCCTTGATTCATTATTGTCATACTCTCACTTACGATTTTTTTCCACTCATAGTGTCCCCTTCAATATTTTTTGTAGTTAATTTAGTGGTCATGAACTCTTTTAGTTTGTGTGGCTAAGAAACTCTTTTTCTCCCCTTCTTTTCTGAAGGATAGGCTTGCTGGATAAATTATTCCTTGCTGCAGATTTTTCTCATTCAGCACTTTGAATATTTAACGCCACTTTCTTCTGTCCTGCATAGTTTCTGCTGAAAACTCAGCTGATAGATTTATGGGCTTTCCCTTGCATGTTAACTGTCTTCTTTTATCTTGCTGCTTTAAATGTTTTTTCTTTATCACTACCTTTTCCCATTTGGATTACTATGTATCTTGATGTGGACCTCCTTAGGTTGATTTTCTGGGAGGGGATCTCTATGCCTTATGGATTTGTATAGGTTTCCTTCACCAGATTAGGTTAAGTTTTCAGCTCTTCTTTGGTCAAATAGATTTTCTGCCCCCCTTTCCCCCTTTTCACCTTCTGGGATCCCTCTCATGTGGGTGTTGTTACACTGGATGGAGTCACTGAATTCCCTAAGTCTCTTCTCATTTTTGCATACTTCTTTTTCCTCTCATTTGTTCCGCTTGATTACTTTCCATTACTGTCTTCTAGTTCATTAATTTGTTCCTCTGCTTCGTCCACCCTGCTAATTATTCTATCTAGTATATTCTTCATTTCATTTCTTGTGTTCCACATCTCTGATTATTTCTTTCATATCTCTTTGTTAAGAGTCTCAATGATGTTCCCCCTTCTGATGTCCTCCCTCTTTTCATTTCCCCAGTGAGTATCTTTATAATTGTTATCTTAAATTTTCTGTCAGGCATGTTCCTTATATCCATTTTGTTTAGGTCTCTTGCTGTGGCTTTGTCCTCTTCTTTCGTTTAGGACATAGTCCTCTGTCTGCTCATTTGGCCTACTTCTCAGAGAATATCTCTCTGTTAGGAAGGTCAGATATATTGCTTGTTCTTGAAAATACGGGGCAGAACATACATTTTTCACTTGGGGATGCTGGTTCTCCTCTGAAGGTAATGCATAGCAACAACAGAGACTGGATCTGGACTGTGTCATTGTGCACAACACATGGGGTGTGCTGTTTTAACAAGATGCATGCGTGTTCTGTGGGTGATGGGGAGACATATTGTTGTCAAGGATTGTGTGGGTCTTATCAGGGAGGGTATCCACAGCACTGGGACTGAAGCAGGTGTGGTAGGTGTGGGGATGGGCCATGGTTTATGCAAGTTAGTGATTGCTAGATTGTGCTTGGTCTTGCAGGTAGGTGTGTGTTTATAATGAGGGGCCGTAGAGGGAAATGGCACCTGCCAGCTCCTTTGTTCCTGGACAAGTCCCTTAGCAAACTCTGAGTTCAGGAACTATGTCTCCCTTGTTTAATCCTCAAGCACCTTTCAACCTGCTTCACCCAAGCTTCTCCACACTCTTTGCTCTGCTTAATCTTTAAGGACAGATCTCAGCTTCCTATCACCTTCTGTGCTCTCTCAGAGCTGAGACAGCTGATTTTTAAAAGTTCCAAGCTTTAAGTCTGCTGGCTGTATACGCTCACAAATGTCATCCCTTCTGATTTTCAAAGCCATAAGCTATGAGGATGTCTCTACGCTTTAGAGGCTCCCCGGTGTAGTAGTTTGTTTCTGGCCCCTCTGTGACTGTGGTTCCCTCCCTCTGGTGGTCAGAAATATGGGGTTTAGATTCCTACAGAGTCCTTGTCCTTCCTACCATCTTTGATGTGATTCCCTCTCTCCATTTAGTTGTATAGTTTTGTGGGGAAAGGTGAAGGTCCATTTCTCGGTGACTCTGGTGTGAGTGTTACCTAGTTGTATCTGTGGGATGAGGTGAGTTTAGGGTCCTTCTACTCTGCCATCTTCCCCACAATTCAGTTTATTTTGTCTCATAAAAATATTACGACTCCAACTTTCTTTTCACTTCCATTTGCATGATAAATGGTTTTGTGTCCCATTACTTCCAATCTGCTTTTATTTTTAGGTCTGAAGTGATTCTCTGCTAGGCAGCATAGAGATGGGTCTTGCTTCCTCTGTACAGTCTATGTTTTCTGATTGGGATATTTAGTCCTTTTTTGTTAAAGCAATCATTGAGAAAGTATTTGTATCTCTCTAGTTGACTTCACAAGGAAAAGTGTGACAGGCTTCGCTCTGAGAAGGAGGTCTGTGTGGAACGCCTCTTTCAACTCACGGCTTGTTTCTGACTGACGGAAGGCTTCTCAAGGGTGTGTACTGAAGCCTACGGAAAAAGCGCATACACTTCACTCTCCGGGGGGAAAAGGGCAAGCACCCAAAAGCATTGGCGAGAAACCGTCTCTCAACGAACACCTCCTTTCCTGACGAGACAGAAACATGTTCAACTCTGTGTGTGTGTGTGTGTGTGTGCGCGCGCGCGCGCGCGTGAGTGAATAAGGAATGTGCCATGCACTCACCTGGGAAAAGCAAGTCTGCGTATACGGCAACTCTCCACTAACATCTTCAGGTATCCTTGAGAGAGAAGCATTTCCAAAAGTGGGTGTGGAAGCATCATGAAAGTGCCGTACGCTTTACTACCGTTCAACACCCAAACTCAACACCCAAAATACAAATAACCGAGTCAAGAAATGGGCAGAAGATATGAACAGGTATTTCTCCAAAGAAGACACACAAATGGCCAACAGACATATGAGAAACTGCTCAACAGCACTTGGCATGGGGAAAAAGAAATCCAAATGACAATGAGATACCACTTCACACCAGTCAGAATTGCAAAAATTAACAAGCGAAGAAATAACAAATGTTGGTGAGGAGAAAGGGGAACTCTCTTACACTTCTAAGTGGGAATGAAAACTGGTACAGCCACTTTGGAAAACAATATGGAGGTTCCTCAAGAACTTAAAACAGAGCTCCCTTACAACCCAGCAATTTTATTTACCCCAAAGCTACAAATGTAGTGATCTGAAGGGGCAACTGCACCCCAAATGTTTATAGCGACATTGTCCACAATAGCCAAACCGAGGAAGGAACCAAGACATCCATCGACAGATAAATGGATAAAGAAAACATGGTATATACATATACAAAGGAATATGACTCAGCCATCAGAAAGGATCAATATTTAGCATATCGATGTGGATGGCACTGGAGGGTATTATGCTGAGCAAAATAAGTCAGTCAGAGAAAAACAATTATTATATGGTTTTACTCATATGTGGAATAGAAGGAACAGCACAGAGGATCATAGGGGAAGGGAGGGAAAATGAATGCGAAGAAACCAGAGAGGAAGAAAATCCATGACAGGTTCCTAACTATTGGAAACAAACTGAGGGTTGCTGGAGGAAAGGTGGGTGGGGAGATGGAGTAACTGTGTGATGGGCATTAAGGAATGCATGTGATGTGATGAACACTGGGTGTTATACACAACTGATGAATTGTGGAACGCTACATTTGAAACTACTGGTGTACTCTATGTTGGCTAATTCAATTTCAATGTTAAAAATGTCTATTTTGTCTGATATAAGGATTGCTACTCTGACTTCTTTTGACATCCACTTGCATGATTAATGTTTCTCCATCTCTTAATTTCCATCTGCAGGTGTCTTTAGGTGTGAAATCTTTTATATATATATATACAAACTCTGTCATGCTCTTTTGCTTGGAGCATTTAGTCCATTTACATTCAAACTAATTATCATTAGACATGTATTTATTGATGTTTTCTTACTTGTTTCATAGTTTTTTGTGTAGTTTTTCTCTGATCCTTTCTTCTCTTGCTCTCTCTCTCATGGTTTGCTCGTTTTCTTTAATGATATTCTTGGATTTCTTTCCCTTTATCTTTTGCATGTGTATTAGAGGTTTGGGTTTGTGGTGACCCCCTGGATTATATATAGCCTTTTCAGTCTATATTAAGTTGAATGCTGTTTAAGTTCAAACCCACTGTTGACTCCTCCTCATGTGTTAGGGTATATGTTTTCATATTTTACATCCTTTAATTTTGTGAATCCCTTAACTGATTTTTACAGAAATACTTATTTTTACTGCTTCCTTGATTCATTATTGTCATACTCTCACTTACGATTTTTTTCCACTCATAGTGTCCCCTTCAATATTTTTTGTAGTTAATTTAGTGGTCATGAACTCTTTTAGTTTGTGTGGCTAAGAAACTCTTTTTCTCCCCTTCTTTTCTGAAGGATAGGCTTGCTGGATAAATTATTCCTTGCTGCAGATTTTTCTCATTCAGCACTTTGAATATTTAACGCCACTTTCTTCTGTCCTGCATAGTTTCTGCTGAAAACTCAGCTGATAGATTTATGGGCTTTCCCTTGCATGTTAACTGTCTTCTTTTATCTTGCTGCTTTAAATGTTTTTTCTTTATCACTACCTTTTCCCATTTGGATTACTATGTATCTTGATGTGGACCTCCTTAGGTTGATTTTGTGGGAGGGGATCTCTATGCCTTATGGATTTGTATAGGTTTCCTTCACCAGATTAGGTTAAGTTTTCAGCTCTTCTTTGGTCAAATAGATTTTCTGCCCCCTTTTCCCCCTTTTCACCTTCTGGGATCCCTCTCATGTGGGTGTTGTTACACTGGATGGAGTCACTGAATTCCCTAAGTCTCTTCTCATTTTTGCATACTTCTTTTTCCTCTCATTTGTTCCGCTTGATTACTTTCCATTACTGTCTTCTAGTTCATTAATTTGTTCCTCTGCTTCGTCCATCCTGCTAATTATTCTATCTAGTATATTCTTCATTTCATTTCTTGTGTTCCACATCTCTGATTATTTCTTTCATATCTCTTTGTTAAGAGTCTCAATGATGTTCCCCCTTCTGATGTCCTCCCTCTTTTCATTTCCCCAGTGAGTATCTTTATAATTGTTATCTTAAATTTTCTGTCAGGCATGTTCCTTATATCCATTTTGTTTAGGTCTCTTGCTGTGGCTTTGTCCTCTTCTTTCGTTTAGGACATAGTCCTCTGTCTGCTCATTTGGCCTAATTCTCAGAGAATATCTCTCTGTTAGGAAGGTCAGATATATTGCTTGTTCTTGAAAATACGGGGCAGAACATACATTTTTCACTTGGGGATGCTGGTTCTCCTCTGAAGGTAATGCATAGCAACAACAGAGACTGGATCTGGACTGTGTCATTGTGCACAACACATGGGGTGTGCTGTTTTAACAAGATGCATGCGTGTTCTGTGGGTGATGGGGAGACATATTGTTGTCAAGGATTGTGTGTGTCTTATCAGGGAGGGTATCCACAGCACTGGGACTGAAGCAGGTGTGGTAGGTGTGGGGATGGGCCATGGTTTATGCAAGTTAGTGATTGCTAGATTGTGCTTGGTCTTGCAGGTAGGTGTGTGTTTATAATGAGGGGCCGTAGAGGGAAATGGCACCTGCCAGCTCCTTTGTTCCTGGACAAGTCCCTTAGCAAACTCTGAGTTCAGGAACTATGTCTCCCTTGTTTAATCCTCAAGCACCTTTCAACCTGCTTCACCCAAGCTTCTCCACACTCTTTGCTCTGCTTAATCTTTAAGGACAGATCTCAGCTTCCTATCACCTTCTGTGCTCTCTCAGAGCTGAGACAGCTGATTTTTAAAAGTTCCAAGCTTTAAGTCTGCTGGCTGTATACGCTCACAAATGTCATCCCTTCTGATTTTCAAAGCCATAAGCTATGAGGATGTCTCTACGCTTTAGAGGCTCCCCGGTGTAGTAGTTTGTTTCTGGCCCCTCTGTGACTGTGGTTCCCTCCCTCTGGTGGTCAGAAATATGGGGTTTAGATTCCTACAGAGTCCTTGTCCTTCCTACCATCTTTGATGTGATTCCCTCTCTCCATTTAGTTGTATAGTTTTGTGGCGAAATCTGAAGGTCCATTTCTGGGTGACTCTGGTGTGAGTGTTACCTAGTTGTATCTGTGGGATGAGGTGAGTTTAGGGTCCTTCTACTCTGCCATCTTCCCCACAATTCAGTTTATTTTGTCTCATAAAAATATTACGACTCCAACTTTCTTTTCACTTCCATTTGCATGATAAATGGTTTTGTGTCCCATTACTTCCAATCTGCTTTTATTTTTAGGTCTGAAGTGATTCTCTGGTAGGCAGCATAGAGATGGGTCTTGCTTCCTCTTTACAGTCTATGTTTTCTGATTGGGATATTTAGTCCTTTGTTGTTAAAGCAATCATTGAGAAAGTATTTGTATCTCTCTAGTTGACTTCACAAGGAAAAGTGTGACAGGCTTCGCTCTGAGAAGGAGGTCTGCGTGGAACGCCTCTTTCAACTCATGGCTTGTTTCTGGCTGACGGAAGGCTTCTCAAGGGTGTGTACGGAAGCCTAGGGAAAAAGCGGCTACACTTCTCTCTCCGGGGGGAAAAAAGCAAGAACCCAAAAGCATCGGCGAGAAACCGTCTCTCAACGATCACCTTCTTTCCTGACGAGACAGAAACATGTTCAACTCTGTGTGTGTGTGTGTGTGTGTGTGTGTGTGTGTGAGGGCACACGCGCGCGCGCGTGCGTGAGTGAATAAGGAGAGTGCCATGTACTAACCTGGGAAAAGCAAGTCTGCGTATACAGCGACTCGCCACTAGCATCTTCATGTATCCTGGAGAGAGAAGCATTTCCAAAAGTGGGTGTGGAAGCATCATGAAAGTGCCGTACGCTTTACTAACTTTCCCTGGACCTAACTCCGAGAAACGTCCTCCCTGACGATCGAAAAGAGCTGAGCCATCTCAAGGCTGCGTGTGATCGCACAGGGACCGTTCCCTGGACCTAACTTCGGGAACGCGTCGGGGTACAAGGCAGCTTTCAACGGACGTCTTCTTTCGTGAGCCCAGAAGCGTTTGCATATGTAGGCGTGGAAGCGTCAGGAGAGCGCCGTAGACCGCTCTCTAAGAGGCAACCTCACTTTTGCGAAGCCGTCTTGCACCTGACATCCTTTGCCTTGGAGACGGGAGCCTTTTATATAGTCGTGGTGGAAGCACAAGGAACGTGCCGTGCCCTGTCCTCATCTCTTAGAAACAAGGCCGCGCGCAATGGGACTTTCAGCGTAGCATATGGACGGGGTCATGAAGTCAGTCGAGATTGCAAGTGGACGTGTGCAGGCATAAGGAGAGTGCCCTATCCTTAACTCCTTGAAAGCGTGACGGAGGGAGACCGTCTTTCAAGCGAACCCCTCTCCGGAGGATATATCGAAGCAGTGACAAAAGTGGATGTGGAAGCACAACGCAAGGGTTCTATACGAAACTCGGAAAAGAAGGTGGTGTAGAAGGCAGGTTTCCCCCGCGTCTTGGTTCAGGTTTAGGGAAGGGATACTCTCTGCGCGTGTGGAAGCCTAGGGAAAGTACCATCGGCTGATGTGTGAAAAGCAAGCCTGCGCAGAACGCAACGTTCAGCGCACATCTTGTTTCACGAAGAGAGAAGCCGTTTCCAATGTGTGCGTGGAAGCCTAAAGCCAAGTGCCATATATCCTTACCCCCACGGAAAACCGCTGTAGGAAACCCGTCGTTCAACTCACAGCTTCCCGGAGGAAGTTTTTCTAAAGTGCGTGTGGAGGCCCAAGGAAAAGTGTGACAGGCTTCGCTCTGAGAAGGAGGTCTGTGTGGAACGCCTCTTTCAACTCACGGCTTGTTTCTGACTGACGGAAGGCTTCTCAAGGGTGTGTACTGAAGCCTACGGAAAAAGCGCATACACTTCACTCTCCGGGGGGAAAAGGGCAAGCACCCAAAAGCATTGGCGAGAAACCGTCTCTCAACGAACACCTCCTTTCCTGACGAGAGAGAAACATGTTCAACTCTGTGTGTGTGTGTGTGTGTGTGTGTGCGCGCGCGCGCGCGCGTGAGTGAATAAGGAATGTGCCATGCACTCACCTGGGAAAAGCAAGTCTGCGTATACGGCAACTCTCCACTAACATCTTCAGGTATCCTTGAGAGAGAAGCATTTCCAAAAGTGGGTGTGGAAGCATCATGAAAGTGCCGTACGCTTTACTACCGTTCAACACCCAAACTCAACACCCAAAATACAAATAACCGAGTCAAGAAATGGGCAGAAGATATGAACAGGTATTTCTCCAAAGAAGACACACAAATGGCCAACAGACATATGAGAAACTGCTCAACAGCACTTGGCATGGGGAAAAAGAAATCCAAATGACAATGAGATACCACTTCACACCAGTCAGAATTGCAAAAATTAACAAGCGAAGAAATAACAAATGTTGGTGAGGAGAAAGGGGAACTCTCTTACACTTCTAAGTGGGAATGAAAACTGGTACAGCCACTTTGGAAAACAATATGGAGGTTCCTCAAGAACTTAAAACAGAGCTCCCTTACAACCCAGCAATTTTATTTACCCCAAAGCTACAAATGTAGTGATCTGAAGGGGCAACTGCACCCCGAATGTTTATAGCGACATTGTCCACAATAGCCAAACCGTGGAAGGAACCAAGACATCCATCGACAGATAAATGGATAAAGAAAACATGGTATATACATATACAAAGGAATATGACTCAGCCATCAGAAAGGATCAATATTTAGCATATCGATGTGGATGGCACTGGAGGGTATTATGCTGAGCAAAATAAGTCAGTCAGAGAAAAACAATTATTATATGGTTTTACTCATATGTGGAATAGAAGGAACAGCACAGAGGATCATAGGGGAAGGGAGGGAAAATGAATGCGAAGAAACCAGAGAGGAAGAAAATCCATGACAGGTTCCTAACTATTGGAAACAAACTGAGGGTTGCTGGAGGAAAGGTGGGTGGGGAGATGGAGTAACTGTGTGATGGGCATTAAGGAATGCATGTGATGTGACGAACACTGGGTGTTATACACAACTGATGAATTGTGGAACGCTACATTTGAAACTACTGGTGTACTCGATGTTGGCTAATTCAATTTCAATGTTAAAAAAGTCTATTTTGTCTGATATAAGGATTGCTACTCTGACTTCTTTTGACATCCACTTGCATGATTAATGTTTCTCCATCTCTTAATTTCCATCTGCAGGTGTCTTTAGGTGTGAAATCTTTTATATATATATACAAACTCTGTCATGCTCTTTTGCTTGGAGCATTTAGTCCATTTACATTCAAACTAATTATCATTAGACATGTATTTATTGATGTTTTGTTACTTGTTTCATAGTTTTTTGTGTAGTTTTTCTCTGATCCTTTCTTCTCTTGCTCTCTCTCTCATGGTTTGCTCGTTTTCTTTAATGATATTCTTGGATTTCTTTCCCTTTATCTTTTGCATGTGTATTAGAGGTTTGGGTTTGTGGTGACCCCCTGGATTATATATAGCCTTTTCAGTCTATATTAAGTTGAATGCTGTTTAAGTTCAAACCCACTGTTGACTCCTCCTCATGTTTTAGGGTATATGTTTTCATATTTTACATACTTTTATTCTGTGAATCCCTTAACTGATTTTTACAGAAATACTTATTTTTACTGCTTCCTTGATTCATTATTGTCATACTCTCACTTACGATTTTTTTCCACTCATAGTGTCCCCTTCAATATTTTTTGTAGTTAATTTAGTGGTCATGAACTCTTTTAGTTTGTGTGGCTAAGAAACTCTTTTTCTCCCCTTCTTTTCTGAAGGATAGGCTTGCTGGATAAATTATTCCTTGCTGCAGATTTTTCTCATTCAGCACTTTGAATATTTAACGCCACTTTCTTCTGTCCTGCATAGTTTCTGCTGAAAACTCAGCTGATAGATTTATGGGCTTTCCCTTGCATGTTAACTGTCTTCTTTTATCTTGCTGCTTTAAATGTTTTTTCTTTATCACTACCTTTTCCCATTTGGATTACTATGTATCTTGATGTGGACCTCCTTAGGTTGATTTTGTGGGAGGGGATCTCTATGCCTTATGGATTTGTATAGGTTTCCTTCACCAGATTAGGTTAAGTTTTCAGCTCTTCTTTGGTCAAATAGATTTTCTGCCCCCTTTTCCCCCTTTTCACCTTCTGGGATCCCTCTCATGTGGGTGTTGTTACACTGGATGGAGTCACTGAATTCCCTATGTCTCTTCTCATTTTTGCATACTTCTTTTTCCTCTCATTTGTTCCGCTTGATTACTTTCCATTACTGTCTTCTAGTTCATTAATTTGTTCCTCTGCTTCGTCCATCCTGCTAATTATTCTATCTAGTATATTCTTCATTTCATTTCTTGTGTTCCACATCTCTGATTATTTCTTTCATATCTCTTTGTTAAGAGTCTCAATGATGTTCCCCCTTCTGATGTCCTCCCTCTTTTCATTTCCCCAGTGAGTATCTTTATAATTGTTATCTTAAATTTTCTGTCAGGCATGTTCCTTATATCCATTTTGTTTAGGTCTCTTGCTGTGGCTTTGTCCTCTTCTTTCGTTTAGGACATAGTCCTCTGTCTGCTCATTTGGCCTACTTCTCAGAGAATATCTCTCTGTTAGGAAGGTCAGATATATTGCTTGTTCTTGAAAATACGGGGCAGAACATACATTTTTCACTTGGTGATGCTGGTTCTCCTCTGAAGGTAATGCATAGCAACAACAGAGAGTGGATCTGGACTGTGTCATTGTGCACAACACATGGGGTGTGCTGTTTTAACAAGATGCATGCGTGTTCTGTGGGTGATGGGGAGACATATTGTTGTCAAGGATTGTGTGGGTCTTATCAGGGAGGGTATCCACAGCACTGGGACTGAAGCAGGTGTGGTAGGTGTGGGGATGGGCCATGGTTTATGCAAGTTAGTGATTGCTAGATTGTGCTTGGTCTTGCAGGTAGGTGTGTGTTTATAATGAGGGGCCGTAGAGGGAAATGGCACCTGCCAGCTCCTTTGTTCCTGGACAAGTCCCTTAGCAAACTCTGAGTTCAGGAACTATGTCTCCCTTGTTTAATCCTCAAGCACCTTTCAACCTGCTTCACCCAAGCTTCTCCACACTCTTTGCTCTGCTTAATCTTTAAGGACAGATCTCAGCTTCCTATCACCTTCTGTGCTCTCTCAGAGCTGAGACAGCTGATTTTTAAAAGTTCCAAGCTTTAAGTCTGCTGGCTGTATACGCTCACAAATGTCATCCCTTCTGATTTTCAAAGCCATAAGCTATGAGGATGCCTCTACGCTTTAGAGGCTCCCCGGTGTAGTAGTTTGTTTCTGGCCCCTCTGTGACTGTGGTTCCCTCCCTCTGGTGGTCAGAAATATGGGGTTTAGATTCCTACAGAGTCCTTGTCCTTCCTACCATCTTTGATGTGATTCCCTCTCTCCATTTAGTTGTATAGTTTTGTGGGGAAATCTGAAGGTCCATTTCTGGGTGACTCTGGTGTGAGTGTTACCTAGTTGTTTCTGTGGGATGAGGTGAGTTTAGGGTCCTTCTACTCTGCCATCTTCCCCACAATTCAGTTTATTTTGTCTCATAAAAATATTACGACTCCAACTTTCTTTTCACTTCCATTTGCATGATAAATGGTTTTGTGTCCCATTACTTCCAATCTGCTTTTATTTTTAGGTCTGAAGTGATTCTCTGGTAGGCAGCATAGAGATGGGTCTTGCTTCCTCTTTACAGTCTATGTTTTCTGATTGGGATATTTAGTCCTTTGTTGTTAAAGCAATCATTGAGAAAGTATTTGTATCTCTCTAGTTGACTTCACAAGGAAAAGTGTGACAGGCTTCGCTCTGAGAAGGAGGTCTGCGTGGAACGCCTCTTTCAACTCATGGCTTGTTTCTGGCTGACGGAAGGCTTCTCAAGGGTGTGTACGGAAGCCTAGGGAAAAAGCGGCTACACTTCTCTCTCCGGGGGGAAAAAAGCAAGAACCCAAAAGCATCGGCGAGAAACCGTCTCTCAACGATCACCTTCTTTCCTGACGAGACAGAAACATGTTCAACTCTGTGTGTGTGTGTGTGTGTGTGTGTGTGTGTGTGTGTGTGAGGGCACGCGCGCGCGCGCGTGCGTGAGTGAATAAGGAGAGTGCCATGTACTGACCTGGGAAAAGCAAGTCTGCGTATGCAGCGACTCGCCACTAGCATCTTCAGGTATCCTGGAGAGAGAAGCATTTCCAAAAGTGGGTGTGGAAGCATCATGAAAGTGCCGTACGCTTTACTAACTTTCCCTGGACCTAACTCCGAGAAACGTCCTCCCTGACGATCGAAAAGAGCTGAGCCATCTCAAGGCTGCGTGTGATCGCACAGGGACCGTTCCCTGGACCTAACTTCGGGAACGCGTCGGGGTACAAGGCAGCTTTCAACGGACGTCTTCTTTCGTGAGCCCAGAAGCGTTTGCATATGTAGGCGTGGAAGCGTCAGGAGAGCGCCGTAGACCGCTCTCTAAGAGGCAACCTCGCTTTTGCGAAGCCGTCTTGCACCTGACATCCTTTGCCTTGGAGACGGGAGCCTTTTATATAGTCGTGGTGGAAGCACAAGGAACGTGCCGTGCCCTGTCCTCATCTCTTAGAAACAAGGCCGCGCGCAATGGGACTTTCAGCGTAGCATATGGACGGGGTCATGAAGTCAGTCGAGATTGCAAGTGGACGTGTGCAGGCATAAGGAGAGTGCCCTATCCTTAACTCCTTGAAAGCGTGACGGAGGGAGACCGTCTTTCAAGCGAACCCCTCTCCGGAGGATATATCGAAGCAGTGACAAAAGTGGATGTGGAAGCACAACGCAAGGGTTCTATACGAAACTCGGAAAAGAAGGTGGTGTAGAAGGCAGCTTTCCCCCGCGTCTTGGTTCAGGTTTAGGGAAGGGATACTCTCTGCGCGTGTGGAAGCCTAGGGAAAGTACCATCGGCTGATGTGTGAAAAGCAAGCCTGCGCAGAACGCAACGTTCAGCGCACATCTTGTTTCACGAAGAGAGAAGCCGTTTCCAATGTGTGCGTGGAAGCCTAAGGCCAAGTGCCATATATCCTTACCCCCACGGAAAACCGCTGTAGGAAACCCGTCGTTCAACTCACAGCTTCCCGGAGGAAGTTTTTCTAAAGTGCGTGTGGAGGCCCAAGGAAAAGTGTGACAGGCTTCGCTCTGAGAAGGAGGTCTGTGTGGAACGCCTCTTTCAACTCACGGCTTGTTTCTGACTGACGGAAGGCTTCTCAAGGGTGTGTACTGAAGCCTACGGAAAAAGCGCATACACTTCACTCTCCGGGGGGAAAAGGGCAAGCACCCAAAAGCATTGGCGAGAAACCGTCTCTCAACGAACACCTCCTTTCCTGACGAGACAGAAACATGTTCAACTCTGTGTGTGTGTGTGTGTGTGTGTGCGCGCGCGCGCGCGCGTGAGTGAATAAGGAATGTGCCATGCACTCACCTGGGAAAAGCAAGTCTGCGTATACGGCAACTCTCCACTAACATCTTCAGGTATCCTTGAGAGAGAAGCATTTCCAAAAGTGGGTGTGGAAGCATCATGAAAGTGCCGTACGCTTTACTACCGTTCAACACCCAACTCAACACCCAAAATACAAATAACCGAGTCAAGAAATGGGCAGAAGATATGAACAGGTATTTCTCCAAAGAAGACACACAAATGGCCAACAGACATATGAGAAACTGCTCAAGATCACTTGGCATGGGGAAAAAGAAATCCAAATGACAATGAGATACCACTTCACACCAGTCAGAATTGCAAAAATTAACAAGCGAAGAAATAACAAATGTTGGTGAGGAGAAAGGGGAACTCTCTTACACTTCTAAGTGGGAATGAAAACTGGTACAGCCACTTTGGAAAACAATATGGAGGTTCCTCAAGAACTTAAAACAGAGCTCCCTTACAACCCAGCAATTTTATTTACCCCAAAGCTACAAATGTAGTGATCTGAAGGGGCAACTGCACCCCAAATGTTTATAGCGACATTGTCCACAATAGCCAAACCGTGGAAGGAACCAAGACATCCATCGACAGATAAATGGATAAAGAAAACATGGTATATACATATACAAAGGAATATGACTCAGCCATCAGAAAGGATCAATATTTAGCATATCGATGTGGATGGCACTGGAGGGTATTATGCTGAGCAAAATAAGTCAGTCAGAGAAAAACAATTATTATATGGTTTTACTCATATGTGGAATAGAAGGAACAGCACAGAGGATCATAGGGGAAGGGAGGGAAAATGAATGCGAAGAAACCAGAGAGGAAGAAAATCCATGACAGGTTCCTAACTATTGGAAACAAACTGAGGGTTGCTGGAGGAAAGGTGGGTGGGGAGATGGAGTAACTGTGTGATGGGCATTAAGGAATGCATGTGATGTGATGAACACTGGGTGTTATACACAACTGATGAATTGTGGAACGCTACATTTGAAACTACTGGTGTACTCTATGTTGGCTAATTCAATTTCAATGTTAAAAAAGTCTATTTTGTCTGATATAAGGATTGCTACTCTGACTTCTTTTGACATCCACTTGCATGATTAATGTTTCTCCATCTCTTAATTTCCATCTGCAGGTGTCTTTAGGTGTGAAATCTTTTATATATATATACAAACTCTGTCATGCTCTTTTGCTTGGAGCATTTAGTCCATTTACATTCAAACTAATTATCATTAGACATGTATTTATTGATGTTTTGTTACTTGTTTCATAGTTTTTTGTGTAGTTTTTCTCAGATCCTTTCTTCTCTTGCTCTCTCTCTCATGGTTTGCTCGTTTTCTTTAATGATATTCTTGGATTTCTTTCCCTTTATCTTTTGCATGTGTATTAGAGGTTTGGGTTTGTGGTGACCCCCTGGATTATATATAGCCTTTTCAGTCTATATTAAGTTGAATGCTGTTTAAGTTCAAACCCACTGTTGACTCCTCCTCATGTGTTAGGGTATATGTTTTCATATTTTACATACTTTTATTTTGTGAATCCCTTAACTGATTTTTACAGAAATACTTATTTTTACTGCTTCCTTGATTCATTATTGTCATACTCTCACTTACGATTTTTTTCCACTCATAGTGTCCCCTTCAATATTTTTTGTAGTTAATTTAGTGGTCATGAACTCTTTTAGTTTGTGTGGCTAAGAAACTCTTTTTCTCCCCTTCTTTTCTGAAGGATAGGCTTGCTGGATAAATTATTCCTTGCTGCAGATTTTTCTCATTCAGCACTTTGAATATTTAACGCCACTTTCTTCTGTCCTGCATAGTTTCTGCTGAAAACTCAGCTGATAGATTTATGGGCTTTCCCTTGCATGTTAACTGTCTTCTTTTATCTTGCTGCTTTAAATGTTTTTTTCTTTATCACTACCTTTTCCCATTTGGATTACTATGTATCTTGATGTGGACCTCCTTAGGTTGATTTTGTGGGAGGGGATCTCTATGCCTTATGGATTTGTATAGGTTTCCTTCACCAGATTAGGTTAAGTTTTCAGCTCTTCTTTGGTCAAATAGATTTTCTGCCCCCTTTTCCCCCTTTTCACCTTCTGGGATCCCTCTCATGTGGGTGTTGTTACACTGGATGGAGTCACTGAATTCCCTATGTCTCTTCTCATTTTTGCATACTTCTTTTTCCTCTCATTTGTTCCGCTTGATTACTTTCCATTACTGTCTTCTAGTTCATTAATTTGTTCCTCTGCTTCGTCCACCCTGCTAATTATTCTATCTAGTATATTCTTCATTTCATTTCTTGTGTTCCACATCTCTGATTATTTCTTTCATATCTCTTTGTTAAGAGTCTCAATGATGTTCCCCCTTCTGATGTCCTCCCTCTTTTCATTTCCCCAGTGAGTATCTTTATAATTGTTATCTTAAATTTTCTGTCAGGCATGTTCCTTATATCCATTTTGTTTAGGTCTCTTGCTGTGGCTTTGTCCTCTTCTTTCGTTTAGGACATAGTCCTCTGTCTGCTCATTTGGCCTACTTCTCAGAGAATATCTCTCTGTTAGGAAGGTCAGATATATTGCTTGTTCTTGAAAATACGGGGCAGAACATACATTTTTCACTTGGTGATGCTGGTTCTCCTCTGAAGGTAATGCATAGCAACAACAGAGACTGGATCTGGACTGTGTCATTGTGCACAACACATGGGGTGTGCTGTTTTAACAAGATGCATGCGTGTTCTGTGGGTGATGGGGAGACATATTGTTGTCAAGGATTGTGTGGGTCTTATCAGGGAGGGTATCCACAGCACTGGGACTGAAGCAGGTGTGGTAGGTGTGGGGATGGGCCATGGTTTATGCAAGTTAGTGATTGCTAGATTGTGCTTGGTCTTGCAGGTAGGTGTGTGTTTATAATGAGGGGCCGTAGAGGGAAATGGCACCTGCCAGGTCCTTTGTTCCTGGACAAGTCCCTTAGCAAACTCTGAGTTCAGGAACTATGTCTCCCTTGTTTAATCCTCAAGCACCTTTC
Organism: Eumetopias jubatus; assembly: GCF_037043125.1. NCBI lineage: Eukaryota > Metazoa > Chordata > Mammalia > Carnivora > Otariidae > Eumetopias > Eumetopias jubatus. Next base: position 24,826 of record NW_028274936.1, on the reverse strand, counting down.
AACCTGCTTCACCCAAGCTTCTCCACACTCTTTGCTCTGCTTAATCTTTAAGGACAGATCTCAGCTTCCTATCACCTTCTGTGCTCTCTCAGAGCTGAGACAGCTGATTTTTAAAAGTTCCAAGCTTTAAGTCTGCTGGTTGTATACGCTCACAAATGTCATCCCTTCTGATTTTCAAAGCCATAAGCTATGAGGATGTCTCTACGCTTTAGAGGCTCCCCGGTGTAGTAGTTTGTTTCTGGCCCCTCTGTGACTGTGGTTCCCTCCCTCTGGTGGTCAGAAATATGGGGTTTAGATTCCTACAGAGTCCTTGTCCTTCCTACCATCTTTGATGTGATTCCCTCTCTCCATTTAGTTGTATAGTTTTGTGGGGAAATCTGAAGGTCCATTTCTGGGTGACTCTGGTGTGAGTGTTACCTAGTTGTTTCTGTGGGATGAGGTGAGTTTAGGGTCCTTCTACTCTGCCATCTTCCCCACAATTCAGTTTATTTTGTCTCATAAAAATATTACGACTCCAACTTTCTTTTCACTTCCATTTGCATGATAAATGGTTTTGTGTCCCATTACTTCCAATCTGCTTTTATTTTTAGGTCTGAAGTGATTCTCTGCTAGGCAGCATAGAGATGGGTCTTGCTTCCTCTTTACAGTCTATGTTTTCTGATTGGGATATTTAGTCCTTTTTTGTTAAAGCAATCATTGAGAAAGTATTTGTATCTCTCTAGTTGACTTCACAAGGAAAAGTGTGACAGGCTTCGCTCTGAGAAGGAGGTCTGCGTGGAACGCCTCTTTCAACTCATGGCTTGTTTCTGGCTGACGGAAGGCTTCTCAAGGGTGTGTACGGAAGCCTAGGGAAAAAGCGGCTACACTTCTCTCTCCGGGGGGAAAAAAGGAAGAACCCAAAAGCATCGGCGAGAAACCGTCTCTCAACGATCACCTTCTTTCCTGACGAGACAGAAACATGTTCAACTCTGTGTGTGTGTGTGTGTGTGTGTGTGTGTGTGTGTGTGTGAGGGCACGCGCGCGCGCGCGTGCGTGAGTGAATAAGGAGAGTGCCATGTACTGACCTGGGAAAAGCAAGTCTGCGTATACAGCGACTCGCCACTAGCATCTTCAGGTATCCTGGAGAGAGAAGCATTTCCAAAAGTGGGTGTGGAAGCATCATGAAAGTGCCGTACGCTTTACTAACTTTCCCTGGACCTAACTCCGAGAAACGTCCTCCCTGACGATCGAAAAGAGCTGAGCCTTCTCAAGGCTGCGTGTGATCGCACAGGGACCGTTCCCTGGACCTAACTTCGGAAAACGCGTCGGGGTACAAGGCAGCTTTCAACGGACGTCTTCTTTCGTGAGCCCAGAAGCGTTTGCATATGTAGGCGTGGAAGCGTCAGGAGAGCGCCGTAGACCGCTCTCTAAGAGGCAACCTCGCTTTTGCGAAGCCGTCTTGCACCTGACATCCTTTGCCTTGGAGACGGGAGCCTTTTATATAGTCGTGGTGGAAGCACAAGGAACGTGCCGTGCCCTGTCCTCATCTCTTAGAAACAAGGCCGCGCGCAATGGGACTTTCAGCGTAGCATATGGACGGGGTCATGAAGTCAGTCGAGATTGCAAGTGGACGTGTGCAGGCATAAGGAGAGTGCCCTATCCTTAACTCCTTGAAAGCGTGACGGAGGGAGACCGTCTTTCAAGCGAACCCCTCTCCGGAGGATATATCGAAGCAGTGACAAAAGTGGATGTGGAAGCACAACGCAAGGGTTCTATACGAAACTCGGAAAAGAAGGTGGTGTAGAAGGCAGCTTTCCCCCGCGTCTTGGTTCAGGTTTAGGGAAGGGATACTCTCTGCGCGTGTGGAAGCCTAGGGAAAGTACCATCGGCTGATGTGTGAAAAGCAAGCCTGCGCAGAACGCAACGTTCAGCGCACATCTTGTTTCACGAAGAGAGAAGCCGTTTCCAATGTGTGCGTGGAAGCCTAAAGCCAAGTGCCATATATCCTTACCCCCACGGAAAACCGCTGTAGGAAACCCGTCGTTCAACTCACAGCTTCCCGGAGGAAGTTTTTCTAAAGTGCGTGTGGAGGCCCAAGGAAAAGTGTGACAGGCTTCGCTCTGAGAAGGAGGTCTGTGTGGAACGCCTCTTTCAACTCACGGCTTGTTTCTGACTGACGGAAGGCTTCTCAAGGGTGTGTACTGAAGCCTACGGAAAAAGCGCATACACTTCACTCTCCGGGGGGAAAAGGGCAAGCACCCAAAAGCATTGGCGAGAAACCGTCTCTCAACGAACACCTCCTTTCCTGACGAGAGAGAAACATGTTCAACTCTGTGTGTGTGTGTGTGTGTGTGTGTGCGCGCGCGCGCGCGCGTGAGTGAATAAGGAATGTGCCATGCACTCACCTGGGAAAAGCAAGTCTGCGTATACGGCAACTCTCCACTAACATCTTCAGGTATCCTTGAGAGAGAAGCATTTCCAAAAGTGGGTGTGGAAGCATCATGAAAGTGCCGTACGCTTTACTACCGTTCAACACCCAAACTCAACACCCAAAATACAAATAACCGAGTCAAGAAATGGGCAGAAGATATGAACAGGTATTTCTCCAAAGAAGACACACAAATGGCCAACAGACATATGAGAAACTGCTCAACAGCACTTGGCATGGGGAAAAAGAAATCCAAATGACAATGAGATACCACTTCACACCAGTCAGAATTGCAAAAATTAACAAGCGAAGAAATAACAAATGTTGGTGAGGAGAAAGGGGAACTCTCTTACACTTCTAAGTGGGAATGAAAACTGGTACAGCCACTTTGGAAAACAATATGGAGGTTCCTCAAGAACTTAAAACAGAGCTCCCTTACAACCCAGCAATTTTATTTACCCCAAAGCTACAAATGTAGTGATCTGAAGGGGCAACTGCACCCCGAATGTTTATAGCGACATTGTCCACAATAGCCAAACCGTGGAAGGAACCAAGACATCCATCGACAGATAAATGGATAAAGAAAACATGGTATATACATATACAAAGGAATATGACTCAGCCATCAGAAAGGATCAATATTTAGCATATCGATGTGGATGGCACTGGAAGGTATTATGCTGAGCAAAATAAGTCAGTCAGAGAAAAACAATTATTATATGGTTTTACTCATATGTGGAATAGAAGGAACAGCACAGAGGATCATAGGGGAAGGGAGGGAAAATGAATGCGAAGAAACCAGAGAGGAAGAAAATCCATGACAGGTTCCTAACTATTGGAAACAAACTGAGGGTTGCTGGAGGAAAGGTGGGTGGGGAGATGGAGTAACTGTGTGATGGGCATTAAGGAATGCATGTGATGTGACGAACACTGGGTGTTATACACAACTGATGAATTGTGGAACGCTACATTTGAAACTACTGGTGTACTCGATGTTGGCTAATTCAATTTCAATGTTAAAAAAGTCTATTTTGTCTGATATAAGGATTGCTACTCTGACTTCTTTTGACATCCACTTGCATGATTAATGTTTCTCCATCTCTTAATTTCCATCTGCAGGTGTCTTTAGGTGTGAAATCTTTTATATATATATACAAACTCTGTCATGCTCTTTTGCTTGGAGCATTTAGTCCATTTACATTCAAACTAATTATCAGTAGACATGTATTTATTGATGTTTTGTTACTTGTTTCATAGTTTTTTGTGTAGTTTGTCTCTGATCCTTTCTTCTCTTGCTCTCTCTCTCATGGTTTGCTCGTTTTCTTTAATGATATTCTTGGATTTCTTTCCCTTTATCTTTTGCATGTGTATTAGAGGTTTGGGTTTGTGGTGACCCCCTGGATTATATATAGCCTTTTCAGTCTATATTAAGTTGAATGCTGTTTAAGTTCAAACCCACTGTTGACTCCTCCTCATGTGTTAGGGTATATGTTTTCATATTTTACATACTTTTATTTTGTGAATCCCTTAACTGATTTTTACAGAAATACTTATTTTTACTGCTTCCTTGATTCATTATTGTCATACTCTCACTTACGATTTTTTTCCACTCATAGTGTCCCCTTCAATATTTTTTGTAGTTAATTTAGTGGTCATGAACTCTTTTAGTTTGTGTGGCTAAGAAACTCTTTTTCTCCCCTTCTTTTCTGAAGGATAGGCTTGCTGGATAAATTATTCCTTGCTGCAGATTTTTCTCATTCAGTACTTTGAATATTTAACGCCACTTTCTTCTGTCCTGCATAGTTTCTGCTGAAAACTCAGCTGATAGATTTATGGGCTTTCCCTTGCATGTTAACTGTCTTCTTTTATCTTGCTGCTTTAAATGTTTTTTCTTTATCACTACCTTTTCCCATTTGGATTACTATGTATCTTGATGTGGACCTCCTTAGGTTGATTTTGTGGGAGGGGATCTCTATGCCTTATGGATTTGTATAGGTTTCCTTCACCAGATTAGGTTAAGTTTTCAGCTCTTCTTTGGTCAAATAGATTTTCTGCCCCCTTTTCCCCCTTTTCACCTTCTGGGATCCCTCTCATGTGGGTGTGGTTACACTGGATGGAGTCACTGAATTCCCTATGTCTCTTCTCATTTTTGCATACTTCTTTTTCCTCTCATTTGTTCCGCTTGATTACTTTCCATTACTGTCTTCTAGTTCATTAATTTGTTCCTCTGCTTCGTCCATCCTGCTAATTATTCTATCTAGTATATTCTTCATTTCATTTCTTGTGTTCCACATCTCTGATTATTTCTTTCATATCTCTTTGTTAAGAGTCTCAATGATGTTCCCCCTTCTGATGTCCTCCCTCTTTTCATTTCCCCAGTGAGTATCTTTATAATTGTTATCTTAAATTTTCTGTCAGGCATGTTCCTTATATCCATTTTGTTTAGGTCTCTTGCTGTGGCTTTGTCCTCTTCTTTCGTTTAGGACATAGTCCTCTGTCTGCTCATTTGGCCTACTTCTCAGAGAATATCTCTCTGTTAGGAAGGTCAGATATATTGCTTGTTCTTGAAAATACGGGGCAGAACATACATTTTTCACTTGGTGATGCTGGTTCTCCTCTGAAGGTAATGCATAGCAACAACAGAGACTGGATCTGGACTGTGTCATTGTGCACAACACATGGGGTGTGCTGTTTTAACAAGATGCATGCGTGTTCTGTGGGTGATGGGGAGACATATTGTTGTCAAGGATTGTGTGGGTCTTATCAGGGAGGGTATCCACAGCACTGGGACTGAAGCAGGTGTGGTAGGTGTGGGGATGGGCCATGGTTTATGCAAGTTAGTGATTGCTAGATTGTGCTTGGTCTTGCAGGTAGGTGTGTGTTTATAATGAGGGGCCGTAGAGGGAAATGGCACCTGCCAGCTCCTTTGTTCCTGGACAAGTCCCTTAGCAAACTCTGAGTTCAGGAACTATGTCTCCCTTGTTTAATCCTCAAGCACCTTTCAACCTGCTTCACCCAAGCTTCTCCACACTCTTTGCTCTGCTTAATCTTTAAGGACAGATCTCAGCTTCCTATCACCTTCTGTGCTCTCTCAGAGCTGAGACAGCTGATTTTTAAAAGTTCCAAGCTTTAAGTCTGCTGGCTGTATACGCTCACAAATGTCATCCCTTCTGATTTTCAAAGCCATAAGCTATGAGGATGTCTCTACGCTTTAGAGGCTCCCCGGTGTAGTAGTTTGTTTCTGGCCCCTCTGTGACTGTGGTTCCCTCCCTCTGGTGGTCAGAAATATGGGGTTTAGATTCCTACAGAGTCCTTGTCCTTCCTACCATCTTTGATGTGATTCCCTCTCTCCATTTAGTTGTATAGTTTTGTGGGGAAAGGTGAAGGTCCATTTCTCGGTGACTCTGGTGTGAGTGTTACCTAGTTGTATCTGTGGGATGAGGTGAGTTTAGGGTCCTTCTACTCTGCCATCTTCCCCACAATTCAGTTTATTTTGTCTCATAAAAATATTACGACTCCAACTTTCTTTTCACTTCCATTTGCATGATAAATGGTTTTGTGTCCCATTACTTCCAATCTGCTTTTATTTTTAGGTCTGAAGTGATTCTCTGCTAGGCAGCATAGAGATGGGTCTTGCTTCCTCTTTACAGTCTATGTTTTCTGATTGGGATATTTAGTCCTTTTTTGTTAAAGCAATCATTGAGAAAGTATTTGTATCTCTCTAGTTGACTTCACAAGGAAAAGTGTGACAGGCTTCGCTCTGAGAAGGAGGTCTGTGTGGAACGCCTCTTTCAACTCACGGCTTGTTTCTGACTGACGGAAGGCTTCTCAAGGGTGTGTACTGAAGCCTACGGAAAAAGCGCATACACTTCACTCTCCGGGGGGAAAAGGGCAAGCACCCAAAAGCATTGGCGAGAAACCGTCTCTCAACGAACACCTCCTTTCCTGACGAGAGAGAAACATGTTCAACTCTGTGTGTGTGTGTGTGTGTGTGTGTGCGCGCGCGCGCGCGCGTGAGTGAATAAGGAATGTGCCATGCACTCACCTGGGAAAAGCAAGTCTGCGTATACGGCAACTCTCCACTAACATCTTCAGGTATCCTTGAGAGAGAAGCATTTCCAAAAGTGGGTGTGGAAGCATCATGAAAGTGCCGTACGCTTTACTACCGTTCAACACCCAAACTCAACACCCAAAATACAAATAACCGAGTCAAGAAATGGGCAGAAGATATGAACAGGTATTTCTCCAAAGAAGACACACAAATGGCCAACAGACATATGAGAAACTGCTCAACAGCACTTGGCATGGGGAAAAAGAAATCCAAATGACAATGAGATACCACTTCACACCAGTCAGAATTGCAAAAATTAACAAGCGAAGAAATAACAAATGTTGGTGAGGAGAAAGGGGAACTCTCTTACACTTCTAAGTGGGAATGAAAACTGGTACAGCCACTTTGGAAAACAATATGGAGGTTCCTCAAGAACTTAAAACAGAGCTCCCTTACAACCCAGCAATTTTATTTACCCCAAAGCTACAAATGTAGTGATCTGAAGGGGCAACTGCACCCCGAATGTTTATAGCGACATTGTCCACAATAGCCAAACCGTGGAAGGAACCAAGACATCCATCGACAGATAAATGGATAAAGAAAACATGGTATATACATGTACAAAGGAATATGACTCAGCCATCAGAAAGGATCAATATTTAGCATATCGATGTGGATGGCACTGGAAGGTATTATGCTGAGCAAAATAAGTCAGTCAGAGAAAAACAATTATTATATGGTTTTACTCATATGTGGAATAGAAGGAACAGCACAGAGGATCATAGGGGAAGGGAGGGAAAATGAATGCGAAGAAACCAGAGAGGAAGAAAATCCATGACAGGTTCCTAACTATTGGAAACAAACTGAGGGTTGCTGGAGGAAAGGTGGGTGGGGAGATGGAGTAACTGTGTGATGGGCATTAAGGAATGCATGTGATGTGACGAACACTGGGTGTTATACACAACTGATGAATTGTGGAACGCTACATTTGAAACTACTGGTGTACTCGATGTTGGCTAATTCAATTTCAATGTTAAAAAAGTCTATTTTGTCTGATATAAGGATTGCTACTCTGACTTCTTTTGACATCCACTTGCATGATTAATGTTTCTCCATCTCTTAATTTCCATCTGCAGGTGTCTTTAGGTGTGAAATCTTTTATATATATATACAAACTCTGTCATGCTCTTTTGCTTGGAGCATTTAGTCCATTTACATTCAAACTAATTATCAGTAGACATGTATTTATTGATGTTTTGTTACTTGTTTCATAGTTTTTTGTGTAGTTTGTCTCTGATCCTTTCTTCTCTTGCTCTCTCTCTCATGGTTTGCTCGTTTTCTTTAATGATATTCTTGGATTTCTTTCCCTTTATCTTTTGCATGTGTATTAGAGGTTTGGGTTTGTGGTGACCCCCTGGATTATATATAGCCTTTTCAGTCTATATTAAGTTGAATGCTGTTTAAGTTCAAACCCACTGTTGACTCCTCCTCATGTGTTAGGGTATATGTTTTCATATTTTACATACTTTTATTTTGTGAATCCCTTAACTGATTTTTACAGAAATACTTATTTTTACTGCTTCCTTGATTCATTATTGTCATACTCTCACTTACGATTTTTTTCCACTCATAGTGTCCCCTTCAATATTTTTTGTAGTTAATTTAGTGGTCATGAACTCTTTTAGTTTGTGTGGCTAAGAAACTCTTTTTCTCCCCTTCTTTTCTGAAGGATAGGCTTGCTGGATAAATTATTCCTTGCTGCAGATTTTTCTCATTCAGCACTTTGAATATTTAACGCCACTTTCTTCTGTCCTGCATAGTTTCTGCTGAAAACTCAGCTGATAGATTTATGGGCTTTCCCTTGCATGTTAACTGTCTTCTTTTATCTTGCTGCTTTAAATGTTTTTTCTTTATCACTACCTTTTCCCATTTGGATTACTATGTATCTTGATGTGGACCTCCTTAGGTTGATTTTGTGGGAGGGGATCTCTATGCCTTATGGATTTGTATAGGTTTCCTTCACCAGATTAGGTTAAGTTTTCAGCTCTTCTTTGGTCAAATAGATTTTCTGCCCCCTTTTCCCCCTTTTCACCTTCTGGGATCCCTCTCATGTGGGTGTTGTTACACTGGATGGAGTCACTGAATTCCCTATGTCTCTTCTCATTTTTGCATACTTCTTTTTCCTCTCATTTGTTCCGCTTGATTACTTTCCATTACTGTCTTCTAGTTCATTAATTTGTTCCTCTGCTTCGTCCATCCTGCTAATTATTCTATCTAGTATATTCTTCATTTCATTTCTTGTGTTCCACATCTCTGATTATTTCTTTCATATCTCTTTGTTAAGAGTCTCAATGATGTTCCCCCTTCTGATGTCCTCCCTCTTTTCATTTCCCCAGTGAGTATCTTTATAATTGTTATCTTAAATTTTCTGTCAGGCATGTTCCTTATATCCATTTTGTTTAGGTCTCTTGCTGTGGCTTTGTCCTCTTCTTTCGTTTAGGACATAGTCCTCTGTCTGCTCATTTGGCCTACTTCTCAGAGAATATCTCTCTGTTAGGAAGGTCAGATATATTGCTTGTTCTTGAAAATACGGGGCAGAACATACATTTTTCACTTGGTGATGCTGGTTCTCCTCTGAAGGTAATGCATAGCAACAACAGAGACTGGATCTGGACTGTGTCATTGTGCACAACACATGGGGTGTGCTGTTTTAACAAGATGCATGCGTGTTCTGTGGGTGATGGGGAGACATATTGTTGTCAAGGATTGTGTGGGTCTTATCAGGGAGGGTATCCACAGCACTGGGACTGAAGCAGGTGTGGTAGGTGTGGGGATGGGCCATGGTTTATGCAAGTTAGTGATTGCTAGATTGTGCTTGGTCTTGCAGGTAGGTGTGTGTTTATAATGAGGGGCCGTAGAGGGAAATGGCACCTGCCAGCTCCTTTGTTCCTGGACAAGTCCCTTAGCAAACTCTGAGTTCAGGAACTATGTCTCCCTTGTTTAATCCTCAAGCACCTTTCAACCTGCTTCACCCAAGCTTCTCCACACTCTTTGCTCTGCTTAATCTTTAAGGACAGATCTCAGCTTCCTATCACCTTCTGTGCTCTCTCAGAGCTGAGACAGCTGATTTTTAAAAGTTCCAAGCTTTAAGTCTGCTGGCTGTATACGCTCACAAATGTCATCCCTTCTGATTTTCAAAGCCATAAGCTATGAGGATGTCTCTACGCTTTAGAGGCTCCCCGGTGTAGTAGTTTGTTTCTGGCCCCTCTGTGACTGTGGTTCCCTCCCTCTGGTGGTCAGAAATATGGGGTTTAGATTCCTACAGAGTCCTTGTCCTTCCTACCATCTTTGATGTGATTCCCTCTCTCCATTTAGTTGTATAGTTTTGTGGGGAAAGGTGAAGGTCCATTTCTCGGTGACTCTGGTGTGAGTGTTACCTAGTTGTATCTGTGGGATGAGGTGAGTTTAGGGTCCTTCTACTCTGCCATCTTCCCCACAATTCAGTTTATTTTGTCTCATAAAAATATTACGACTCCAACTTTCTTTTCACTTCCATTTGCATGATAAATGGTTTTGTGTCCCATTACTTCCAATCTGCTTTTATTTTTAGGTCTGAAGTGATTCTCTGCTAGGCAGCATAGAGATGGGTCTTGCTTCCTCTTTACAGTCTATGTTTTCTGATTGGGATATTTAGTCCTTTTTTGTTAAAGCAATCATTGAGAAAGTATTTGTATCTCTCTAGTTGACTTCACAAGGAAAAGTGTGACAGGCTTCGCTCTGAGAAGGAGGTCTGTGTGGAACGCCTCTTTCAACTCACGGCTTGTTTCTGACTGACGGAAGGCTTCTCAAGGGTGTGTACTGAAGCCTACGGAAAAAGCGCATACACTTCACTCTCCGGGGGGAAAAGGGCAAGCACCCAAAAGCATTGGCGAGAAACCGTCTCTCAACGAACACCTCCTTTCCTGACGAGACAGAAACATGTTCAACTCTGTGTGTGTGTGTGTGTGTGTGCGCGCGCGCGCGCGCGTGAGTGAATAAGGAATGTGCCATGCACTCACCTGGGAAAAGCAAGTCTGCGTATACGGCAACTCTCCACTAACATCTTCAGGTATCCTTGAGAGAGAAGCATTTCCAAAAGTGGGTGTGGAAGCATCATGAAAGTGCCGTACGCTTTACTACCGTTCAACACCCAAACTCAACACCCAAAATACAAATAACCGAGTCAAGAAATGGGCAGAAGATATGAACAGGTATTTCTCCAAAGAAGACACACAAATGGCCAACAGACATATGAGAAACTGCTCAACAGCACTTGGCATGGGGAAAAAGAAATCCAAATGACAATGAGATACCACTTCACACCAGTCAGAATTGCAAAAATTAACAAGCGAAGAAATAACAAATGTTGGTGAGGAGAAAGGGGAACTCTCTTACACTTCTAAGTGGGAATGAAAACTGGTACAGCCACTTTGGAAAACAATATGGAGGTTCCTCAAGAACTTAAAACAGAGCTCCCTTACAACCCAGCAATTTTATTTACCCCAAAGCTACAAATGTAGTGATCTGAAGGGGCAACTGCACCCCAAATGTTTATAGCGACATTGTCCACAATAGCCAAACCGTGGAAGGAACCAAGACATCCATCGACAGATAAATGGATAAAGAAAACATGGTATATACATATAAAAAGGAATATGACTCAGCCATCAGAAAGGATCAATATTTAGCATATCGATGTGGATGGCACTGGAGGGTATTATGCTGAGCAAAATAAGTCAGTCAGAGAAAAACAATTATTATATGGTTTTACTCATATGTGGAATAGAAGGAACAGCACAGAGGATCATAGGGGAAGGGAGGGAAAATGAATGCGAAGAAACCAGAGAGGAAGAAAATCCATGACAGGTTCCTAACTATTGGAAACAAACTGAGGGTTGCTGGAGGAAAGGTGGGTGGGGAGATGGAGTAACTGTGTGATGGGCATTAAGGAATGCATGTGATGTGATGAACACTGGGTGTTATACACAACTGATGAATTGTGGAACGCTACATTTGAAACTACTGGTGTACTCTATGTTGGCTAATTCAATTTCAATGTTAAAAAAGTCTATTTTGTCTGATATAAGGATTGCTACTCTGACTTCTTTTGACATCCACTTGCATGATTAATGTTTCTCCATCTCTTAATTTCCATCTGCAGGTGTCTTTAGGTGTGAAATCTTTTATATATATATATACAAACTCTGTCATGCTCTTTTGCTTGGAGCATTTAGTCCATTTACATTCAAACTAATTATCATTAGACATGTATTTATTGATGTTTTGTTACTTGTTTCATAGTTTTTTGTGTAGTTTGTCTCTGATCCTTTCTTCTCTTGCTCTCTCTCTCATGGTTTGCTCGTTTTCTTTAATGATATTCTTGGATTTCTTTCCCTTTATCTTTTGCATGTGTATTAGAGGTTTGGGTTTGTGGTGACCCCCTGGATTATATATAGCCTTTTCAGTCTATATTAAGTTGAATGCTGTTTAAGTTCAAACCCACTGTTGACTCCTCCTCATGTGTTAGGGTATATGTTTTCATATTTTACATACTTTTATTTTGTGAATCCCTTAACTGATTTTTACAGAAATACTTATTTTTACTGCTTCCTTGATTCATTATTGTCATACTCTCACTTACGATTTTTTTCCACTCATAGTGTCCCCTTCAATATTTTTTGTAGTTAATTTAGTGGTCATGAACTCTTTTAGTTTGTGTGGCTAAGAAACTCTTTTTCTCCCCTTCTTTTCTGAAGGATAGGCTTGCTGGATAAATTATTCCTTGCTGCAGATTTTTCTCATTCAGCACTTTGAATATTTAACGCCACTTTCTTCTGTCCTGCATAGTTTCTGCTGAAAACTCAGCTGATAGCTTTACGGGCTTTCCCTTGCATGTTAACTGTCTTCTTTTATCTTGCTGCTTTAAATGTTTTTTCTTTATCACTACCTTTTCCCATTTGGATTACTATGTATCTTGATGTGGACCTCCTTAGGTTGATTTTGTGGGAGGGGATCTCTATGCCTTATGGATTTGTATAGGTTTCCTTCACCAGATTAGGTTAAGTTTTCAGCTCTTCTTTGGTCAAATAGATTTTCTGCCCCCTTTTCCCCCTTTTCACCTTCTGGGATCCCTCTCATGTGGGTGTTGTTACACTGGATGGAGTCACTGAATTCCCTAAGTCTCTTCTCATTTTTGCATACTTCTTTTTCCTCTCATTTGTTCCGCTTGATTACTTTCCATTACTGTCTTCTAGTTCATTAATTTGTTCCTCTGCTTCGTCCATCCTGCTAATTATTCTATCTAGTATATTCTTCATTTCATTTCTTGTGTTCCACATCTCTGATTATTTCTTTCATATCTCTTTGTTAAGAGTCTCAATGATGTTCCCCCTTCTGATGTCCTCCCTCTTTTCATTTCCCCAGTGAGTATCTTTATAATTGTTATCTTAAATTTTCTGTCAGGCATGTTCCTTATATCCATTTTGTTTAGGTCTCTTGCTGTGGCTTTGTCCTCTTCTTTCGTTTAGGACATAGTCCTCTGTCTGCTCATTTGGCCTACTTCTCAGAGAATATCTCTCTGTTAGGAAGGTCAGATATATTGCTTGTTCTTGAAAATACGGGGCAGAACATACATTTTTCACTTGGGGATGCTGGTTCTCCTCTGAAGGTAATGCATAGCAACAACAGAGCCTGGATCTGGACTGTGTCATTGTGCACAACACATGGGGTGTGCTGTTTTAACAAGATGCATGCGTGTTCTGTGGGTGATGGGGAGACATATTGTTGTCAAGGATTGTGTGGGTCTTATCAGGGAGGGTATCCACAGCACTGGGACTGAAGCAGGTGTGGTAGGTGTGGGGATGGGCCATGGTTTATGCAAGTTAGTGATTGCTAGATTGTGCTTGGTCTTGCAGGTAGGTGTGTGTTTATAATGAGGGGCCGTAGAGGGAAATGGCACCTGCCAGCTCCTTTGTTCCTGGACAAGTCCCTTAGCAAACTCTGAGTTCAGGAACTATGTCTCCCTTGTTTAATCCTCAAGCACCTTTCAACCTGCTTCACCCAAGCTTCTCCACACTCTTTGCTCTGCTTAATCTTTAAGGACAGATCTCAGCTTCCTATCACCTTCTGTGCTCTCTCAGAGCTGAGACAGCTGATTTTTAAAAGTTCCAAGCTTTAAGTCTGCTGGTTGTATACGCTCACAAATGTCATCCCTTCTGATTTTCAAAGCCATAAGCTATGAGGATGTCTCTACGCTTTAGAGGCTCCCCGGTGTAGTAGTTTGTTTCTGGCCCCTCTGTGACTGTGGTTCCCTCCCTCTGGTGGTCAGAAATATGGGGTTTAGATTCCTACAGAGTCCTTGTCCTTCCTACCATCTTTGATGTGATTCCCTCTCTCCATTTAGTTGTATAGTTTTGTGGGGAAATCTGAAGGTCCATTTCTGGGTGACTCTGGTGTGAGTGTTACCTAGTTGTTTCTGTGGGATGAGGTGAGTTTAGGGTCCTTCTACTCTGCCATCTTCCCCACAATTCAGTTTATTTTGTCTCATAAAAATATTACGACTCCAACTTTCTTTTCACTTCCATTTGCATGATAAATGGTTTTGTGTCCCATTACTTCCAATCTGCTTTTATTTTTAGGTCTGAAGTGATTCTCTGCTAGGCAGCATAGAGATGGGTCTTGCTTCCTCTTTACAGTCTATGTTTTCTGATTGGGATATTTAGTCCTTTTTTGTTAAAGCAATCATTGAGAAAGTATTTGTATCTCTCTAGTTGACTTCACAAGGAAAAGTGTGACAGGCTTCGCTCTGAGAAGGAGGTCTGCGTGGAACGCCTCTTTCAACTCATGGCTTGTTTCTGGCTGACGGAAGGCTTCTCAAGGGTGTGTACGGAAGCCTAGGGAAAAAGCGGCTACACTTCTCTCTCCGGGGGGAAAAAAGCAAGAACCCAAAAGCATCGGCGAGAAACCGTCTCTCAACGATCACCTTCTTTCCTGACGAGACAGAAACATGTTCAACTCTGTGTGTGTGTGTGTGTGTGTGTGTGTGTGTGTGTGTGTGAGGGCACGCGCGCGCGCGCGTGCGTGAGTGAATAAGGAGAGTGCCATGTACTGACCTGGGAAAAGCAAGTCTGCGTATACAGCGACTCGCCACTAGCATCTTCAGGTATCCTGGAGAGAGAAGCATTTCCAAAAGTGGGTGTGGAAGCATCATGAAAGTGCCGTACGCTTTACTAACTTTCCCTGGACCTAACTCCGAGAAACGTCCTCCCTGACGATCGAAAAGAGCTGAGCCATCTCAAGGCTGCGTGTGATCGCACAGGGACCGTTCCCTGGACCTAACTTCGGAAAACGCGTCGGGGTACAAGGCAGCTTTCAACGGACGTCTTCTTTCGTGAGCCCAGAAGCGTTTGCATATGTAGGCGTGGAAGCGTCAGGAGAGCGCCGTAGACCGCTCTCTAAGAGGCAACCTCGCTTTTGCGAAGCCGTCTTGCACCTGACATCCTTTGCCTTGGAGACGGGAGCCTTTTATATAGTCGTGGTGGAAGCACAAGGAACGTGCCGTGCCCTGTCCT
Source organism: Eumetopias jubatus (assembly GCF_037043125.1). NCBI lineage: Eukaryota > Metazoa > Chordata > Mammalia > Carnivora > Otariidae > Eumetopias > Eumetopias jubatus. Next base: position 9,759 of record NW_028274936.1, on the reverse strand, counting down.
CATCTCTTAGAAACAAGGCCGCGCGCAATGGGACTTTCAGCGTAGCATATGGACGGGGTCATGAAGTCAGTCGAGATTGCAAGTGGACGTGTGCAGGCATAAGGAGAGTGCCCTATCCTTAACTCCTTGAAAGCGTGACGGAGGGAGACCGTCTTTCAAGCGAACCCCTCTCCGGAGGATATATCGAAGCAGTGACAAAAGTGGATGTGGAAGCACAACGCAAGGGTTCTATACGAAACTCGGAAAAGAAGGTGGTGTAGAAGGCAGCTTTCCCCCGCGTCTTGGTTCAGGTTTAGGGAAGGGATACTCTCTGCGCGTGTGGAAGCCTAGGGAAAGTACCATCGGCTGATGTGTGAAAAGCAAGCCTGCGCAGAACGCAACGTTCAGCGCACATCTTGTTTCACGAAGAGAGAAGCCGTTTCCAATGTGTGCGTGGAAGCCTAAAGCCAAGTGCCATATATCCTTACCCCCACGGAAAACCGCTGTAGGAAACCCGTCGTTCAACTCACAGCTTCCCGGAGGAAGTTTTTCTAAAGTGCGTGTGGAGGCCCAAGGAAAAGTGTGACAGGCTTCGCTCTGAGAAGGAGGTCTGTGTGGAACGCCTCTTTCAACTCACGGCTTGTTTCTGACTGACGGAAGGCTTCTCAAGGGTGTGTACTGAAGCCTACGGAAAAAGCGCATACACTTCACTCTCCGGGGGGAAAAGGGCAAGCACCCAAAAGCATTGGCGAGAAACCGTCTCTCAACGAACACCTCCTTTCCTGACGAGAGAGAAACATGTTCAACTCTGTGTGTGTGTGTGTGTGTGTGTGTGCGCGCGCGCGCGCGCGTGAGTGAATAAGGAATGTGCCATGCACTCACCTGGGAAAAGCAAGTCTGCGTATACGGCAACTCTCCACTAACATCTTCAGGTATCCTTGAGAGAGAAGCATTTCCAAAAGTGGGTGTGGAAGCATCATGAAAGTGCCGTACGCTTTACTACCGTTCAACACCCAAACTCAACACCCAAAATACAAATAACCGAGTCAAGAAATGGGCAGAAGATATGAACAGGTATTTCTCCAAAGAAGACACACAAATGGCCAACAGACATATGAGAAACTGCTCAACAGCACTTGGCATGGGGAAAAAGAAATCCAAATGACAATGAGATACCACTTCACACCAGTCAGAATTGCAAAAATTAACAAGCGAAGAAATAACAAATGTTGGTGAGGAGAAAGGGGAACTCTCTTACACTTCTAAGTGGGAATGAAAACTGGTACAGCCACTTTGGAAAACAATATGGAGGTTCCTCAAGAACTTAAAACAGAGCTCCCTTACAACCCAGCAATTTTATTTACCCCAAAGCTACAAATGTAGTGATCTGAAGGGGCAACTGCACCCCGAATGTTTATAGCGACATTGTCCACAATAGCCAAACCGTGGAAGGAACCAAGACATCCATCGACAGATAAATGGATAAAGAAAACATGGTATATACATATACAAAGGAATATGACTCAGCCATCAGAAAGGATCAATATTTAGCATATCGATGTGGATGGCACTGGAAGGTATTATGCTGAGCAAAATAAGTCAGTCAGAGAAAAACAATTATTATATGGTTTTACTCATATGTGGAATAGAAGGAACAGCACAGAGGATCATAGGGGAAGGGAGGGAAAATGAATGCGAAGAAACCAGAGAGGAAGAAAATCCATGACAGGTTCCTAACTATTGGAAACAAACTGAGGGTTGCTGGAGGAAAGGTGGGTGGGGAGATGGAGTAACTGTGTGATGGGCATTAAGGAATGCATGTGATGTGACGAACACTGGGTGTTATACACAACTGATGAATTGTGGAACGCTACATTTGAAACTACTGGTGTACTCGATGTTGGCTAATTCAATTTCAATGTTAAAAAAGTCTATTTTGTCTGATATAAGGATTGCTACTCTGACTTCTTTTGACATCCACTTGCATGATTAATGTTTCTCCATCTCTTAATTTCCATCTGCAGGTGTCTTTAGGTGTGAAATCTTTTATATATATATACAAACTCTGTCATGCTCTTTTGCTTGGAGCATTTAGTCCATTTACATTCAAACTAATTATCAGTAGACATGTATTTATTGATGTTTTGTTACTTGTTTCATAGTTTTTTGTGTAGTTTGTCTCTGATCCTTTCTTCTCTTGCTCTCTCTCTCATGGTTTGCTCGTTTTCTTTAATGATATTCTTGGATTTCTTTCCCTTTATCTTTTGCATGTGTATTAGAGGTTTGGGTTTGTGGTGACCCCCTGGATTATATATAGCCTTTTCAGTCTATATTAAGTTGAATGCTGTTTAAGTTCAAACCCACTGTTGACTCCTCCTCATGTGTTAGGGTATATGTTTTCATATTTTACATACTTTTATTTTGTGAATCCCTTAACTGATTTTTACAGAAATACTTATTTTTACTGCTTCCTTGATTCATTATTGTCATACTCTCACTTACGATTTTTTTCCACTCATAGTGTCCCCTTCAATATTTTTTGTAGTTAATTTAGTGGTCATGAACTCTTTTAGTTTGTGTGGCTAAGAAACTCTTTTTCTCCCCTTCTTTTCTGAAGGATAGGCTAGCTGGATAAATTATTCCTTGCTGCAGATTTTTCTCATTCAGCACTTTGAATATTTAACGCCACTTTCTTCTGTCCTGCATAGTTTCTGCTGAAAACTCAGCTGATAGATTTATGGGCTTTCCCTTGCATGTTAACTGTCTTCTTTTATCTTGCTGCTTTAAATGTTTTTTCTTTATCACTACCTTTTCCCATTTGGATTACTATGTATCTTGATGTGGACCTCCTTAGGTTGATTTTGTGGGAGGGGATCTCTATGCCTTATGGATTTGTATAGGTTTCCTTCACCAGATTAGGTTAAGTTTTCAGCTCTTCTTTGGTCAAATAGATTTTCTGCCCCCTTTTCCCACTTTTCACCTTCTGGGATCCCTCTCATGTGGGTGTTGTTACACTGGATGGAGTCACTGAATTCCCTATGTCTCTTCTCATTTTTGCATACTTCTTTTTCCTCTCATTTGTTCCGCTTGATTACTTTCCATTACTGTCTTCTAGTTCATTAATTTGTTCCTCTGCTTCGTCCACCCTGCTAATTATTCTATCTAGTATATTCTTCATTTCATTTCTTGTGTTCCACATCTCTGATTATTTCTTTCATATCTCTTTGTTAAGAGTCTCAATGATGTTCCCCCTTCTGATGTCCTCCCTCTTTTCATTTCCCCAGTGAGTATCTTTATAATTGTTATCTTAAATTTTCTGTCAGGCATGTTCCTTATATCCATTTTGTTTAGGTCTCTTGCTGTGGCTTTGTCCTCTTCTTTCGTTTAGGACATAGTCCTCTGTCTGCTCATTTGGCCTACTTCTCAGAGAATATCTCTCTGTTAGGAAGGTCAGATATATTGCTTGTTCTTGAAAATACGGGGCAGAACATACATTTTTCACTTGGTGATGCTGGTTCTCCTCTGAAGGTAATGCATAGCAACAACAGAGACTGGATCTGGACTGTGTCATTGTGCACAACACATGGGGTGTGCTGTTTTAACAAGATGCATGCGTGTTCTGTGGGTGATGGGGAGACATATTGTTGTCAAGGATTGTGTGGGTCTTATCAGGGAGGGTATCCACAGCACTGGGACTGAAGCAGGTGTGGTAGGTGTGGGGATGGGCCATGGTTTATGCAAGTTAGTGATTGCTAGATTGTGCTTGGTCTTGCAGGTAGGTGTGTGTTTATAATGAGGGGCCGTAGAGGGAAATGGCACCTGCCAGCTCCTTTGTTCCTGGACAAGTCCCTTAGCAAACTCTGAGTTCAGGAACTATGTCTCCCTTGTTTAATCCTCAAGCACCTTTCAACCTGCTTCACCCAAGCTTCTCCACACTCTTTGCTCTGCTTAATCTTTAAGGACAGATCTCAGCTTCCTATCACCTTCTGTGCTCTCTCAGAGCTGAGACAGCTGATTTTTAAAAGTTCCAAGCTTTAAGTCTGCTGGCTGTATACGCTCACAAATGTCATCCCTTCTGATTTTCAAAGCCATAAGCTATGAGGATGTCTCTAGGCTTTAGAGGCTCCCCGGTGTAGTAGTTTGTTTCTGGCCCCTCTGTGACTGTGGTTCCCTCCCTCTGGTGGTCAGAAATATGGGGTTTAGATTCCTACAGAGTCCTTGTCCTTCCTACCATCTTTGATGTGATTCCCTCTCTCCATTTAGTTGTATAGTTTTGTGGGGAAATCTGAAGGTCCATTTCTGGGTGACTCTGGTGTGAGTGTTACCTAGTTGTATCTGTGGGATGAGGTGAGTTTAGGGTCCTTCTACTCTGCCATCTTCCCCACAATTCAGTTTATTTTGTCTCATAAAAATATTACGACTCCAACTTTCTTTTCACTTCCATTTGCATGATAAATGGTTTTGTGTCCCATTACTTCCAATCTGCTTTTATTTTTAGGTCTGAAGTGATTCTCTGCTAGGCAGCATAGAGATGGGTCTTGCTTCCTCTTTACAGTCTATGTTTTCTGATTGGGATATTTAGTCCTTTTTTGTTAAAGCAATCATTGAGAAAGTATTTGTATCTCTCTAGTTGACTTCACAAGGAAAAGTGTGACAGGCTTCGCTCTGAGAAGGAGGTCTGCGTGGAACGCCTCTTTCAACTCATGGCTTGTTTCTGGCTGACGGAAGGCTTCTCAAGGGTGTGTACGGAAGCCTAGGGAAAAAGCGGCTACACTTCTCTCTCCGGGGGGAAAAAAGCAAGAACCCAAAAGCATCGGCGAGAAACCGTCTCTCAACGATCACCTTCTTTCCTGACGAGACAGAAACATGTTCAACTCTGTGTGTGTGTGTGTGTGTGTGTGTGTGTGTGTGTGTGTGTGTGTGAGGGCACGCGCGCGCGCGCGTGCGTGAGTGAATAAGGAGAGTGCCATGTACTGACCTGGGAAAAGCAAGTCTGCGTATACAGCGACTCGCCACTAGCATCTTCAGGTATCCTGGAGAGAGAAGCATTTCCAAAAGTGGGTGTGGAAGCATCATGAAAGTGCCGTACGCTTTACTAACTTTCCCTGGACCTAACTCCGAGAAACGTCCTCCCTGACGATCGAAAAGAGCTGAGCCATCTCAAGGCTGCGTGTGATCGCACAGGGACCGTTCCCTGGACCTAACTTCGGGAACGCGTCGGGGTACAAGGCAGCTTTCAACGGACGTCTTCTTTCGTGAGCCCAGAAGCGTTTGCATATGTAGGCGTGGAAGCGTCAGGAGAGCGCCGTAGACCGCTCTCTAAGAGGCAACCTCACTTTTGCGAAGCCGTCTTGCACCTGACATCCTTTGCCTTGGAGACGGGAGCCTTTTATATAGTCGTGGTGGAAGCACAAGGAACGTGCCGTGCCCTGTCCTCATCTCTTAGAAACAAGGCCGCGCGCAATGGGACTTTCAGCGTAGCATATGGACGGGGTCATGAAGTCAGTCGAGATTGCAAGTGGACGTGTGCAGGCATAAGGAGACTGCCCTATCCTTAACTCCTTGAAAGCGTGACGGAGGGAGACCGTCTTTCAAGCGAACCCCTCTCCGGAGGATATATCGAAGCAGTGACAAAAGTGGATGTGGAAGCACAACGCAAGGGTTCTATACGAAACTCGGAAAAGAAGGTGGTGTAGAAGGCAGCTTTCCCCCGCGTCTTGGTTCAGGTTTAGGGAAGGGATACTCTCTGCGCGTGTGGAAGCCTAGGGAAAGTACCATCGGCTGATGTGTGAAAAGCAAGCCTGCGCAGAACGCAACGTTCAGCGCACATCTTGTTTCACGAAGAGAGAAGCCGTTTCCAATGTGTGCGTGGAAGCCTAAAGCCAAGTGCCATATATCCTTACCCCCACGGAAAACCGCTGTAGGAAACCCGTCGTTCAACTCACAGCTTCCCGGAGGAAGTTTTTCTAAAGTGCGTGTGGAGGCCCAAGGAAAAGTGTGACAGGCTTCGCTCTGAGAAGGAGGTCTGTGTGGAACGCCTCTTTCAACTCACGGCTTGTTTCTGACTGACGGAAGGCTTCTCAAGGGTGTGTACTGAAGCCTACGGAAAAAGCGCATACACTTCACTCTCCGGGGGGAAAAGGGCAAGCACCCAAAAGCATTGGCGAGAAACCGTCTCTCAACGAACACCTCCTTTCCTGACGAGAGAGAAACATGTTCAACTCTGTGTGTGTGTGTGTGTGTGTGTGTGCGCGCGCGCGCGCGCGTGAGTGAATAAGGAATGTGCCATGCACTCACCTGGGAAAAGCAAGTCTGCGTATACGGCAACTCTCCACTAACATCTTCAGGTATCCTTGAGAGAGAAGCATTTCCAAAAGTGGGTGTGGAAGCATCATGAAAGTGCCGTACGCTTTACTACCGTTCAACACCCAAACTCAACACCCAAAATACAAATAACCGAGTCAAGAAATGGGCAGAAGATATGAACAGGTATTTCTCCAAAGAAGACACACAAATGGCCAACAGACATATGAGAAACTGCTCAACAGCACTTGGCATGGGGAAAAAGAAATCCAAATGACAATGAGATACCACTTCACACCAGTCAGAATTGCAAAAATTAACAAGCGAAGAAATAACAAATGTTGGTGAGGAGAAAGGGGAACTCTCTTACACTTCTAAGTGGGAATGAAAACTGGTACAGCCACTTTGGAAAACAATATGGAGGTTCCTCAAGAACTTAAAACAGAGCTCCCTTACAACCCAGCAATTTTATTTACCCCAAAGCTACAAATGTAGTGATCTGAAGGGGCAACTGCACCCCAAATGTTTATAGCGACATTGTCCACAATAGCCAAACCGTGGAAGGAACCAAGACATCCATCGACAGATAAATGGATAAAGAAAACATGGTATATACATATACAAAGGAATATGACTCAGCCATCAGAAAGGATCAATATTTAGCATATCGATGTGGATGGCACTGGAGGGTATTATGCTGAGCAAAATAAGTCAGTCAGAGAAAAACAATTATTATATGGTTTTACTCATATGTGGAATAGAAGGAACAGCACAGAGGATCATAGGGGAAGGGAGGGAAAATGAATGCGAAGAAACCAGAGAGGAAGAAAATCCATGACAGGTTCCTAACTATTGGAAACAAACTGAGGGTTGCTGGAGGAAAGGTGGGTGGGGAGATGGAGTAACTGTGTGATGGGCATTAAGGAATGCATGTGATGTGACGAACACTGGGTGTTATACACAACTGATGAATTGTGGAACGCTACATTTGAAACTACTGGTGTACTCGATGTTGGCTAATTCAATTTCAATGTTAAAAAAGTCTATTTTGTCTGATATAAGGATTGCTACTCTGACTTCTTTTGACATCCACTTGCATGATTAATGTTTCTCCATCTCTTAATTTCCATCTGCAGGTGTCTTTAGGTGTGAAATCTTTTATATATATATACAAACTCTGTCATGCTCTTTTGCTTGGAGCATTTAGTCCATTTACATTCAAACTAATTATCAGTAGACATGTATTTATTGATGTTTTGTTACTTGTTTCATAGTTTTTTGTGTAGTTTTTCTCTGATCCTTTCTTCTCTTGCTCTCTCTCTCATGGTTTGCTCGTTTTCTTTAATGATATTCTTGGATTTCTTTCCCTTTATCTTTTGCATGTGTATTAGAGGTTTGGGTTTGTGGTGACCCCCTGGATTATATATAGCCTTTTCAGTCTATATTAAGTTGAATGCTGTTTAAGTTCAAACCCACTGTTGACTCCTCCTCATGTGTTAGGGTATATGTTTTCATATTTTACATACTTTTATTTTGTGAATCCCTTAACTGATTTTTACAGAAATACTTATTTTTACTGCTTCCTTGATTCATTATTGTCATACTCTCACTTACGATTTTTTTCCACTCATAGTGTCCCCTTCAATATTTTTTGTAGTTAATTTAGTGGTCATGAACTCTTTTAGTTTGTGTGGCTAAGAAACTCTTTTTCTCCCCTTCTTTTCTGAAGGATAGGCTTGCTGGATAAATTATTCCTTGCTGCAGATTTTTCTCATTCAGCACTTTGAATATTTAACGCCACTTTCTTCTGTCCTGCATAGTTTCTGCTGAAAACTCAGCTGATAGATTTATGGGCTTTCCCTTGCATGTTAACTGTCTTCTTTTATCTTGCTGCTTTAAATGTTTTTTCTTTATCACTACCTTTTCCCATTTGGATTACTATGTATCTTGATGTGGACCTCCTTAGGTTGATTTTGTGGGAGGGGATCTCTATGCCTTATGGATTTGTATAGGTTTCCTTCACCAGATTAGGTTAAGTTTTCAGCTCTTCTTTGGTCAAATAGATTTTCTGCCCCCTTTTCCCCCTTTTCACCTTCTGGGATCCCTCTCATGTGGGTGTTGCTACACTGGATGGAGTCACTGAATTCCCTATGTCTCTTCTCATTTTTGCATACTTCTTTTTCCTCTCATTTGTTCCGCTTGATTACTTTCCATTACTGTCTTCTAGTTCATTAATTTGTTCCTCTGCTTCGTCCATCCTGCTAATTATTCTATCTAGTATATTCTTCATTTCATTTCTTGTGTTCCACATCTCTGATTATTTCTTTCATATCTCTTTGTTAAGAGTCTCAATGATGTTCCCCCTTCTGATGTCCTCCCTCTTTTCATTTCCCCAGTGAGTATCTTTATAATTGTTATCTTAAATTTTCTGTCAGGCATGTTCCTTATATCCATTTTGTTTAGGTCTCTTGCTGTGGCTTTGTCCTCTTCTTTCGTTTAGGACATAGTCCTCTGTCTGCTCATTTGGCCTACTTCTCAGAGAATATCTCTCTGTTAGGAAGGTCAGATATATTGCTTGTTCTTGAAAATACGGGGCAGAACATACATTTTTCACTTGGGGATGCTGGTTCTCCTCTGAAGGTAATGCATAGCAACAACAGAGACTGGATCTGGACTGTGTCATTGTGCACAACACATGGGGTGTGCTGTTTTAACAAGATGCATGCGTGTTCTGTGGGTGATGGGGAGACATATTGTTGTCAAGGATTGTGTGGGTCTTATCAGGGAGGGTATCCACAGCACTGGGACTGAAGCAGGTGTGGTAGGTGTGGGGATGGGCCATGGTTTATGCAAGTTAGTGATTGCTAGATTGTGCTTGGTCTTGCAGGTAGGTGTGTGTTTATAATGAGGGGCCGTAGAGGGAAATGGCACCTGCCAGCTCCTTTGTTCCTGGACAAGTCCCTTAGCAAACTCTGAGTTCAGGAACTATGTCTCCCTTGTTTAATCCTCAAGCACCTTTCAACCTGCTTCACCCAAGCTTCTCCACACTCTTTGCTCTGCTTAATCTTTAAGGACAGATCTCAGCTTCCTATCACCTTCTGTGCTCTCTCAGAGCTGAGACAGCTGATTTTTAAAAGTTCCAAGCTTTAAGTCTGCTGGCTGTATACGCTCACAAATGTCATCCCTTCTGATTTTCAAAGCCATAAGCTATGAGGATGTCTCTACGCTTTAGAGGCTCCCCGGTGTAGTAGTTTGTTTCTGGCCCCTCTGTGACTGTGGTTCCCTCCCTCTGGTGGTCAGAAATATGGGGTTTAGATTCCTACAGAGTCCTTGTCCTTCCTACCATCTTTGATGTGATTCCCTCTCTCCATTTAGTTGTATAGTTTTGTGGGGAAAGGTGAAGGTCCATTTCTCGGTGACTCTGGTGTGAGTGTTACCTAGTTTTATCTGTGGGATGAGGTGAGTTTAGGGTCCTTC